>NC_056729.1:1950351086-1950496086 GCF_019279795.1 Protopterus annectens
AGCTACTGCTGAAAAAACTCACAACAAACATTTTCTCCATCCAAAACATTTCTGGAATAATAAAATATTTCATGACAGTAAAGACCATAGTGCATTTGTCTACTATAACAGGAATTCAGTAAATTACATCAAAACCCATCTCACATGTCGTTAACTTGATACCACCCTTCTTCTAATGCAACTCTTCACTCCATTTTACACCCCCCCCCCCAAGTTTAATTTTAAACAACCAAAAAATAAGTGAACGAGCTACTTGCAAAACTTCCAAACCACTGTAACAGCTATCACCACATAATTCAACTTACTTCTACAACCAGGAAAACAAGCTCTCTTCTCTCCTTGTGCTTATATTTATTCTAACTTTCAGTAACGCAGGAAGGGAATTAGTAGTCAAACGTGCAGCTATAACACCTCTACTAAAAATACCAACTGCTAAACCTGCAGAAGACTTTTATCCCATTGATAAACCTGATTATATAGATAAAATATTTAAAAAGCTGATTAACAAGTACTCCAATATATACCTCAATATGACATGCTATCATACAAACATGGGTTCAAGCCCAGATTCACTACCACTTCAAGCTATCTTCAATCTTATTATGACAATCTTCAATTCAAAAAAGGCAAACTCAAAGTCACTATCTTCATTAAGAAAAAAAATTGTGCGTGTAGAATAAACTCAGGCTCAGACATTGCAGAATCTCAGACAGTGTTTGTGCATAGTTTAAAACTTACCTTCTTAGCCGAATGCACAGGGGTGGTGCAGTGGTGCAGCGGTCAGCGTTGTTACCTCACAGCAAAAGGTTCTCTGGCTCAGTTACTGGCTAGAGTGCCTTCTGTGTGAAGTCTGCATGTCCTCCCTGCATTCTCATGAGTTTCCTCCGGGTGCTCCAGTTTCCTCCCAAGTTCCAAAGACATGCATCTGCAGCATTTCTCCCTGGAACTCTGCTAAAAATGAGCTCTGTCTCAGTTGGACTTTCCCGGCTAACAAATGTTAAATAAAATAAATAATAAATTCCAACCAAACAGTACTAGTTTCACTACAGAATTGTGGGAATGCCACATAGTCCAATTCGTGGACGACTTTTGTTCTCACTGTAATCTCCCATGTGAGTTACTCACCTTTAACTGGGTTGTGCATGTTGATTGGCAGTAATTAACAGGTCAGTGTCTTCTACAAATGAAATTAACTCACTTCTAGCAAACTGTTTCTGCAATCTTTATTACTGGCTTCATATCAACAAACTGCAAAGGTAAGAATATTGTCTTGATTTACTACATTTATATTTGTTTTATACAGTGATCACTACTGTTTGAGCACTATCAAAGCTTTTATTTAATTTTGTGTAAAAAAAGCAATTTCTCTGTTTGTTGGCTTTTCAGTCTCTGTTTGCCTCCAAATCACCTTGCAGAAGGGTGAATTAGCCAGGGATTTAGTTGTTTGGTGGTAGTTTGTTGTTAAATCGACACTTGAAAGCTGTTTGTGCTGTGCTTTTACATGGAGAAATTCCAGAATCATCCATCTTGTGACAGAAGGTGTTAACCTGGTCTATCAGAGTTGGGAGCTACTCCACAGAGTTCAACATGGTATGCGAGAGATGTAAATACACAACTTCCTTGGTGGCAATAAACTCACATACAAATGAGGTTGTCAGGAATATCCACACTACGTCCTTCACACACAACCTGCTCGCCACACACACAGACTTCTCCTATGCTGGGGGCATTTAAAAAAAACCTTCCCAATTCTCAAAGACCTCCAAAGTAACCCAACAGCAACATTTCTCCTCAGCAATCATTAAAACACACATCAAAGGCAGCATCAAGCATGTCATATAAGCCTATACCCAATGGTCCCCCGCGAGCAATGCCCATGAAGCAAGCAAATACTTTACCTAACACTTTGTCATTCAAGACTCCACTGGGCGAAACACAGATGGCCCCACTCACCAGTTAGACATAGAGAAGATAATGGTTGGCTGCCTAGCTGGAGCCACGATTTACATCATCACACATGGACTCAAATCACTGCACCTCAGGTACCAACAGGATTCTGTCATATTCCATGTGGATGTAAATGACCTGAGACATGCATCACAAGACTACATGAAGAGAGACATAATGGATCTCCAAGAATGTGCGTCACAGATGGGTGCGAGCCTTGCACTGAGCAACATTCTACCTTCACCAAGGATGATGCTACAATATGAACACAAAATGATCAATTTTAATAACTGGCTTAGTGTCTGCTGTCACTCCAGGGGGATCCAATATCTACCATCATGAGAGGACATGGTCAACAGACCATATTGCTTTGGCACCTGCCCCCCCCCCCCCCCCAGGTTTTCAGATATTGGCTAAAACTTTACCCATCCCTTTAGAGACTTTTTTAGGCAATGTCGAAAAGATAAAACTGCCAACATAGCTAAAAAGTCTTTAAGCAGCCTTAAGGTGTTACTGCTCAATGCTAGAAACCTAAAAAAAAAAAAATCCACACTCTACAAGCCTTCCTCACTCTGGAGAATGTAGACATCTGTGCAGTGACATAGAAGGTACTTCAGCAGTGCAAGGCTACATAGCCTTCCACACATTTAGACCAAACATACCTCTAGGTTGGTTAAACAAAAGGATACCATGGAGTTCATCTACATGCAAGTCACCACAGATAAGATCGCTGACCATACCATGGCTACTTGCAGGTCACTGTCTATGCCTCTAGAGTCTGGCAACTCTTTCCTAAATGCACCAGAAGTTCTAATCCATATATCAAAACACCCTGTTCATGGCTGACATTAACTTCCCTTCTATATGCTGGGAGACTTTCATTGGCTCAAACTCTCAGGCACAATGCTTTCTGGACTTGATTAACACAAACACCCTGGAACAGATCATGTATGCTACAATCAGAGGTTCATATATACTGGATCCAGTGCTCACCAACACAAGTGTGTGCTGCACCCATCCATCCAATACCCCCCACACATGCGTCATGTCCTTATTAGTGGGGTCAGATCACAAAGTTACCTCCTTTGAAGTATAAAAAAAATAAATAAATAAAAGTAGAAAACCCAGCTGAACCACTAACAGGAACTATTCTAAGGCAAACTACATCCTTACTATTAAGTGTCAGTTTGTCAAAATTCAACACTCCCCCTAGCCCCAAAACCACAGCAACCTATGCAGAATCATTCCGAGAGTCCTTATATAAATATGTGAATGGCTGCATAAAGGCTGTGGTACCTACTTGAAGTCAACTCAAATCCTCACCTAAACAAGGTATATAATAAAAGGAAACTCAAGGTCAAATCAGGTAGAGCAACTCCCTGAAAGGTATGTGCTCTCCTATACAACTAAACAAGAAACTATTAGGTCTAGTAAAGTCCAACAAGGCCAGCTATGAGGTCAGGATAGCCTTGCAGGTGAAAGAATCACAAAGCCCTCTTCATCTATGTCTGGAACCTTAAAACTAACACACAGTAGTGTGCTGAAATGGGGGTGAATGGTACCACCTTCCCTGATGAGGATGACATATCTTCTGGCTGATCAATTCAGCTCAAACTTCACTCCCCACTCCTCCGGGTAAAATGTCCTCAAACATACTATTCTCAAATACTAGCAGAGACTAGGTGCTGGCAGCACTCACTAAAGCCAAGACCACCACCTCCACGGGTCTTGACAACATCCCTGGTTGCTTCCTGAACAGTTTAAATCACGCTCTATCAGGACGACTTGAGGCACTCTTCTACTACAGCCTTGAAAGAGGCCATATTATAAGTGAATAGAGGACTGCAACAGTCATTCCCCTCCAAAAGGGTGGACCATCAACTGACCCAAGGAACTACAGACCCATCAGCCTTAACAGGTGTAGTATGCAAAGCCATGGAACGAATTACCATGGAAATGATAAACAAGAACACTGGACCCATACTAATCTGGCATTGTTGAGGGCAGGTCATGCCTACTTAAACTGGTAGACTTCTTTGAGTGGGACACCAAGGCAATGGATAAGGTTAAGAGTGCATACAATACCCCTACATAATTCGCTGGACTTCAGACTGACACAGAGACAGGACTCCACAAGTCAGGATCAGTAAGACCAATTCCAACAAGAAACTTGTCACCAACAGGGTATCCTCAGGGCTCCATTCTGGGCCCGTTCCTGTATGGCATCTAATTCCCAGAAGTTGAGGCTAAAGTTCAAGGCCTCTGGTTCACACAGTTCGCAGATGACTATAAATTGGGAGCCATTGTAGATTCCAACCCCCCCCCCCCCAACACCAGTACCTTATTAAGAAGGTTTAACACAGACAAAGAACTGGTGCCAAACCCATGGCCTAAAACTCAATGCCAAAAAATGCATTATAATGACCTTTGTGAAAATGTCAACCCAAGTTAATTACTCCATTGATGAAACAAAGGGTACAATAATACACTTTTTTGGCATTTAGTTAAGACCATGATTTTGACACCAGTTATTTATTTGAGGCAAACCTTCTGCAGGATGGCTAAGTCATTTGGGAATTCAACGACTGCTCCTAGCTTGTAGTAGTCTAAACACTTAGTCAGCCAGAGCCCTTTGGTATTGGCTTTTACTTCAGAAAAGTAGATGCCAAACTTGGCATACCAAAATGATTTTAAGCTAAATGCAAGAAAGTGCAGTAAAGTAGCATTCAGTCAAAAAAGCTGCACCCACCTGACATACTCAGTCAAGCAGATACAATCGTAACACCTGGGTATGTTTATCAACTCCTCTCATTTGAGTAAGGTTTCCACTCCAGTTAGGAAATCCCATCTGACCCAGTTAATTTGCAAGAGAATATCTTCAAGATCCTAAATAAGTCATACCACTGTATTCTCTCCTTATCAGATTCTTCAATGAATACATGCTCCCTTTAGTAATATACAAATCCACGCATATCACTCTACTGGAAAGGCCTCAAAGATTTCTAACACGAAAATTAAAGATCTTGAATCCTTCAACTATCCTGATTAGCATGACTCTCTCTACACTCAAGTAACCTAATGGCTACTCCAAGGTGACGTGTGGCTCACACTTCAGGACATGAAAGACCCAATGCTATTAGACCTCCTATTTCTTTACAAAACCAGTGATTCTACAAACGCCCACACTAGGTATCTAAATTTACTCAAGCAAACAAACAAAACTCACTACAGAGATAGGTTCTTAATGCAATGTATTCATAGTCCATGGAATAAATTACCAATACAGGTCACAGAAAGTACTACCTTGGCCACCTGTAAGGTTAGCCTTGATTGGATCTGTAGGCACAAATTTATACCTGGGTTATCATGAGTGGCCCTGTTCTACTGGGAAGGTGAGCACTAAAGAGTGCTTGTAAAAGGGAGCAAGACCTTCTAAGGGAGTCTATTTAAAGATGCATATGGCTTGGTATTTTATGGTCCCCATCACTGCATGTTTAGTATTACTCTTATATTCGTAAGTGCAGTAGTTACTAATCAGCTTCATCCTATAGCCATTGGTTTGACTATCACTTACCATTTGCATACTTTAAGTCACAACTAAAAAGTGCTACTTAATCACCCCTAAAAAGAAGCATGTGCGCCTAGTCCGTTAACTTGTTTAAATAAATGAGGTAAAAACTAAAAATCCCTTCAAATCCACGTAACCTCTATTAGGAACACTGATGTATATCTCTCTAGCTGCTCTAGAAATACAGATCTTTTCTTTCTACATCATCTTCAACTGCACTTAGACATCAAAATAGGACTGTGCTCAGCACAGAGGCATGCACTCTCCTCGCCAGTAACCTTCGGCTCTTTAGAATGGATTCAACTTCCTACTACATCTCTGTCTTATTGTCTAGCCAATTATTAATGCATATGCCACACTAAGCTCCTTTCATTGCACTTCCCCTTTCTAACTCAACTATAGGTGTTCCTTCTACTGTAATTTATCTGCACTTTGTGTTTTTAAGACTATCTGCTTTTTAAAAGTGTACTGCTCAGGGCACAGGAAAAACATTTTCTTGGGTGGCAAAAGCCAGGGTACGGTTTGGCTAGGCTTATATAGGCCCTAGTGCCAATAGCCTAGTACGTACCTATGAACCTATTTAAAGTATTACTAAAGGGCAGGTGAGCACACAAGCAGGTTAGTTTTTCTGGCTGTAGTAACTTACTTTGGCCACCAGGAGGCAGCACAATATCAGCAGTCTACCATACTCCTTGTTTTAACTAAAAATAGTACCAATAGCTTTTAGTTTAATGTTATTTTAACTCTCAATAGTTCCAGTATATGTAGGTTTAATGTTGCCAGTCACATTCTAGAGTGCTATTTAACCCCTAGCACGTCTTCTGTACCCCTTGTCTCCTGTTTTAAAATTTATATCTGCAACATTTCCATCTCTGGCTTGCTCTCTTCTTACCTCTTCAGCTCTGATTTTCACAGTTGCTTCCTTTCCGATTGTTATTTTCAGTGCTGTTTCACACTGCTGACCTGATCCTGTCAGTACTGGTTCCAACCAGCTAGGCCACTGTGACATCCAACTCCACTCTCTCTCCAACCCCTCACACAGTTTCTTTCACTTTTTTTCTTTCCAACCCCTCCCCCAGAATCTAACTTTTCCTTCCTTCCAATGGTGCCATCTTTAAAATCCTTTCTAGCTTCTGTGCAGTCCACATGGAAGCTTCTATTCCCCCCTGCCTGTGTGCTCTCTGGCTTTAGAAAGTATTGTGCAAGACATACTGTTTCATTTATTGCTGTGTTTACACTGCTACTATGCACTGTCAGTGCAAAGTTAACTGTGTTTGCTACATTAACCAGAACCTTTACCAATTATCCCTCTTCCAGGTTTACAACTACCCCCCTGACCAGTTCTATTTAAACTTCTAATTTTAATTTTAAAGTCTTGATGAACCTCATCTACCTTCAGTGTACCAGCTTACTTTCGCCAATAGGTGGCAGTATACACCCATTGATAAAAAGACCTGCAGTAAAACTTTTACCCAGCCTCACTAATTACATATTTATTTAAAATTCTCTCTTCCCTACACTAGAGAATCCGTGGGATAACCACCACATTCTCAAGTTTTTCTTCAGCCCGTTTCATAGTACTGCTCTATTGGAGGAATCCCTCTACAGCAACAGTATTTGAACGCATGTTCAGTGATGATAATATGTACTCCTGATTGTATTGCCCTATTCTTTTGCCCCATTGAGTACTGCGCTCCTGGTCAGCTACATAACATTGCTATGCACCCCCTACCTCACCACGTGGACGTTCGTCGGCCTTTAGCATAGTCAACTACCTTCCTACCCTCACACTGATCTTTCTCTATCCTAGCTCTCTTCTTTTACCCTCCTATCTTCCACTGTATCACCCCCTTGTACCTCTACTTCCTTCTCATGCCTGTCCTCTCACTGACCTCCTCACTCACATAGTCTCTAACTTATCTACCTCAGACATAGTGCCCCCCTTGCCCTGCCAGAGTTCCCCCATCCACCTCCACAGTCTAGCTCCCAGATAACCTGTGCTCAGTCTCTTCACATAGATTTAGGCATAGTATATCCTTCTAAGCAAATTAAATAGCATAGATTTAGGTAAAAGGTAGCTTTCTCAAGACAGTAAATTGCTAACAAGCAGACTCAAGCATAGCGCTTTACTGTATTCCTTGAATTACAACTGATTGTTTTCCATAACTGCTGCTTCTCTAGGACAGTGCTGCCCCGCTCCATTCACTATGCTCACTCCACTCCCCTACCCTACCCCCATTCCCACACACCCGTATTACAATTAAACCTATAGCTGCTAAACACTCCCACCTCAGCTCACACACCCAATCAACCAATCAAATCACATCAATCCCCACTCAATCATACTACACTGCACCCATGTCACTAACTCCTTTAATTGCTTCTCTGCCATCTAGTTCTATAGCCCCTACTCTCACTCACCCCTCCTCTCCTACTACAAAAGGTAACATAAAAGGGGAAGAAACAAAATAACATGCCTTTCCTACACCTAAAGGTAGCATTTTGCACATTAACTATTTTTGTTCTTCTCCTGTTTTCTATCCTCACATCCTACCACACAACTTCATCTCACCAATCCAACTCAGTGGCAAACAGAAACCATAGCCAATACACTAAAACAGTTCCCAATATCTCCATGCCACCTTGCCCCAACCCATCGATATTCCTACATAAATAATAAACCAACAAACAAAATTAACCCCTACTTATCCCAGAAACAAAATAAAATACTACAAAAACTACTTAAACTCTACCTATATCTAACTCAAAAACTCGCTTGCTGTGGAGACATACACCCTAACCCAGGACCCAATTCTTCACTCCATACAAACCTAAACCAACCAAACCCTCTTTATAGAAGGACAACCTCTCTCTCTTCTTCTCTTAAACATTAAAGTAAGAAGTATACTTAAAGTTCAGGACCTCCATGCCCTATTGGCTTTATATAAACCAGATTTAGCCATACTAACTGGAACTAGGCTTAAACCAGATCGTCATGATAATGAGATTACACCCCCTGGCTATAATATTATACGGAAAGATAGGACAGGGAAAAAAGGAGTCCTAGCCATACTGTTTCAAAATCATCTCAAATTGGAACAGGTTAGCTACAACTCCCAGGAAGTCAATGATATTGAACTCATTCTTGCTAAATTAAAACTAAACTCTAGCAAACATATAGTTATAGCAGGTGCCTACATCCCACCAGGAAACAACATTGTCACTATGGAGAACCTGTTACACTGGATGTCTATCTCCCATCCACAAGAAACCATACTCTTAGGAGATTTTAATATTGACTGGTCCGACTGTACCAAATTCAATCCCTCTACCCATATTAATCTTCATGGGTTTACCCAAATCATAGACACCCCTATAAGAATCGATAAGAAATCAAAACATCAATCCATCTTGGATTGGATACTTCTGTCAAACCCCACCTTAGCATACCAATCAGGCTGCCTACCAGACAATTTGATCGATCACCAACCAACCTCCCTTATTAGGAATAAATCCCACCATAATAACCAACCCATCCTTAGAATAGTTCACAACAAAAAGAACTTGAAAGCCAGGGACCTAAACAACAAACTAAAATACTGTAACTGGACTCCCCTAAAACACCTACCCCTAGAGGAAGCAGTAGATTACTTTAACTCAACTTTTGTCAAAATTTTAAACAGTCATGCACCAGCCCGAACCATCAGAGTTAAGAAAAACTATGCCCCTTGGTTAACAAAAGGGACTAAAACCATAATGAAGGACAGAGAGCCTGTGCTTGATATCATAAACTTAAAACCACTACCTCAAAACAAAACTATTTAGCACTCCGGAACAAGTCCAAACAACTTATAAAACTCGATAAAACCAATTACTACAAAACCTTACAAGAAAAACACGTTCACAACCCTCAGAAATTCTGGACCTCAATAAATTACTGCACCCAGGTAAAACCGGCACTCCCATACCCATAGTATCAACCGACAAAGGGGGCACCCCACACAATTCAACAAATTCTTTACCGAAACAGTCCTAGCTCTAACACCCTAAATAGCACCAACAGCCCTACACCTTCTCCAACCCCTACTAACCCTACTACACAACAGACTCCCTCTAGCTTTTCCTTGTCTCCAGCACCTACACAACTTATTACTAAACCCCTCAAAAAACTAAAACCTACCACGCTATCTGCTGACAAACTTCCTGCTGATTTCCTTCAACTATCAGCTGAAACCATATCCTACCCAGTGTCTATCCCTCATAAAGAGAGCAATATCTGAATGCAAAGTACCTAACCTGTGGAAAATATCTCATATTATTCCACTCCACAAAGGTGGCAACTCCCTTGAGCTCACAAACTACCGCCCAATTGCAATTTTATCACCGTTATCAAAAATACTAGAAAGAGTAGTACATTCACAACTAATGCAATACCTCCTAAAAAATAACCTTACATCAACATTTCAACATGGCTTTCGACCCTCCCATAGTACCGCAACAGCTCTACTCTTATATACAAACATAGTCAACACCCATAGAAACAACAGACTTTTCGTTTCCTCTGTATTCTTAGACTTATCTAACGCCTCTGATATGGTCAACCACAGTATGCTTCTCAAAACTCTATCTACCTTTAACATTAACTCCTTCACTATATCATGGTTCAACAGCTATTTATCAGGCCGCCAACAAGCAGTTCTTTGGCAGGACCAACTATCCTCCCATCTACCTGTATCCATAGGAGTCCCTCAAGGTTCCATACTTGGTCCTTTACTATTCTCCATATTTACAAATCATATAGCTGCATCCTCTCCCTCTGCCTGTATAGTGCAATATGCAGATGACACTATCATGTGTGCTGCCCCAACCTTAAGCAAACTTCAAACAATAACACAGCATAACTTTACTCTGGCTAGAGCATGGTTTTCTGGCATTAAACTTATACTCAATCCCAAAAAAACAAAACTAATTCTCTTCAGTCCTGTTAGATCTCCTGCACTAAACAATGATTTCACCATAAACTCCAAGGATAACACCTCAATAACCCCAACACACACTAAACTCCTTAAAGTAGTAATCAATAATCTCAAATCTGATGTACACATAGCCCAAACAATCAAAAATGTAAACAAAAAGCTTGGTCTCCTGTATAGGAACAAGCAATTCATGACCAATTATACCAAAGCCACTATTGCAAGAATGCACCTATTATCCACCCTACTGTATGCCTCCCCAATCCTGACTAATCTTCGCCACAGCGAACAAAACAAAATGGCATCTTGTTATAACACGATTGCCAAGTTTGCTACAGGTGCCTCTAATAGATCGCATCACTGTCTTTCCTTCAAACAGCTCAACTGGCTTGAGTTGTCCCAACTACTTCTTACTACTAGACTCTCCGCAGCCCACAAACTGTACTACCTCCCTGACAAAACTCCCGCACTACAGGATCTAATACAGCCCTACACCACCACCCGAGCCTTAAGATCAACAGACTGAAATCTCATAAATGTCATCAAACATAAGAATGAAGTAGGTAAAACTCTCTTGGGCTGTATAATAGCAAAAATCTGTAACTCACTCCCAAATCACATAACCTCTACAAGCTCTGCTTCACTATTTAAGAAACTACTCAAAACCCACTATTTTAACAATTGGCTGTGCACATGTGACTCTCCAGGCTAATCCACTACACTGAAGTGTTGCAAGGATTCTGACAAAGATCACCTATAAGTTTCTAACCTCTGAATACTTATTCTTACCAAACAATGGTCTATTCTGATGGTATTAATTTATATCTCTATGAAGAAATGTTAAATTTTATTCTGATGCTACTGATTTATGTGTCTATGAAGAAATGTTAAATATGTTCTTATATGTTTAATTGTATGCCTTAAGAGTACAGTTATGTATTTTATAAAATGTATTTGTTGCACTGTTAAGTGGAGCTTTTCTCCCCGGGCCTCCGCTGAAAGTGGACCTGTGTCCAGTCAGACTTTCCCGGTCATCAAATGTAAAATAAAAATAAATAAATAACTAATGAGTATACCATTAACATATATAAAAAGAAAGTTTAAAACTGTAAAATCTACTCCCTGGCTGTAGCTATATTCCAGCTACAGGTCACTGATTATTTTTTTTATGGACCATTTTGCCTTCTTGGCTGCTCCCCCACCCTGACCCCAAATCTCACCACCCCCACTATACTTTTATACATCCCCTATCTCCTCCCCACCTCACTCCAATCTAATCACAATTAGCCTCAGCCAAACTCCATCCACCTATTAAATCTCAAACTCTCCTCCTACTCTACAACCCCTTCTACAATGCTTTTCTCATCAACTCTCAGAATTACTCCACTAGCACTACTAATCTCTCTCTCCTGTCTAACCTATCTCACAGAGTTTCCCAACCCTTACCATACCTCACCTACACACTCCACTGCATCATACAATCATCCTCACTCCCTCTTACTCATCCATCTCACAAGAACTCTTCAGCTGCAACACTACATATGTATTCAAACCTAAACTATTCCACTCCCCTCCCCCTACAGTCACCTCTAAATTGTCATTCCAAAAATTCACTACTCCCATATAAACCTTACCAACCTTCCCCACCTCATTACCTCACTCTACTCTTCCACCAAATCTCTCTCTCACTCGCCGATGACATCCACCCCAACCCTGGACCTACCTCTAACATTAATGTCACTAAACCCTCCTCTCAGCCCAAAACCTAAGTCAATTCACCTCACTACACTCAATGTTCAAAGCCTTAGAAACAAAAGCCCTAACCTCTATGCATAGCTCTCCCATAACCTCCCAGACATAACCCCTATCTCCGAAACCTGGCTCAAATCTTACATAAAAGATCACAAAATCCTACCACCAGCTTACCAAATGATTTGCAACGACTGAGCCCACAAAAAAAGGAGGTGGAGTATCTATAATCTACCCCACCTCCCATACCATAACCCCCTACACCAACACAATTCCAACCATTGCCACCACTGAAATAACAATAGGCTTATTAAAAATAAATAACCACAAATCCATATGTATCACTGCCCTCTATATTCCCCTCGGTGATAACATCAAAACACTTGAGAACATCCTATCCTGGTTCTCCTCTCACATAAATAATGAAACCTATATCCTTGGTGATACCGACATCAACTGGACCACTATTAACTCTAATGCCTCTTCCCATACTATCAACCTATACAATTTCTCCCAACTAATTAATTCACCAACCAGACCAAATAAAGATGGTACCCCAGGAACTAACACTGACTTGATGTTAACACATCCAAATCTAAATCACCAAATCCAGAATAATACCAGATCCTCTCAGTGATCACTTACCTGCCTTCGCCAAACAACTCCCATCTCCTCTACAAAAACAGCACCATTACATTCAAACCCACAACCTCTCGTCATTCAATCTCCAAACTTTCTGAGAATGCCTTAAGTGCATTGACTGGTCCCCCTCTAAAACTTCTCCCACTAAATGCCATCTCTCACTTTAACCATTCATTCCAGACCCTCCTTAACCACCAGGTTCCTCCACCCCCAAAATAACCAAATGCATCAAAACCAATCCCTGCCCATGGTTATCAAAAGAAACTAAACTTGCCATGCAACAAAGGGACAAAAAATGGAAACAGCATCAAAAACATAAAAATGCAAACTCCTTCCAAGAAACTCCTCAAAAAAGCAAATAAAGATCGCAAAGCAAACTACTCCAAACTCCAGTCTTTGCACTCGACAAACCCCAAAAAATTCTGGGACTTCATCTCATCAATACTGCACCCTGGTAATAAAGAAAACCCCTGTCCTAATCCCACCCTCTTCAACCTTGATACTGCCTCCCAGTTCAACTCATTCTTCAAAGACTGCATAGCCAAACTATACAGCTCCTTCAAATCCCCCTCCTCCAACCACAACCCCTTCCCCCACAACCTCCTCTCCAATCAGTTAACCCCCTCCACACCCTTCTGCCTTACTCCCATTCCCACAAGCACTATAAAATAACTCCTCCTCAAACTCAAACCCTGCTGCAATGCACCTGACAATCTTCCTCCTACCTTCCTCAAACTATCTGCAGATAGCATCATCTTCCCCCTCGCTATACTTATAAATAGAGCCATACAAGAATCATACGTCCCTTCCATCTGGCGCCATGCCTACATCATCCCCCTCCAGAAAAGGTGGAAATAATACCAACATCACCAACTTCAGGCTTATTGCCATCCTTTCCCCTCTGTCTAAAATTCTAGAGAAAACCATCCAAGTACAACTAATGATGCACCTAACCTAAAACAATCTCCTCTCCCCAACACGGCTTCCAACCTGGCCACTCCACCATGACTGCCCTTCTTTCCTTTCTGGAAACCATCATCGCTGAACGCGACTCAGGCAAATTTGCATCTACGCTATTCCTAGATTTGTCGAAAGCCTTTAACACCATCTCCCCACACCCTACTCATATCCCAACTCTCCACTCTACACCTCTCTTCCTCCACCATAGCCTGGTTTTCCAGCTACCTGTCCAACCGCCAACAAGCTGTCCAATGGAAAACTTCAACCTCCTCCTTCCTACCTACACCCACAGGCGTCCCTCAAAGTTCAGTTCTTGGCCCTCTACTCTTTAACCTATTTATTAACAACTTCCACCACTCCATCCCAGAGTCAGCTGTCATCCAATATGCAGATAACTCGACTATCATCTGCTCAGCCTTTTCACCCTCCGAGCTCCTAGTAAAAACCCAGTTAGCCTTCTCCAAAACCGAAACCTGCATGCAGTCCAGCCACTTAGCCCTGAATGCAAATAAAACCAAACTAATGATCTTTTCCCCTACCAAAAACTCCAGTATTGATAAAACCTCATTCACCATACAGAGCCAGAACACCCCCCCCCCCCCGAAATAGTCCCCACCACCAAGCTTCTCGGCATCATCATTGATGAGCTAAAATTTGATATCCACATCCACTCCACAATGAAAAAAAAAAAAACAAAACACCAAAAGATAGGTCTCCTCTACAGATGCAACCGCCTCCTCAGCCCCTCTACCTGTCAAACCCTAGCATCCACTTTCTTGTTCCCCTCCTTGATATATGGTGCCCCTCTGTTCACGAATCTCCACATTGGCTTACGAACCAAACTTGAATCCTGCTACCACAAAATCTGCAAATTTGCAACCAATTCAAAAAACATATCCCACCACTGCCACTCCCTCCTCACTCTCAGTTGGCTTGAACTCTCCAACTACTCAGTTACCTACAACTCACCACTGCCCACAAGCTTATCTTTAAACCAGCTAACTGCCCATTTCTTGCTACATCTTTAAAACCCTATATACCCAACCGCCAACTCAGATTCACAAACCAAAATCTACTTCAGGTCCACAAACCATCTCGTCCTACTGGGCAGCTACTTCTCTCCCACTCCGTAGCCAAACAATGGAACTCCCCCCGCAGCATTCCTAAACATACCAATTTCAAATCACAGCTACTATCTCATCTATAAGCCAAATGGGAATGCCCATGCCATACTCCAACATAAACCCCTCTCCACCCACTCTCTTTCTACCCAGCTCCATAAGAATTTCGCCCTGCTGGGGATTGATTTTTTTCTATGCTACCTAATGTACCTTACTTCCAAAACTATCTTGTACTCTCTCCATGGAAAATGGTTCACCTAACCTGCAAAGGACTAGTAGCTACTTGTTTATATGTTAACTTACAAAGAGCTTGACAAAAATGACTTTCTGCATATGATCAGATTTACCTACCTGTAATGGGCTAGTTACCTTGTATTTAAATGTTAACTCACTAGAGCTTATTACATAATATATTACATGTCTGAAATGTTTTTAAATTGTTCTGTATGAATCTTTATTTTTCCTTTGTAACATGTAATATGTAACTTTAATATGTCGGAGCTTTTCTCCCCGGGCCTCCACTGAAAACAGGCTCTTTATGGCCCAGTGGACTTCGCCGGTCATCAAACTTAAATAATTAAATTACTGCTCAGTTTGTTTACTAACCTTCTGTGTGCCACTGATCCAAACACAAGATATTCATAACCAAAAAAGTCTTTCACAAAATCTGCATACTTAGCACTGAAGCTAATGACAACTTCAACACACACAATATAACCAACAAATAAATATTTCCATAACACATTTTTTACTGAATAATTTACAAAGACACCCACAAATGTTTGTATACTAAAAATAAGCAGCAGAGATTCCCATAATCATTCAGAAAAGGTACTCATCATTTCAACCTCAGCAGCAGAACTTACGCAAAGCCTAATGAAGATGTACTTGGGTAATTAGTTGAAACCCCACTGACTTCAGATTAGCTAGAATGTTAATCTACCCAGGACGGAAAATGGTATGGCAGAAAGATGAGTGAAGACTGATAAGGCAGACCCCCAAAACAACCTCATAAACATGATTTATGTAGTAGCTCTAACCTACAAACTGGCTAACTAAATCTTCAAGGAAACGGATTTATATAAAATACTAACAATGCTAATAAATCCCAATTCACATATAATATAAAAATCCCATGAGACTGACATGTGTCAAGTTTCATAATGAGAAATCAGACACATGATGCATCATGTTCCCTTGGCAGCAGCTAAATGAAGCTCAAGTTAACTTGCTGACTTGTACGAAGACTCTTGTTACGCAAATAGAAGTACATTAAAACATCATAGACAGATCACAGTCTTAAGAGAATTCACAAATAAGTAGATAAAACTCAATCCTGATTCAGTTGACAACAGTGGGAGAAAAATCTTGTGTTGTCATAAATTTGTACTGCAGATAATGTACAATGGAGCTTACTTTTTAAAGGCAGAAAGTGCATTAGCAAACTAAAATTTACTACAGAAGGCACTCTTCTTCGTTTTCAGTAATAAATACAAAAAAAAAAATAAAAAGGAATCTTAACACATGTTTGATGGTTTACTTACAAAAAGACATTCCAAATCTCTCTGTAAGGGAGTTCTATGGCTCGACCGTCCCTAAAGGCTGCTATGAAAATGGACTAAAGTAGCTTTTTTTTTTTTTTTTTTTTTTTTTTTTTTAATTAATTTAACATATTTACAATCTACACTAAAACAACTTTTTAAACATTCTCATGTGCTGCAATAGACATATCCTGTTTGTTTGTAAAATGCTAATATTAATCATGATCACAAATCCATCAGAAGACTGCCTTGTAGTCTGAGGATAACATGTGCAAAGAGGGATACCAAAAGGATTCTAGAGCTCTAAGCTTTGCCACGGATCAGAAGTTTCTACATTCCAAAAGCTGCACTGGAAATCCTGCAAAGAAGGCAAGCAGGAATGAAAAATGAGTGCTATGTGGTAATGTATAGAAGGGAATGTGTCCTGTGTCTGCCTCTACCTGACCCCTGTAGCATGCACTGCGGCTACATATTTCAAAATGAAATATTCTAAAAAAAAAAAAAAAAAATGTGTCTAAATGCCTTTACATGTGCCTTAACACTGAAGTCATTAGAATATAGTCTTAACCTAGGATTAATGTTACATTATGAAAATACTTTAATGGCAGGAGGCAAGTTAGGTGAGAAGTCTTTCTTTCAAGAAGTGAAAAAAAACAGCTACTTAAAACATAACCATCTGTCAATCTGGCAATTTTATAAATTTCTGCTTTGAAGATTATTTGCATTTTTAACATACAAAACACACTTACTTAAAACATATTTGTTGATGATGCCAGCAATTTCACAGAAGTTCTACTTATCCTGAACACAAGCTGCTATGGAATGCACACATTATTTGTTGGGACACAAACATCTCTAACATTTAAGTAAATTATATAGGGTGAGGTGATGGACACTTCCAATCACTCCTGGGTTCTTCTGCAAGGGATAAGCAATTGAACAGGAGTGTGACTGACTATTTAAAGAACACTCAAATGCAAATATTGCGATTTTTTTCAATAAGGTCATGGTTACCCTAGGCACCTTTCCTTGTTGGTGACAGTCTGTACAACTATTGCCAACTACTGGGATCATTTCTGCAATATGTGTTCTAATTTTACCACAGGTGTAATTTTTCAAAAGGCCAAATGACGCAGCTCGTCCAGCCATTGGTGGGTTATCTTACTTTTTTTTTTTTTTAAAACTCCCCGCAGCTTGACATCAGCTACCTCCAGAATCTATTCTCATCCATCTGGGTCTACCAAATTCTTCTTGGCCAGTCTTAGACTAACTCTGACCCATGTTCAAGGCTGGAGAGGAGACTGAGCACCTGGGGAAACATTACACTACTCCAAACGAGTGTTCTTCTTTAACTCCTAATTTCCACCCCCTTCTCAGGGGTTGTGCCTTGTTTCAACCCTTTCTGTTCAACTCAGCTGGAGCCCTATTACCCAGGCAATTAGCTGAAGCGGATTGGGGTTGGGATGTATCAAACACCCCTGGATCTTGTGTGAGTAGATCCATTGTGAGAGGAAGCTGTGTTAATTGCCCTTAGACACTTCCAAAAGAAGGAAAAAAAAAAACTGTTGCCTGGTCCAGAAGTGAGTCACCACAATGACAGAGTGGGGATTTCGTCTAAATCTTCAGAAGTACCATGGATATCAGTGGAAAACCACACATTATTCTTGTCCAAGAAAAGGAAAAGACATTGTCCTTCCAGGCCTACTTGCAAGGAATCCTGCAGCAGCATACTGCCAGCTGATTGTTCACACAGGAGACAAATGGGTCTATTTGAGGATTACCCCATAGTCAGATCAAGTCTTGGAGGACCCACGATCTAGTTTCCATTCATAAGGGTCTGCGCCTTGGTCCTGCTCAACTTGTCTGGCACTCAATTTTGCTCTAACGGAATACAGGTTGCCTGTACAGTAAGACTGTGCTGTGAAGCTATATGCCAATCTAACATGGCTAGTCTGCAAAGGAGGAACAAGCTGGCTCTCCCTTGCATGTTGATGTACCACATGACAATAGTCTGCAACAACTTAGAGATCCCAAGGACCAAAGATGATTCAGAGCCGAGTGCCTTGATGAGCGCAAGCATCTCTAACATTTATGTGCACGCACCTGTTCTTTGTATCCCACACACCTTGCACTTTTATCCCTCCTGAAAATGCTTCCCAAGCACAGTCCAAGGCATTTGTGAGAAGCGGAGACCTGGATTTTAGGATATTTGCTGTCTCCACCAAGTGAGCTCTCTTCTGACAAAACCCAGCACTGGGATTTGAATAGACAAATGATGCTGGTGGTGGGACCAAACAGACCTCAGATACAATTTTACCTTTTTCATGTTGAATCTTACCAAGGGTATCATGAGAGTCATAGATGCCATGAGACCCAAAATCTTGAGGTATTTCGTCACAGGGACTGAAGTCTGAGTGGAAAACCTTAGGAACAGATCTAGATATAGATCTATTTTTTTTATTTCCTAAGGAAGAAAAGCTCTTTCCTCTGGAAGGAGTCAAAAAGAATGTTCTCTTGGAATTCCAGCTTGTAAAAGAGATCTTTCACACAACTGAATTCTGGATAAAAATAAGCAAGTCATCAAAATATGGAAAAATGTGGATACCCTTTAGTCTGCAGTGACTTGCGGAACACTCTTGGTGCAGTGGATAGTCCAAAGAGTGATGCAGAGAACTCGATTACGATTCAGACACATAGAACCTTAAGAAATGCCTGAAGTCTGGATGAACAGGGATGTGGACATAAGCATCAGGAAGACGAGGTAACATATTGTGAAGTGACAACATTTTCAATGTAGGCATGATCACAAACAGGTTTAGGAGAGAGAGATCCATAACAGGCCTCCAAGCATCATCTTTCTTTTTGAACTAAAAACATCCTTGAATAAAAACCTTTTCCAACCTGGGAAGGAGGAATTCTGTCATTCCCTGGGACATCAGGTGTTGAAGAACAGGGGGAAAGAAAGCAGTCTGGTCTGTTTGATGAGAAATTACCCCCTGGAAAGGAGGAATTCCCTCCCACTGCCATCTGTAACACTGATGAATGGATCGCCAGAGCCCATCTGTCTGAGACTATCTGTTGCCAAAAGGAAAAGTGGTGATTCAGGCTTTCTGAAAGAGAAAAGGGACTGCCAGTCTGGCAGGGGTGGGACAAGGTCCCTTAAACAGTTATTCTGACTTTCTGGACTATCCTTAGTTTTGGGGAGTTCCTTTACTCTTTTTGGAACTTCCCTGTCATTTCTTCTTAAACATCTGCATTTTGCTGTGACTGTGTACTTCATTTTTTGCCAAAATTAGATAACGGGTTACAGAATCCCCTATAAAATTTGGAAATGGAGGGCTGGACAATCTGAGGGATTTACTATATCAACTTACACCTTTCATCACACATTTTGATAACCTCTGCAGCACAGGAACCAAAAACAATCTCTATCCAAATGAGAGTTTAAAAAAAAAAATCTAATTTTAAAATCTGGGAGGTTCTAAGAAATCGCCATGCAAACATCCTCAAAACATTACTGGTGGCAAAAGCCATGGAAAAAGTATCAAATGAGTCAAACACACACTGTAAACAATGAGTAGTGACTTGTACAATGGAAGATACAATTATTTAAAGCAAATGTTTCCTCACAAGAAGAAACTGCAGACAAAGCACTCCTCATACTTCAACAATTAGTTAAAATAAGCTAACATATGAGCCGGATAAGTAAAAATTCTGAAAATCAAAGTTGCAGAAGCATACCATTTTCCCTTAATAATATTCTCATCCTTGTCAGAAAGAGTAAGATTGACATTACAAAATGTTATGCCGCGGTGGTGCAGCGGTAGCATTGTTGCCTCACAGTAAGAGGTTCTCCCGTTCGATTCTCGGCTGGAGTGCGGGGAGTGCCTTCTGTGTGGAGTCTGCATGTCCTGCCCACAGTCGGGTGGCGTTCGAAAGACATGCGTAAATGGGCGTGCCTTCGTTGAAGGTTAGACGTTGAGCTGGCACCTCGGCGTTCATGAAAATCTACTGCCAATCATTAGCAGACCAGAGTTCCGCTGTGGCGACCCCTAACTGGGAAAAGCCGAAAGACAAACAACAACAAGGCTTAACTAAAGGTACAGTTGCTGTGTCAGGTTTTAGAAGAGGGTAGAAAAACTTAAAAGACTGAGGAACTTTATTCTGATACTAGTTTAGGAAAGAGAGATCCATGCAGGGAAAAATCAGAAACTGATTTCTCCTCAGAGTCTGAATCAGAAAATCAAGGAGAAAACACTGAATCTGTTCCTTCATTTTCCTGTCCAGATTCAGACTCTTGAATCTCTTCAGGAAGAGGTATCCCACTGTATTTTACCAGAAACCACCTTATAAGAAGGATCAATAACCTGAATTAAACCCAGAGCCAGACCCAGTAAACTACTCCTGTCGAAGGAAATTTGAGGAGTTGATAGATGCTTAATTTTCTGTTTCTTTTTGATGGAAAAATCATGCCAATTGTGTTACTTATGGGAGCAGCAGCTCTGTCAGGAATGGGCACAACATTTTGACAAAACAATAACACCTTCTCTGTTCCCTCTCCTGGGATTGACAAAAGTGGCTCTCCCTTGCCGAATGAGGTGAGCCCAGCAGCTGCAGAGGACATGGCTAACCCTGATCATTAGTGGCTATAAGTGCTACACCAGAGGGATCCAAGGTAAAAGATGAATGGTCTGAGGTGCAATGGCCACAGCAGAGTCACCCACCTGAGGCTGAAGCAAATTGTTGACTTGCTGTTGTGGCAAAAACCGTTTGCTTATCTTTTTCTTTTTGTGGCTGGAGAAAGGACAGACTGTGGGTTTGGAAGTTTGTTCCATGATCAAGTCAAAGATGGTGCTTCTTTCACAATTGAAAACAATCAGTAAAAGATGGAAAAAAATGAAAGTCTTTAAAGGTTGCTTTTTCACACAAAAACACTGTAAAAAGCACTGTAAAATACTTGGTCTGTCCCAAAAGTAAGCTAAACACAATTTCTCCACAGAAAAAAATGGCTTTTAATTACTTTAAACAACTTTCAAACTGACAGGAAAAGTGAGTTCCTGTTTAAAAAGTTTAAGTCTCATTACAGTACATTAAAACAAACTCCTAGCTTAAAAATAACTTTCCGAAACAGGAAAGTATAATAAAACATTTTTTTATGTGGAAGGTTTTAACCCTCAAAGGGAACTTATCTGTCCGGCAATGGAACAGCACAAGCTGACTGTTGATACTCAAAAGCCCACAGTGGAGCGCGCACTTAAACAGCAGTGAAGCTCCGAGGGGCTTGGCATACAAACCTGTATCTTTTTAGTCAGCTCAGCTTAAGCTAAGTGATTGTTTGGGCATGGGGAAGGCGCACTGAAACTTTGGAATTTGTCTGGATGTTATATCCTTTGCAGGATGTAACCCACACAGCTAAGGCTACCTCAGCAGTGATCAATATGGAGAACATAGGGGGTTATTCAGTCTAAATGAAATTAAAAGGTTAAGTTTGCTGAACATAGCATAGCAATAATAAAGCATTGTTCAAACATCTGGGATACTGTGGTAAGGATAGGATGAGTATGCATATCGATATAAATGACCAGACTGTTACTGATCATGATAATTTTGCCAATATTTCTACATGCAAGTTTTTTGATTGTACAGTGAATTTAAAGGCAAAAGGAATAACCAACACCACCAATGGAAGTGAATGTCGTGTAATTAAAATGGACACCTCACATGATGCCTTAAAAAAACAAACTCAGCTGCTGGACCAGATGTATGGAATATCACTAAGCATCTAGTTCTAGACTCTAGAAGGTATATAATGAGATGTAATTTTTAAAATTTGATGTAGATAACTGAGGAAGGATGTATCCCGAAAGCTTTTATCTTGTTAATAAATTAAGCATTTCTATTATTGTGAACTTTGTTTTTTTTTTTTAAGATGATAAATTAACTCAGGACACAGAACCCGTGCTTACTTAAAGACAGAATGATAGAAACTGATTAAGAAATAAGACTGACAGTATTAGCTTAAGCGATGCATTCAAGGATAGATGTGAAAACGTTACGGGAAAGGTCAGAGAAAAGTGAACTGCAGGATACAAAGTAACAGCTCTTTGGAATGGAAAGATGTGCCAGGATATACAACAAGAAATTAAAGTGGAGTATAAAGAAAAGTGTTACACAGAGAAAGTTGCTCAGGCTATACACAGCAAACTAAGAACATGAGAAAATTCAAAATGCATCACTTAGAGAGAAACCCCCGCTGTTTTTTCTGCTATTAGCAATAGTGCAGCTATTTAAAAATCCATCCCTAACCCCTGTAAACTAAGCATATTCTTGTGGGAAAATGGTAATGAAAAGTAATTCCGCAAATTCATAACAGAAATCTTAAAGCATTTTGCATTAATATGCAGGTGAGGGCAGGAATGTACAAATGTTCAGATAACTTTATTATGTTATACTTATTGGAAGAAATTAACTCCAATAATTAAGAATATTTCTGCATTACACACCACAGAATAAAACTTGCACATCCACACTTAAGTCCATCTAAGACTCATCTTCTAGCAAATATAGACACAATCCTGAAGAAATCATTTTCTGCACTACTGACACATTAAAGATAACTAGTTCATAGCTACTTTTTCTAAGCTTTATCACAACTGCAAAGGGTGAAACTAGAAAGACATCAGTAATATTCAGTTCTCAGCAAAAAGAACCACAGTTCTTCTCCTTATGACTAACAGCAGGAAAACACAAAAGTTCTATATTAATGGCACAAGAAAAAAATAATTTTTGAGCAAGTTAACGTTGGTGTCAGATACTACTTGAAAGCTGCAATTGTCTTATCTGTATGTTATCACTCATTAACTTTTACAATATATCTTTAGATAATTAAACATACTCAAATGCTTTCATATTTTAACTTCATATTCTAGACCGTTTTGAGAAAAAAAAATAACCCACCAGTCAGCTTGTGTGACACATTTGAAACTGTAAATAAAATGACATTATTTGAAGACATAGTGGGGGAGATTATTACTGTGAAGAAAATATTTTTTTCACAGATTGGTTTTACTAAAAAAAGATAACAGCAGAATAACTTCAGGATGTGTGGGAAAGGTACAAGGTAATTACAACAAGCTGTCATTATGTAGCAAAAATAAAATGTCGGTTACCAAAGAAGTGCAGCTTATAAATGGGGAAAAAAACATCCTTATAAAATAGCAGACCATAACTTTATGGCAGCTATCACATAACTCAATAAGATTACAGATATTAAAATAACATCTCTTCCACTAAAAGATTAATATTCAGCTTTTCTGCCTTCTCCCATCTTAGGACTGTAATAGAGTCAGTATAACATCACATTTAGACATGCTGACATAATGCAGTCTTGTAACAAGAAACTACAAGAGTAACAAGGCTATACTGTGATTCTAGGTAGGAAAAAAACTACAAATGCAAATCCCAGTGGGCAAATGTAGCTCAGCCATGAGAGACAGCACAGAAATAAGTGGAAGAAGCAACATGCTAAAGAATGTACTTTTAAGCAATAACCGATGAATTGGCGTGGGTATATTGAAGATTTACCCACCTTTGGCATGGTTTGATCATCATGGCAAGCTCTCAATTTATACAAATCAACCACAACATATTAATAAATGCAACATAACTACAAATGAAAATAAAATGTATACATATAAAATTAACAAATTTCCCATGTGCCAGATGCAAATATAAAACAGCTATGAAGAAAACAATATACGACACTTAATGGAAAAGAGATGTCATCCTTATACAAATGCCTCCTGAGGTGATGGTGTATCTTACGAATGCTAAAAAGCACCACAACAGTGTTCTCAAGTGTTCCCAACAGGCAAGTACCTGCAGATATTAAAATAACCATACTCTCCTCTCTGTGTGTCCGCGGTGGTGCAGCGGTAGTGTTGTTGCCTCACAGCAAGAGATTCTCCCGTTCGATTCTCGGCTGGAGCGCCTTCTGTGTGGAGTCTGCATGTCCTCCCCGCGGTTGGGTGGGCGTTCGAAAGACATGCGTAAATGGGCATGCCCTGATTGAACGTCGAGCTGGCACCTCGGCGTTTTTGAAAATCTACTGCCACTCATTAGCGGACCGGAGTTCCACTGTGGCAACCCTTAACCGGGAAAAGCAGAAAGACAAACAACATACCCTCCCCTCTGTGCCACATCACATTGATACAATTGCTTTATTATACAGAAACTTAAATATGTCTCCTAGAAGAACATTTTAACACCAACAAATTGAAAAGAAATTCATTAGAAGTTCATAAAGAAAAAAACTCCTTCAACCCCCCCCCCCCAAAAAAAAAAAAAAACAGTCCAAGAACATTAACTGAATAAATCACAACTGCAAAGGGTAAAACTAGAAAGACATCAGTAATATTCAGTTCTCAGCAAAAAGAACCACAGCTCTTCTCCTTATGACTAACAGCAGGAAAACACAAAAGTTCTATATTAAAGGCACAAAAAAAATATATATATTTTTTGAGCAAGTCAATGGAAGTGTCACATACTACTTGAAATATCTCAAAAGCTGCAATTTTCATATCTGTATGTTATCACTCATTAACATTTACAATAGATCTTTACAAAGCCTTTCCACGGGCAAAGCGTTGGACTCAGTTCCTTCCATTCAAGGGGAAATCCAGCCTTTGACTGGAATAACGTCCATTAACAAATGACAAATCTCATTACAAGAAGAGACCACACATTTGACTGCCTCATCTCTTAATCAGCTGATTGTTTGACCACTGGATGTCTTATCATAAAACAGGAATCCTTCTCAAAAGGCAGCAACCTCAGAGAACACCTCAGCAAATTAACCAATACCAACATTTTAAAGAGTTGGATTAGACAGTCATTAAAAACCTGTTTCCAGGTAAAGTTATTTATTCATTAACATTTGTTTACCAGCAAAAGTCCAACTGGGCACATTTGCCCTTTTTCAGCAGAAGCCTGGGGAGAAAAGCTCCAAGATATCATATTTAATGCAATCAATATTTACCATAACTGATTTTATGATGCAGTTTCAGTGATTTTATAGCATAACAGTCAGTATAATAAAATTTGCATTGATATTCAAAAACATTAAATTTACTAGCCTTGCATTCAATTTGATAAGTACCTCTTGCCACTGTGCGAGTTCTACTAATTTTGTTTCCCAAACTGCTTGATTAAAAATAAATAAATAGCAGTACCTCTGGAGAGCTGCAATTTGTGTGTACCACCAAGCAGATGGTAAATCAACTAACTGCTTGTATTTCACTGTGGTGATGGAGGGAAGAAAAACAGTATAACTGTCAGCAAAAAAGGAAAAAGGCCTCTAACAGGAATTGTTTGCAGTAAACAGGTACATGGTATAGGATAAGCTTTTGCAGCCTCTTGTCTTCAGAGTGCAAAATATAATGGCCTGTCATTCACTTTGATTTGAAGATTTTGTGATACCAGTGTTGAACGTTTTGAGAAGACAAACAGATTTGTAGAAAGATTAAAAAAAAAGCTTTTTCCAGGAATTAATGTTTTCCTTAATTTAAAAAAAAAGTTTAAAACACTCAGCACTTTCTTTGCTACAAGATAACTGCCAAACATTATTTGAGATACAGAACCAGATGTATGAAAGGCTATATGAGAAAGGGGAAGCAGAGTCTGAGTGAATTTAAAAACTGAAATAACATTAAAGCATTTGCCTAAAATGATCTTCATGAATGAAAAAAGAGAGGGACAGAAATACTGGGAGAACCTAAAAATTGATTTTGTACCGATATTGGACACTCAATTAATGACCGTAATAAAATATGTGTCCATCCACTGAAAACAGCAGGATGAAGGAAAATAGAGTTGAAAAAAATGAGAACACATGTATGTGTATATAAAATTCAACCAATACAGTAAAGCACATGGATGCATCCGTTTTGTCTGTTCTCATACATCCTCAACTGATAGATCTCAGATCTGACCTCAAATCAGACTTCAGCCACTTCTAAAGACTTTGGCTTGGAAGTTCGAACTCCTCCCCTTACCCATAACCCTCCTCTTTAGCTTGAATTCCCTCAGATGGAGTTTGCCCCCTATTCTGCCATTAATACTGCTCATAGCACAAAAGTGAGTAATAATAGAGTACAAGTACTAGTAAAATTCCAGTCAGACTGCAAAGAAGGAAAGAAAAAAGAACACGAGACTGCAGCTCATCAAAAGGGAAGTAACATAACACACCTCAGAGGAGACCAGACAATAAAAACTTCCAAAATAGGATGGGGGATGGAGGGAGGGAGTCTGAGGAAAGATGAAAACAGACAACAGATGCATCGTTACGGTGAGTACAGAACTTTTTTTTATTCAATGTTGTCTTTTTCGTCCATTCCTCAGCTGATGGGGTCGAGTCCCAGCCAGGAAACCCCAGGGTGGTTTCTCAAGGAAGGATATTCCAGAGTACAGTGAAGTCAAACACTGCTCTATTTCTAAACGAGATGTCTAATTTGTAGTAAGTAATGAAGGAATGAATATTAAACCACGTGGCAGCTGCACAAATCTCATCTATAAAAGCACTAGACCAGAAAGTGGTGGATGTGGTCACAAACCTGATGGAATGAGCCTTAGAAGGTCTAGACTGTGTCAATCCTTTCTTCTTATAAACAAAATAAATACAATCAGTGGGCCATCTGGCTAAAGTACCCTTTGAAACTGATTTGTCCAATTTGGCTTTGGAAAAGGAAACAAATAACTGGTCTGATTTTCTGAAATCTTTTGTTCTATGGAGATAGAATCTAAGCTATCTATGAACATCCAAAAGGTGCAACAAGTATTCTCTTTTGTTGAGAAAATTTGGAAAGGAAACTGGAAAGTTGTTGGACTGATTTATAGCGGTTTCTGAAGCCACCTTAGGTATAAAGGAAGTATTAGTATGGACAGACACTCTGTCCTTGTGAAAGATCAGATATGGTAACTTAGAAGAGAGAGCCTGGAGTTCTGATACTCATCTGATCTGTGTGATCGCAACTAGAAAAATAGTTTTCCCAAGACAAAAACTTAAAGTCCACCTTGGCAGCTGGTTCAAAGGGGGACCAAGTCAGGGCTTGATGATGTATTGTTAAATCCTGTGGAAGAGTAAGATACTTAATAGGGGGTCGGAGTAAAAAGGCACCTTTGAGAAAGGCTTTACATAATCTAGATGATGCCAGGGACAAATGGTTATCTCCTACATGAAAATTTGAGATGGCTGCAAGTGGATCTTTACAGTAGAATAAAAAGCGCCACTGCTGAACACTGAAGCAAGGCATTCTAGGATAGATGGAATTGGTGCTATTAAGGGGTTTAATTGCCACTGGACAGCCCAGAGAGAATTTTCCATTTGCTCTCTCAAATTGACCTCATGGTTTCTCCACTTCTAATGATGGCTAGACAAACTAGGTTTTCCTCCCCAGTTCATCACATCCTCATATCCTCTCAGAAGGATTCTACCAAGTAGATGCATAAGAGCAAATGAAAAAGGTTCTTCTCCTTGGGCTGTCCAGAGGCAATCAGACCCCTTTGCTTCCGTATTCAACAGTGGAGCTAGTTACTCTACTATAAAGGACCAATAAACTCCATGACTTGAGTGGAGACAGCTGAAACTTGGTATAGTTCATTGTGATCCCCAGTTGAGGACATAGTTGGGGCAAGTATTCCTTGGCTTGAATGAGTATAGACTTGGTGGGAGCAGACAGAAATCAGTCATTAAGATATAGAAATACCCAGAATCCCAACAGTCTCAAATGAACTGCAACCACTGCCATGCACTTGGTGTACACCTTCAAGGTCATGGTGAGGCCAAACTGCAGGGCCTTGAACTGGTAATGACCAGCTCCCAGCCAGAAGTCCAAATATCTCCTGGATCGACTGTCTATCTTGATGTGATAGTACACATCCTAAAAATGTTTCGAGCACATCTAATCATCCTTGTGCAACAGTGGTAGAATGCACTGAATCATGACCATTCAGAACTTCAAGCATCGTACATACTTGTTCAAACTGCCACGATCCAAGATAGGTCTCAGGTCCACATTTTTCTCTGGCACCAAAAGAACCTCCAGTAAGTTCCAACTCCTTGCTGATCTGGAGGGACTATATGGATGACTCTTTTGGCCAACAGGTTTTCTATTTCTGTAACTTCTGCTTTCTCTGAATGTGTGGATCATCAGGAATTTTTGCAGATTGACTTAGATGGGGGGGGGGGGCTGAAAGGAAAAGGGCACGTAATACCCTCTGGATATAATCCCCTGAACCCAAGTATCATGGTGATGGCTGTCCAGTTTTCCAGGTGTAGGAATAAGTGCCCTCCAACTGCCTACAGACTGCAACCTTTTGGGAGCATTGGAAGAAGTTCTCAGAGTACAAACCTCTGAAGCTCTGGTTTTGCAGGCCTCCTTGCAATGAGGACATTGTGTACCACTAAAGTTTGCCTCTCTGCTGTGTGCTGGGGGGGCACCTGTCCCCATAGGAGTCATGAGAAAAGCCTTGCAACTCATGGAACCACATTTTCCTGTAAACTCTCTTGTTTCCAAAAGAGATCCTCTGAGGGGTAGAAAAATGCATCCCAACTGCAGATAATGTGTTCTCATCTTGCTTACTCCTACATAGGTCTTCTTTCACATTGGAACCTAATAAGATGGCTCTATCAAAGAAAGCACTGATGAATCATTACTTGGAAGTCTTCACAAAATTTCAGAGGTGCATCCTGGTGTGCTGTTGTCTGGCAATTCCTGAAGCCGCATTTCTCAAAGCTCCCTCTGAGGAATGGGAAATCAGCTTCATAGAGGCATTGGAAAATTACTGTAGGGTGACTAGTTGCAAAGAAACAGCCTTCTAGTCCTCCTCAGATATGGACAAGGTTGCGGATTTATAAATACACTTTCTAAACCTGTTCAATGCCCTGGACTCTCTATTTGGGGTATGGACAGTAGAACTCTGTTCAGCAAGTTATTGGTGCCCGCTACTACCTCCATAGCATCTACCAGGGGACCCTTGCTCCAATGGGCTCAATCCTTGGACGCAATCAGCCACCTATCGGGTCTCTTGGAGAGTGGCTCTGTGACAGCCAGATCTTTCCAAACCCAGCAGAAGATGGTGTACCATCTCATCACCCAGGGTGACTACCCAGGATGTAGCTGAGCCAGCTCTGCAAGCCTCAAGAAACAGTGACTCCTCTGGGAAGCGGGATCAGAAGACCAACCACCTTTCTGCCTCAAAGGTTTGAGTATTTCGACCAAATGACATATACTCAAGAGGTGATATGGGGACCCTTTCCCTTTACTGAAGTTACTGTCTTCCGTCAAAGAACCCTGTGGGGAATCTAAGTGCCTCCTTTTGCATGTATGCATTAGAGGAGGCTCCGCAGTGGGATGGTCCAGACAGGACTCAGAAGCGTAAGCAGAGTCCTTGATGAGGAATGTCTCTAGACTAGAACAGCTGCACCAATGGGACAAGATGAAGAGACTCAAGGAACAAAGTAGACAGTTGTGGAAGGAGTGGGCCTGAGGGGGACAAGTATGCTTTGTCCACAGTGGTGGAAAATGCTCTCTCCATTACATCAAAGACAGAAGCCATGGGAGAAGCAAGGGCTGCCCTGATAGGAGCTGAAGATACCTGCCCTGGAAAGCTCGAAGCATCATCACGATCTGGCCTCAAAGTAGATGTTGGAGCCAAGCTGCTTAATGCCGAGGCTCCAAGAGAATTGAAGTCAAATCCAACCCCTGAACCAGCACTGATGCCTATGGCTCTGAGATCCCTCTAGCTCCAACAATGTCAGCGCTGACTGGATTAGAGATGTCGGAGTCAACAAAGGCCAGGCCTTCATATCCAAAGCAAACTTGGAAATCCTGGGTCTCCAAAACCACAGGTCAGATTGGAGTAGGCATTAACAGTTGGATTTGGGGTAGTGGCAAGCTCACAGGTCAGAAAGGAGACTGAGCTGAAAAAATTCCAAACTGCATCTCTGCCAGGAGAAACTTCATCATCCTGTCCACATCTGGTTCAGTTCAGCTCCTAGATGACCTGAGGGATCAAGAGTTGAGGGTGGCCTGGAAGCCCTTTGACGGGTTTCCTGAAGAAAGGAAAATGGATTCTAGAGAGTATTAGCGCCAGAGTGAAACTGGAGGAGCAATGGGCTGGTGTTTTGGATGTGGCCTTTATCAGATACAAGGAACCAGACAGATCCTGGGACTTGGAGAAATTTTCAGGCAGAGACGAACACGAAATGGAGGAAGCAGAATAATCAGGGGGTTGTTTCCTAGACTCCTTGCCTTTAGCTGATAAATATCACGTATTCTTCTCAGAAGGTTTCTTTAAAAGGAGAGGGAGTTAAAGATGTAGATGTAGAGGGTAGCAATCATTTACACACCAGGTTGTTACAGCACTCAACCAGCACCCAGTGGTTAAACCCTACACGTATTTCATATTTTCAAGGTGGGTCAATCCAAGACAATAAACACACTTTTGACAGACATCTGAATTTGAGATCTTATGTCCACAGAAGTTACATTTTTCTGAAGCTAGTAGGCTTGTCAGTCACACTGGAAAAACCTAGTCAAAGGGAGAAGAATACCAGCAATGGTATACCAGGAGAGAATACCAACGATGTAACGGAGAGGTACCTTCAAAAGGTAGTGCCACACATAACAGGGGAAACAACAAGGCACAAGACCTGTAAGAGAGCAAAGAAAGGAAAATTAACCTTTATTATTTTTATAAAAAATGTATGTGTATATAATATATATATATATATATATATATATATATATATATACATATACATATATATATATATATATATATATATATATATATATATATATATATATACACACACACACACACACACACACACACACTGACAGATTATAGAAAAAATGGGGGGACAGAAAAAGCACTTACCTTAAACCACTAATGCCCAAGCTATGACAGACCACATACATAAGGTGAAGCAGCAAATGAGATCTGGTGGAATTCAAGCCAGAGGAGGATTATGGCTAAGGCGTGGGCCATGAGCTATGGAGCCAAAGTCTTTAAAAGTGGCTGAGGTCAGATTCAATACCCATTGGTTGAGGAACAGATGAAAAAGACATCAAATCTGAAATTAATGTCTGAAAGTTCTGCATACAAAGTCTGCTGGAAGTAATCATGACAACACACGAGCAGATTCATAGAGGTTAACAAGAGGTGTTATACTATGTGTGCACCTTTAAGGTAACTTTTCTGAATTCAAGAACAGCCCTACTACATGCTTTTGCTGTCTATTCAATCAGAAAGGTTACACAAACTGTACACATTGCGGTAACCTTTCTGAATCACCCCAAATGCAACTCCTTGGCTCTTAAACACAAGGCTTTCAAACACATCTAAGGGGGTCATGTACAGAACTCTTATACAATAACTTAAGTTCTTATGGTACTTTGTAGAATCTGTCTGGCCTTTCGGGAGTAGGAGGCTGCAAGTCAGGAGCAGAAGAGGTAGATTCAAAAGTATCTAAAAGGCCTCCATGACTGGAGGTACAAGGGAAGGGGCCGGGTGCCAACCTGCAAGAGGTTGTAGTATCTCTTTTGGACATCATTTACCTAGAATCCCACTCAAAATACCCCATCAAGTTTAAAATTGTCTCTGCAAAGGATGCTTCTTCCACAGTAGAATCAGGAGAAATGTAGTCCTTGTCACCTAAAGGGACTTGACCACGAGAGTGAATCTGAGAGAAGTAACGAATAGTCATCAGAATCTGAGTCTCTTCAGAGGAAGAGTCAATGGTAACCTTCTATGCAGTAAGATGAGAGGCTGTAAACAAAGGTGGTTTAAGGGTCATAATGGTTTTGAGCAATCTCTGAGAAAAGTCCATCTACTTCTTCTCCCTAGGAGTACGACGCAAGGAGACATGCTTAGTCTTTTGTTGTGTTTTCTTTGGGATGACGTCATACTTCTCAACTGTCTAGATTTTTGCCTCATACCTTTGGTCTGTTCCTGCTGAAATTTGTAATTTTCTGGCAAATCACTGAGGTCTGAAGTCACTAAATAATGATAAACATTTGAGTTTCAGACTTCATATTCTTCAGAAAAGGCATAACACAAATCCTGTTTGTGGGGGGGGGGTGGGTTGTGGTATGTTAGTTTAAGAATTACTGTCAAACATTGGGGCCAGACCCAGGATGAATTTCTAATTTCCCACACACTGGTAAAGGTTACGCTTAAATAGGGTGAGGGATGGACACCACTTTACATGGATGGAGAGGCTGTTTCAGAACCTAGGTATCCTCTAAGGCACATCTGACTCGCCAAGATATCTTAATTTTGCCACAAGCAAAGTTTAAATCCTTGGATCTAGTAGCTCTGATACTATTCATTTTGCAGATCTGCAAAAGGTCCATCAGAGCTGGATCAGATGATGTCTTGTATGCCAGAAATAGAACTGTACAAGACTGAGTACAGAGATAGGGCTTTAAGGCAATCCATACAGCACAATGTGTTTATACCCTGGATTCTGCTGGTAAGGAACCTTTGTGGGCATTCTAACTGTTGCATAATTCTGGTCAGGTACATGCTGAAAGAGGGATAGGTCTGATAAAGGGTGAGTATAGTAGGACTATAACTTCCTTAGACCAAGGTACCATACCCTTATCTACAAGCTGGGAGACGTAGAATGATTTTTCTTACTATCTTAGCCACATATTGGTCATAGATCAGATTACTGTCTATATACGTTACCAGATCCCTTACTACTGGGTCAACTCTTAGGGGTGTTTTATCAATGGGAGTAATTAACTTCAGTTGACAGTTTCCCAAAAGGCATTGTAATGCATTTTTGGCACTGAGTTTTAGGCCATGGCTTTAAACCATCTTGCAAGATGCTGGTGTCTTGGAAGGAATCGAGGATAGCTCCTAATTTATAGTCATCCTCAAACTTGGCAAACCAAAGGCCTTGAATGTTAGCTTTGACTTCTGAGAAGTAGATGCCAAACAGGAGCAGGCTCAGGAAAGAGCCCTAGGGTACTCAACTTATGATCGGTCTCCTGGTGTAGGTGGTCTCATCAATCCAGACTTATTGGTCCCCAGTCTGTACTGTTGTTAGTCTTGTTGAAGGCACTGTAGCCTTGCACTACAGAAGTACATTCGACTGCTTTAAACCAAGTCTCTATCACAGCACAGATGTCTACATTCTCCAGAGTGAGGAGGGCTTGAAGGATGTGGAGTCTTTTGTTTAGGCTCCAAGCACTAAGCAGTAACACCTTAAGGTTGCTTGTGGACATTTTCACTGTGTTGGTAGTTCTGTCTTATTGGCATTGACCATAAGAGGCTCTAAGGGGGGAAGAAGTGGATAAAGCTAATAGAAACTGGATCCCCCTGATGTGACACCAGAAACTAAGCCAATTATTAAAATCAATAATATTATGTTCATAATGTGACTTCATACTTTCTGAAGGTAGAATGATGCTCAGTCTAAGTTTCATATCCATCTGTGGCACACATTCTCAGAGATCCATTAAGTCTCTTTTCATATAGTCCCAGTAAGGTACGTCATGGGTCACTTACTCTCACATGGACTATGATAGAATCATATTGGTATATGAGGTGCAGTGAGTAGAATACTTGTGTGACACTGCAGATCCTAGCTCCAGGCAGGCAACTAACGTATGTTCTCCTTGTCTAACCTGGTGAGTGGGGCATCTGTGTGTTACACAATGGAGTCCTCCGTGACAAAGAGCATTAGGTAAAGTAGATGCTTGCCTTATGGACTTTGCTCTTGGGGGACCATTGGGTGTAGGCCTACTTGAGATTTCTGGGGTTTTGGTGTGTATTTTAGTGATTGCTGAAGAGCAGTGTTGCTGTTAGGCAGCTTTGGAGGTCTTTGAGATTTGGGAAGGTTTCTTTTAAGTGTCTCAGCACAACATAAATATGTGCGTGGTAAGCAGTGTGTGTGTGGGTATTCTTGACCACCTCATTTGCATGCAAGATTTTTGCCTCCAAGGACATTACATATTTACATCATTCGCATACTGTGCTATTTGCATTAATGATTAACTTGTCAGACTACAAGATGATTGCTACATTGCCTTAGGATGCCCAAATTTACCAAGCTGGCCACAGAGATATTAGAAAACTATATATCCATGTTGACTAATCCTGTAATAAGGTGGCTTGTTTAGAATTAAGGATTGGGTTTTAACAGGGGTCTCCTAGGGTACTTTCTGGGAATAAGGGCAAGATGTTATATAGTGCTAGGATAGGGTAGTGCTATTCTATATGCAAACTAGTTTCTGGGGTTACGGGCAAGATGTATGAATCTAATGTCAAGGCATCTTTACGTGATGGAACATAAGAGATATCTGGATGTTACACAGGGACACAAGCACAACATACAGAGAACCAGGTATGGAAGGGATTTTGGGTCATTTTCAGGCAACTCACATTAATCAGAGTCAATTTAGGAAAAAAGAAAAAGATCCTAGCTGACTAGCCGGATGACAGACACCATTCAACGTAGTACATTAATTCCCACCATATTAAGGCTGCAGTTAAATGTTAAAAGGAGACTATACCCTCAGGCTAGGAGACTCACTTGACATGAGAAGAAAAAAGCTGCAACTAACAAAAACTCAATTACCAATCTGTTGCAAGGGGTCACTGGACCAGATCAGGGGAGCTTCATGTGGCAGACAGAAATGATTCACACAAGGATAAGAAAATAAAGTGTCAAAGGGATAAACCAAAGTGCAAAACAATTCATGGAAGACAGAAACCTAAAATATAAATATCTAATGCTGGCCTTGCATTGAGTAGCCATTCCCTTACCTTTCGCTCTTATTTTGCAGAGCAGAAAAGCTCAAAGCAGTCCTCTGTTCACTGAAAATGTAGAAAAACAACTTGCACAGAATTGAGGGTTATTATTTGACAAAAATTATTTAGGCTTAATACAAAATTAATTTGTGGACTGCAAAATTAGTTCTCTTACAGTACCAGTGGAAAGAGAAAATAATGTAATTCTGTACTAAAAGTGCAGAAACAGCTTCAAATGTCTCATGTTGAAGCAAAAACAAATTTCTATTTTCTTACAGGCTCACAGGGTAACAGAAATGTTGAGGTACTTCCCTTTACAACATTATTTCTTCTAAACAAATGCTGCCTTTGCCACTTGCATTTTATTCTTTTTAACTTGAGCCATTTATTCTCTACAGCTTTCATTCTTTTTAGGTCATTTAAAAACAAAGCCTTGAGAAAACAAAGGTCATAATGGAGCTGGGTAGAACGTGTATTGAAAAGCAGACACTGTGGTCTACAGAAGCTATGACAAAAATCGGAATGTGGTGCTCTTAACAATATTATTTTACTATTTTATTTTATTTGACATTTGTTAACCAGGTTGGTCCAACTCTGCTCAAGCCCATTTTCAGCGGAGACCCGAGGAGAACAGCTCCAAAAGTACTTATACAATTTACTGAAAAAGCAGAAAAACATTTATATATTTACAGGGTTATAAAATTCAATGGCAGTTTTGTAACAGTTTACAATCATGAGAGAATTATACATACATACACATACATAACAGGTCATTAGCATAATTGAGATGAATACACTGTACAAACAAAATGGCGGAAATACTTTTAAGAACATACATATTCAAGGAAACTGGAAACTAGGGGTATAACAAAATTCAATATTAGTTAATTATTATGTTACTAATGGGGGAATAAGACAGAAAAAAAAACAGGATGACAGATTAAAAAAAGTACAGTAGACATACTTACATGTTCCAATTCTGAGAGGAGAAATGAGGTAAAGCTATTTAAGCATTAACCTCAAGGAAGTAAAGTAAGAGAAGGAAATCAGTAGTAGATACGCGGGGGCAGGAGATTATGTGGGGTCATGACATGGGCATGATATAAAGGCAAAAGAATCTTTACAGTTAGATGAGTGCTTAGAATTTAGCATGTCTGACACACCTTATAATGCATATAGAGTTATGATTACGCTCCAATATCGAGGAAAAAGACAAGTTATGAACACAGCAACTTTGTTAGCGCTGTTAATACTGGGTGCCTCGCTAGGCACTGAGTACTGACAGCATACGTTAAGGGCTTTAGCTGGCTTTCAAAGCTGGCAAAACACTTTGCACTTTTTTTGAGAAACTAGTAGTACATAGAGTAGATAAAGCTCAATGCATGACTAAGAGTTATAACTGGGTCTTTGATTGTAACCCTCCATTATGTATTCTAGAAACTGATGCCAAGAGTCACCTCTCAAGCTTAGGTCTCAAGGTGAATTTCTTGCCATTCATGTCTTGAACATGTAATAATGTGGTTTCGATTGGAGACCCGATCATAATCTTGTGTTATGCCATTTCACATACATTTATTTTACAGTATCGAGGCAGAGAATTGCACTATGGTTGTAGGGATGTTCCAAAGGCAGAGGGGAGCTGTAGGACTTGTTCACGGTCATTGTGCGCAATTCACTGAAGTCCTGAAATCCTGTCATTATATCATTCCAATACAGTGTTCCCTGTATGAGATCCTGTTACAACCTCTACATCAACAGCACAGACATTCAAAGATAAAACTCTCAGTGACCATTCTGAAATAAAAAGAAGGGTGCCAACAATACTTTCAAATCACCCTATAATTTTGATTTATATAAGTAAAGGCAATATTAAACAGTTTGGTTTCCTAGTCACACTTTCTTGCATTCTTGCCCACAATTTGGTAACAATAAATGTACTTCATCACAACAAAAAAACTTGTACTTTAGTGAGTACAACAGTAACATCTTGCTGTGCTACCTTTCTTACACAGTACACAAAGGAGGAACAGTAAATCTACAATAGAGAAGAAAGTACAGTTTTGTACCTACTGTAAATGTAGATGTTCGAGTGTAGACACTGCTGCAGTCATTACACTTGGGTTATCCTGCCGTCAGGCGGTCACGCAGTCGGCCAGAGTCCCAAAGTCTTGGTCCGGCGTCAGTTGCTGTCGCCTCCTCCCTGACGTCAGTGCGACAGGGGTATATAAGATGCAGCCGACACCATTTTCTTCAGTTTTTCTTGCCCCAGATGCCAGGTGCCTCTAAATATGTGGACAATTTCAATTGCTAATAAAACATGCATAAGAAAAGCCAGAAAACAACTTACAGCTACCAGCAAATACTCCCTTATAGGTAGTAAGGGTAGAAGACATAGGTACGTACTAGCCAGTAAGAGGGGAAGGAGGGAGGGTAACCTGGACTGCAGCAGTGTCTACACTCAAACATCTACATTTATGGTAGGTACAAAACTGTACTATGTTCATCGTGTTACACTGCTGCAGTCATTACACTTGGGTAGAATCCCAAAGCTGAGGAAGGGTGGCTGGTCCTATAAGGCATTTGGGGTGGCTATAAGGCCCTGCAGCACTGCAGTGGCGAAGCCAGCTCTGGATTTAGAGTATAGAGGCAGATGGTAATGCTTGGTGAAGGTGTGTACAGAACTCCAAGTTGCTGCTTCCAAAATATCCTTGGTAGGTAGTCCCCTGAGGTAGGCAGTTGAAGTGGCTGTTACCCTGGCGGAGTGAGATCTAATGCTGCTAGGTACAAGTTTCCATGGTATGTGTAGCAGAAACGTATACAATGTCTTATCCATTTTGAAATAGTCTGTTTTGAAATGGCTTTTCCCTGTGCTCCTGCAGCATATGCTACCAATAATTGCTCAGATTTTCTGAAAGCTTTGGTTTTGTCCAAGTAGAAGCATAACTGCCTGTGAATGTCCAAAGAGTGCAATGGTCTCTCTCCTTTGTTCTGTGGTTTAGGATAAAAAGTTGGCAGGTGAATAGTTTGGTTTAGAGCCACACTGGATACCACCTTTGGCATAAAAGTAGGGTTAGTTCATAAAGACACCCTGTCCTGGTGGAAAAAGAGGGAAGGTTCCACTGCCATTAGTGCCTGTAATTCTGAAACTCTTCGTGCTGATGTTATTACCAGGAGCAGAGCAGTTTTCCAAGAGATATATTTTAATTCTGCTGTGTTGGCTGGCTCAAAAGGAGGTAAAGTTAGCTTCTCCAAAACAAAGTTGAGGTCCCAAGTTTGAGTAGGTGCTCTACAGGGCGGTCTTATGTTTTTAGCCCCTCTAAGGTACTGTTTTAACAGAGGATTAGAGAAAATTGGTGGATCCGTGTTGTTCATAGGTTCATACTAGGCTATCTGCCCTGGGGCAATTATAAGCCTAGCCCGATTCTGTATGGCTTACGCCACCCCTTGATTTGAGTATACTGTGCCTTTTTTAAGGTTTAGTTTACTGTGCCTCTGTCTAATAGTGACACGGGAGTAATCCCTGGGACAAACCTACGATCCCCCATCCACTTATCGAGATTCTTCTTGAAGAGATTCAGTGAGGTGTTCTGCCTCACATGAACTGGAATTCTATTCCAGAGCGAAGGGAGCCTGTGGGTTATGAACCTGTCCCTTCAGCAAGTTCTATTTATTTCTGTGCTGAGGTTCAAGTCCCTCGAGCGTGTGGCTCTAAGGGATTTAGATTTACTGAGGTGGAGCATGTCCATTAATTCTGAATTTGACATAGCTTTGTATGTCAGGCATAGATCGCCTCGAAGTAGGCGGTATGCAACTGAGTAGAGCTGGAGTTTTTTTAACCGAGCAGCATATGGCATCTGTTTGAGACCCTTGATCCTCTTGGTAAGATACTTTTGGGGTCTTTCTAATTGCTGCAGGTGTCGGGTAAGGTACATCCCAAAAGGGGCATTGTATTCTATGATGGGCCTGATGAGGGATGAATAAAGGGGCACGATTACCTCTCTTGATCTAGATGTGAAACCCTTCGTGATGAGGTGGGCTATGTAGAAGGTCTTTCTAACCACTTTGGCAATGTGGTTTTCAAAGGAGAGATTGCTATCAACTTGGGTCCCCAGGTCCCTAATAACTTTCTCTGTACTTAATGGGTTTCCGCCTATGTGGTAATTTGTGGGCACATTGTTTTTGCCAAAGGGTATGATTATACATTTTTTAGCATTTAGCTATAAACCATGGCGCTGGCACCAGTTATCTGTCTCTGTGAGACCTTTTTGAAGGATGTTTGTGTCAGCTGGAGAGTTGATTATGGCACCCAGTTTGCAGTCGTCTGCGAACTTGGTGAGCCATAGTCCTCCCACGTTTGCCTGTACCTCGGAAAAGTATATACCAAACAAGAGTGGTCCCAGGACAGAACCCTGTGGGACGCCACTTGTGACCAGTTTCGAGTCTGACATGGCTCCAGCAACTCTCACTCTGTGGGTTCTGTCTTTGAGCCAGTTTGCGACCCATCTTGTGACATAGGGGTTTATATTTAAGCTGGATAGCTTATCTATGATGCCAGTGGGGTATTGTGTCAAATGCCTTTGCAAGGTCCAGATAGGCTGTGTGGACTACCTTCCCTTCATCTATGGCTTTGGTGACTGTTTCAAAGAAGTCAACCAGGTTCAAAAGGCAGGACCTGCCCTTGACAAAGTCGAACTGGGTAGGATCTAGTGTCTGTAGGTCCCCAATGTCTTTGTTTATGAGCTCCATGATGATCCTCTCCATAGCCTTGCAGACTAAGCTAGTCAGGCTTATGGGGCGATAGTTTCCAGGGTCCGTAGAGGCTCCACATTTGTGGAGTGGGACCACTGTTGCTGTACGCCATTCTGTGGGCACATATCCTGTAGTGAGGCTGAGATTGTATAGCTGTTTTATTTGAGGGATTAGTTCCTCTTGTAGTTCATGTAGGACGCAACCTGGGACGCCATCTGGTCCCATGGAAGCAGTGTTTGTTTGCTTTGGAGAGGGCAGCCTTCACCTGAGCATCTGAGATGTTTGGGAGGCAGCCCTCTGCTGGGATAGATACTTGCTCTTTTGGGGGGGAGGGGGTGGAGAAGTTTGCACTGAACCTGTCTGCCAGGATATTGGCGACGTCTGTGGGTTCAGTGTATTTTTTGTCATTTAGAATCAACTCAGAACAAGTCTGGGAGTTGCATCCCAGGTTTCTAACATAACTGAAAAAGCCTTATGATTGTCTTTGGTGTCCTGTGCAATTTTTCTCTCGAAGCTGGCCTTGGAGGATTTTATGAGGGATCGTAATTTTTTTGCTAGTACTGATCAGAGATGCCTTCCCTATTAGGGATTTTGCTCTATCGTGTAGTAGCTTCCTCCTTCTGTTGTACAGTTTATTTATGGCAGGGGTCCACCAGACTGGACGCCTGCCTTTGGATGATTGGGTCTTGGTTTTGTTTGGGATAGCATGATCCATGCATTCCTGGAGATGTCCGTAGAATGCATTTATATAGGATTCTGCAGTTTGGGCTGTAGTTTCCACTGGCCCTGGGGCCTTGAAGGATTCCACTTGGTTTTGAGAAGTGAGAAGTTCGCTTTGAGAAGTTTTTCACTGTGGTTTTCTGGGCTGGGGTGGGGTCGGGATGTGGACATCCAGTGAAATTAATTTATGGTCTGATCTTACCAATGAGGGATATACTTCTGGTGTGGAGCATAGAGTCCCCATGTTGGTAATGATCAGGTCTAGTATGTTGTCCCCTCTTGTGGGAGTGGTGACTAGTTGTTCCATAGCATTTGAGTTTATAATTTCCAGGAATCTTTGGGCTAAGGTGCTGGGGCTTGAGTAGTGCTTCCAGTCAATGTTTGGGTAGTTGAAGTCGCCCAATATAATTGTGTTCGGAGAGATCTTCGTGTTCTCCAATGTTTTCAGGAAAGCCGAATGGGATTCCTGACTTTGAGAGGGTGGTCTGTAGGATGCTATAAACTGAAAAGCAGTCTTGCCCACTGTTAGTTGCACATGGATGGTCTCCGATACTTCGTGCAATGCCACTAACCTGGAGGTGTGGATATCCTTGATAAATATGGAAACTCCCCCTCCTTTTGTGGTTCGGTCCGGGTTTTGGGGCCGAAAAGCATGATATGAGGTATAGCCTTTTAGTGCTGGGGTGCTCTCTGGAGCCTTGAACCAGGTTTCTGTCACTGCACAGATATCGATGTTCTCCATACTGAGGAGAGCTTCGAGTGCATGCATTTTGAGGTTAAGACTTCTGGCGTTTAGCAGCATTACCCTTAGTTTTTTGTTCCTTGGAATGAGCAGAGATGGCAGAGACGTGGATCTTGATGGATGAGAAGGAGAGTCCTTTGTTCAGCATCTCAGTTAAATATTGTAGTATCTGAGGAATGTTTGGGACAAGAGGGTCAAGGCTGTGAGCTTGGTTCCAGGCACAGAATCGCTTCCATTTATCCGAATAGGCTTTCCTGGTACTAGGCCTTCTGGCCTCCAGAATGACATCCATAACAGCTTTGGAGAGAGGCACTGCTTACTTGACTAAGGAATCTTCCATAAAGCTAGGTTTAAGGTCTTTAGCTGGCTGTGTAGTATTTGTTTGTTGTGCTGAGTCAGCATATGTGGGATTGGAGGCAAAATCCAGGGTGGTTCTTGTGCTAAGCTCCTTAAGATTGGGTACCAGTGCTGGCGTAGCCAGTCTGGTGCAATCAGGATCATCTTTGGCTCTTCCTGCCTGGCTTTTATGAGTACCTTTGGCAGGAGAGGTAGTGGTGGGAAAGCATATACTTGTAGGTTCTTCCATCTGAATGAGAGGGCATCCACTTTCCATACTTGTGGATTTTAACTCCTTGTGCAGAATTTTTGTAGCTAGCAGTTTATTGGGGATGCAAACATATCTATGTCCGGGCTCCACCATTTCTGAGTTATCATTCTGAATATTTGTGGATTCAACTCCCATTCGTGGGGATCCATGATGTTTCTGCTTAAGTAGTCTGCCAGTGTGTTTTTCTCTCCTGGCAGGAATTGTGCTTGCAGATGAACTTGAAGGTTTATAGCTGTGTTCTATAAGGTCATAGCTTGTCTGCATAGGGGGTAGGAGTGAGTGACCCTTGCTTGTTTATGTACCACATAACTGTGGTGTTGTCTGTCTTTAGTAGTAGTTGTCCTGGATGCAGCAGGTCCTTGAAAGCTATAATCGCATTTTGTACAGCTAGCATCTCTTTTTGATTGATGTGAAGATGCCTTTGTTCTGCGGTCCACGTGCCCTGAATACATTTGCCTTCCATGTGTGCTCCCCAGGCGTAATCCGATAGATCTGTTGTCAGTGTTTGCCTGGCTGTGGGTTGTGTAAGAGGCTGTCCGCTTGAGCCCACCATTGAAACTCCTGTTGAAGGCAAGGGATTAGTGGTATAACTGTTTCCAAACTTTGACAGTGTTGAGACCATACATTCTTTAGGTACCATTGTAGTTTCCTCATATGCAGTCTGGCATATGGAATTAGTAGTATGCAGGATGCCATGTAACCTCAGGCCTGCAGAATTTTTCTTGCAGGGAGCTGGGTCTTTGTTGCCATCAATTGAAAGTATTGAGTCAGTTGCCCTTGTTTGTCTGGCGTGAGATAAGCCATCTGGGCCATTGTGTTCAAGCTGGCACCCAGGAATATAATCTCTTGTGAGGGCACTAGTTTTGATTTATTTTCGTTTACTGTGTACCCCAGGCAACTTAACTTTTTTTTTACAAACGCCAGATGCTTTAGAAGAGTGCCCTTGTTCTCTGCTTGAATCAGGCAGTTGTCCAGGTACGGATACATTTGAATTCTTTTCTGTCTGCAAAATGCAATTACTGGTGCCAGGCACTTTGTGAAGACCCTGGGTGCAGTAGATAAGCCAAAGGGCAGTGCAGCGAATTGGTAGTGTATTGAACCAGCTATGAATCTGAGGTATCTTCTGCAGTTTTGTCCTATAGGGACATGCAGGTATGCCTCTCTGAGGTCCAAAGTCACGAGCCAAGCTTTCTTGCCCAACATGGGAAGAAGCTGCTGTAATGTCAACATTTTGAATTTCAGAACATCCAGGTAAGTGTTTAGAGATGAAAGATCCAGAATGGGCCTCCAGGCTTTGTCCTTTCTGGGTACCAGAAAGAGTCTTGAGTAAAATCCTTGTCCTTGCTCCTATGGTGGTACCTTTTGAATAGCTCTCATATCCATGAGTGCTGTAATTTGTTTTGAGCCTCTGCCCATTGATTTGGTGGCAGATATGGCATTCCCTTTTAACCTTGGCAGAGTGTGAAAGTGGAACCTGTAACCTTGAAATACAATGTTGAGAACCCATTTGTCTTTGGTGATCATTTGCCAATTGTGGTAGAAGAGTGCCAGTTTTCCTCCCAAGAGGGCTGCCAAGAAGGATTTGTTTGGCAGCTGTAGTGGGAAGTCATTGGAGCTGCTTTTTATATGGTTGTGGCCCGTCTTCCCCTTCTTTCTGGCCTGATGCAACCCATTGTCGAGGCCTGTAAGGACCTTGTGTTTGACCTCTACCTCTTGGACGTCTGTATCTTCCACTTTGAGGTCTGTCTGTAATTAGAAAGGACCAATACTTAGTTGGCTAGTTTCTGCTAAATCTAGGAGGCTGAACCTGTAAGAAATCCTTCACCATTTGCATAGATTTTGCCTTATCCTCCATTTTCTTTAATACCTCTTCTACCTTAACTCCAAATAACACATCCTGGTGCAGAGGTGCATCCAGTAATTTTGCTTTAACATGATCTGGTAATGTATGTTCTTTTAACCAAGCATGTCTTCTAATGACAGAGCCTGTAACTGCTGCTCTGCAGGAGGCCTCTAGAGAATCAAAGCCACATTGCAAAGTATGCTTTCCCACTTGTTCAGCTGCATGCAATAAATCCTGCATTTCTTTAAAATTAGGAGGATCTGATTCTGGAAGCATTTTTTTGTTTTAACTGAGACAGTAAAAATTGCTGATATTTTAGCATGTGAAACTGGCAATTTAAGGCTCTCATTGCTAAAGTTGCAGATGTATATACTTTCTTTCCCCATCTGTCTAATGCTCTGGAATCTCTGTCAGAGGGAACTGGATTCTTGGCTGATGAGGCCTTAACTCCTTTGGGTCCCTGAGAAATAGTTTCAGGGTCAGCGACAGGGCTTTTGTACAGAAATTTATGTGAGTCAGGGACTCTGTAGTATCTGTCAGGTTTAACAGGGGCTGGAGGTAAGAAATCAGGATTTAAGCTGGATTCAGTATAAACATCATCCACAATATCTAACACTGGCAGAATAGCAAGGGGTCTGTGCTAAGGTAATAAAAGGAAGTCTCTGAGCCTTTTCTTTGATTCTGAGTAATCCTGGCCTTCCCAGTAGAAATGCTCCCTCACGGTATGTAGGGTTTCCCCAAAGGAGTAGTCCTCAGGCGGTGAGGCTGATGGAATTGATTCCTCAGCATCAGAATCCTCATAAGGGGGTAAAGAGTATCCTAGGTCTGAGGATGAATCAGAAGAGATGAACACCTGGTCGGATGAGTCATAGTCTGCATCCTGTCTAGGCCTTTTATCAGGAAGGGGATGGGACCCCCTGATCAGAGTAATTAGGTCTTCGGCCATTTTGAGCATTTGTTTCTTAGGCATGGAGGCCTGTCCTGGAGAATGTTGTATTTGTTTCTTTGACTTTAAAGGAGGCTTAAACTTAGCTGAGGGTTTAATGCTTAACTGAGTAGGTCTGAAGACACCCTCTGTAGCTGTGTGTTGCTCAGCTACTCCGGATCCCTCTGAAAGGTTAGTCTCAGTAGGCTGAAGAGCTTGTGCGTCCGAAGGCCCAGCCATCTCCACGTGGGAGTCAGAGGTGGCTTGTGGTTCTACAGAAGCGGTCGTCAGGGGCTGCGAAGGCGCCTCACTGAAAACCGGAGAACCGGTGACTGGCCTAGAAGAGGCTTCGTCGTCAGTTTTGGGCCTCGGATGCTTATCCTTGTCTTTGCGCTTTTTGTGTATTCCGGTCGTTGGAAGTTCCGACGGCATGTTACAATTTAATTTTCTACCAAAATAATGCCGGGCAAAATCAAACCAACGTTTAATAGTGCGCTTGTTAAACCTAGCACAAAACCGACAACCAGTAACAACGTGGTCAGAGCCTAGGCAAGAAATACAATAGGAATGGAAATCCTTATGAAGTATTTGCTTCCCACAAGAAATACAGTTATTAACTTTTACTGACATTGGTCTGAGGCAAGAAAAAGTTTCCCCAACGGGGTACTTAGCTTTGTAGATGACTTCGGTTCTGGATTTGGAATGAAAATCTCAGGAGACGGTCGACCGGCACTTGCGAACTGCTTTTGCTTCGAGCACCGCGCGGCAAGAAAGACTGAAGAAAATGGCGTCGTCTGCATCTTATATACACCTGTCGCACTGACGTCAGGGAAGAGGCGACAGCAACCGACGCCGGACCAAGACTCTGGAACTCTGGCCGACTGCGGGACCGCCTGACGGCAGGATAACCCAAGTGTAATGACTGCAGCAGTGTAACACTATGAACATCTGCAATATTTCGGGATAAAGATCCCAATGTAACACACTCAGGAAGGTAGAACACTTCGATAAACAAACCTCTTCTCTGCCTCACATCTAACCATTTTGCCCTTAGGTTCTAGTTTGAAACTTTATTGACTAACGATTCAGTGTGGATGCGAAATGAGAGGTGATGATTTGGTTCCCTCTTACAAGATCGCAAACACAGTTTGTCAAATGCATGTTGATCGAACTGAGAAGAGTGTAAAAGACAAAATAGCGAAGTGGCTTTTCAGCAAATTCTTTCCCTGGGACAGAATTCGCTTGGCCACTTTCGTTACTTTGTCGTTTTCAGCACTGTAGTGCAATCTCGGAGTTGATATATTTAAGTAGGGGGGGTACAGCCCACACATTATGTAATATTTTAAAGTTTTTTTTTTTTTTAATGTTGGAACAGCGATTGTTTTTCAAGGGAAAAAAATTACTGTTCTGAGGTTTCGACGTTGTAAGCTTTCGCTTACATGGGGTCGATTAATTATCGTTTGCTTTTGTAAGCGTGCAATAATATAATACAGACCCGATGATTTAAATGTGGCCTGTGTGAGAGAAGTCCCTGAAGCGTCTTGGATAGTGATAATGTAAGCATTACGTTTCTGCAGCATGCCAAATACATAACTAGTGTTTTATGCATATTAACAGCTGAACTGTAATTGTGAAGTCATGTCCACACAGCTTTAAAATAATTTTTCAATTCATTGAGAAATGTGGCTTGACTTTTTACTTGCTTGAGTGAAAATAATACCATCAGCATTAAGGATACAGAAGGTCCCAGATGAGGTAATTTAATAATCTGAAGGGTCTATTTGAAAGATAACATTAACTGGAATTTGTTGAATCCTAAATGTTATAAACAGATATGTTAAATCCACTGGTAAAGCAAAGATTCTGGTCTGTGCATCCTTTTAGTAAGAGGAAATGCATGCACAAGAGCAGGCATATCCATAGGGTATGTTGTAGAGCAGTACATGTGACAAGGGTTGGCTGGAGGATTGACATAAAAGCCATTAAAAGAGGGAATGTCTATGGCTGATGCAATACACAGCAGAGTAGCAACAAATGTAGACATTATTATTATTTGCATTATGTTGAGTGATAGGTGGGGGAGACAGGTATGCAGAAGTAGGATGAGTGTTTTATAATGGAAGCAATGTCAGAAATGGGAAAGTATTTAGGGGGGTAAGACTTTAAATGAAGTGATACAAGAAGTGATAAGGGAAAAGGATGACCAGATCAATCAAACTGAATGTCTAACACAGACGTGTCCAACCTTCCATGTGGCCCTCTACCTCTAACTGCAACGTCGATGTCCGCATGCCCCAAAACAATTTTTTGTTGTGTTTTTCACACCCGTGACCTGTAACTCTAACATGTGTCCACATGTGCCAAAGCATCCTTCTAGCTTTGATTCTTTTGTGCCAAAGAAGGGTCTGCGTGTTCGCGCCATTATTTCGTGCCAAAGAATCAGTGTGCGTCATGTATGGATTTGCCACCATTGCCTTTGAAAGGGACAGCACTTAACCTGTGTTAATAGGTAAGTACGGAGTGAGTGAGTGCATGCATGAAAGCAGAATGTTTGTGTGTGTGAAAGTAGAAGAGTGAGTGTGCTTGTGTGCATGACAGAGAGACAGAGACACATGCACAAAGAGGCTAAGGACAATCAGTCTACCTACTGAACACAAACAAGTTAGCTCACAAATACATCGTACATTAAAAGTACACTTTCATTAAATTGCGGCTTTCCTGACAGGGAGAGTGTTGTATTGAATATGAAATCATACCTCTCAACTGTATGGATTTTCGAAGAATGCCTGGACTTTTGCCTCATCTTCTAATTTGTGTCTTTTGCTTAGGAAATAAAAAGTAGTCATCCAAAGTAATGCGGTTCTGGGGAGTAAGAATTAGACAGCAGCCTAGAGTTAATGGGTCAGTAGTGGATTGACTAATGTGGGACTGTAGCATATTTATTTTTTATTCATGTTTATTGTTTTTTCTGACAAACAAAAAAGCACCCAGTACTGTTTTGTCATTGGTGGGTTCTAAGCAGTGGTAGATTGGACTACAGTAAGCCTATCTTTGGTGGTCATCAACACTGGTAAATCAGGTAGGTACAATGTCATTTTTTAAATGTTGGGGGTTTTAGTGTGTACGTGTGCATTTTTGTTGGGAGTGCTGCAATAGCAGGTGATTATTAAAGACAGAGACTTACGGACTGTGGAGAATATGTTTCTTTGCTTCAAAACCTGATACTTGGGTACTAGGCATGCCAAAAGAAGATTTTTTTTAAGACATAGCTTCCTGGCATTTACAGTGGATGGATATTTACATTTAATGGACAATGCTAGCAGTATGAGTGTGGCCCTGTACGGATCTGGAGGATGCTATGTCTACCACTGCCAATGTCTTGTAAAGTGACCTGGAAATGGATATTGGGATGTTACTGAAAAAAATACAGCAAGTGGGCTTTGAAATATAGTTTAATTAAACAAAGTGGACTTGCAATTTACAGGCCATAATTTAATTTATTTCAGGTAGTCCAGATCCTGGTAGATTGTATACCATTAGACTTAATTAAGGAGAGCTGTCATTCTGGGGAAAGAAGCAGCCCTAGTTTCAGTAAAAGCTCGTGGTTGTTTGCAGGTAGGAAGTTGCAGGATGTTTTTAATGCATTTGTCAATTCAAAGCATGGTTTTCTTTGTTGCAAAAGAAGGCAGGATTGCATGAGCCATATAATGCTCAACTGACAATGATGGGACAGAAATATTATAAGTGATGTATAACGTTTGCAGCTACAGTTGTTTCAATGGTGTCTGTGATGCATAACTATTTTTGGACCAGTATCCCGCTTTTATTTTTCGCTTTGTCCACATTTCTTGCTCTAAGGTTGAGAGGTATGGTTCCATACTAAATCAGAAGGTTGCATTTACCTTGGAAGACTTTTCAGCATAATTATGAGAAACAGAGCTTTTTTAATATCTCTGCTTATTTCCAATATAAACTGCCATGTAACCTTGCAAATAACTTTCTTATTAAGCTACTTTAATTCTTTTGGAATTGACAGGTATGCTTCATTGGTTCAGACGTAAGTATAGAGTGCTAATGTGACTTTGATTTCTTGCAGCAGTCTGTGGTTTAATTATCACAATAACTTTTCTGTGCTTCTGGGTTTGTGATCAATTTAACAGTTTTAAAGATGTTTTCCAAAAATAAATACATAATAAATAAAAAAAAAATAATAATCCTCTCTGCAGTTTGAGCTATTGACAAGGTCTGGGAATTTTTTTTTTTTTTTTTCAAAAGCAAAGGTCAGCATTACAGCTCAGTAAACTGTCAGTCTGTGAATAACTTCTGCACAAATTAAAATGTCTGAATGTCAAATGGCTTTAGATTGGAAGGACGTTGTATGTTTACTCCAGTATGTAGTATGATCTTAGGGAGTTTATGGACTTCTTATTGATTTACATTTTGCTGAGCAGTTGTTTGTTGATTTATTGATGGTCCTTTTGGTGGTGGGAAATTGCATGGATGAATCCATCTCTATTATGATTTTTTTTCAGATATTTTCACTTCCAGACAAGTTCATTCAGTGAGTGTGTGTGATTACTGAGGTTGCTTATTTTGCAAGCAGGGGCTCCTTTTGTGTAAGAGAGAAAGATTTAATATGTATACTGACTCTATTTCTGCAAATGGAATTCTTAGTTAAATAGGCCCCTCTTCTTGGGCAAGTAGACTTGAGTAACCAATAAATCTTAGCCATCCAGCTAGGAAAGTTTAGTATGTGGATTTTCCATCCGGTTTAATGAAGGCTATGCTACGTACTGAAGGGGTACATTTATGGCTATCCATCCAGTTGTCATGTTGCTGAACTACTTTGTTTGATAATGAGAGGAGCTTTTTACAGTAGATGAAAGTTTTTGTGTCAAGAACCTGTCCATACAAAATGGCTTGTTTATGTTGCAGTGAAGACTGTGGCCTTTGCAGTGAGCGTTTTAAATATAACCAGTATTTCTGAGGTGGAGAAAGTCTCTTAAGGCAGGATCTTTTTTAGCCTGGAAAGCAAGCCAGTGATGAAATTTATAGGGGCCAGTGAGAGACACAGGAAAGCAAGAAGCTTTTTAGCCTGTTTGGATAACTAAATGAACTCAGTCCTTTGACCCTTTTTTTGTCAGAAATGGTTGCAGTCTTTCTTCTGGCAGGGTGTTTTGCTGACGCACATGCCAAAAGGGGCATTGCACTCAATAATGGCTCTTGTAAAGGAAGAATACAGGGATATTACGACCTTCTTGTCCCTGGATGAAATACCCTTACTAAGGAGATGGGCCATGTAAAAAGCTTTCCGTACAACAGAGACAAAGTGGTGGTCAAAAGTCAGGTTTCTATCAACCTGGGTGCCCAGGCACCTCACGATTGATTACATGCTTACAACACTGTTATCAATGTGATAATTTGTGGGGACATCACTCTCCTCAAAGGGGATGATGATGCATTTTTTGGCATTTAGCTTGAGGCCATGTTTCTGGCACCAGTCATTTGTTTGGGTGAGACCCTCTTGTAGCTTATTCAGAATTGTTTTATTAAGTCAGTAATGTGAATTCTTTACTTTACTGAAATTTGTTGGCTTATTTTTGTTGATTATAGTATTGTAGAACTGCTAATGTTGACATTTTATGTAGTTGGACTGCTGGAGTGGTTTTCCCAGTGAGAAATGCTAGTGCTGTAGTGAATATCTGTTTATTTAAAAAAAAAAAAATGTATATATATATATATATATATATATATATATATATATATATATATAGATATATATATATAGATATATATATATATATTAACTAAGATGTTAGAGTTAACTGTTAGATTAGGGAATTAGAATTTTAAGGTAAATATTAGGCATTTATCACATTTATTCATTGTTCGAATGCACCTACAGTACAGCCAGAAGGTCGACTTTGGTCTCCCGTAGCAGCAAAAGAGTTAACTATATGATGTATTTTATATGCGGCCCACAGACAATTTCTGTTCACTCGATGCGGCCCCGGCAAGCCAAAAGGTTGGACACCCCTGATCTAAAGTAAACTAGATCACAGAAATTTTAGTGCAGCAGAAGCTGAGGAGGAGATGAAACTACACAGGTAGTGATGTTAAGGGGGGGATGGGAAAGGACCACAGTACTGGAGTGGAGCAGAGTTGAGTTTGTCAGACCAGAAGATAGCCTCAAGTAGAAACAACAAGTGAGTAAGCTATATCTGCTGGTAAATGCCAGCCAGTAGTAATCTGTATATGAAAGTAAAGGAAAATACTGCAGTGAAGTGCAGAGTAGAGACAAGTGCCGCAGCAGTAAAAGAAGGTAGTTTACTGCTGTACTAGTAAACATGAAGACAGAAGAGCAGAAAGATGAGGAAAAAAGAAAAGAATGGAGAAAGAGAGAGATAATGAAATTTAGGGAACCCCTTCCCTGTGATGAGGTGTATACAACAATATCATACAATAAGAGTGGGTTCAGTCCTTACATAGGTCACCCTGCAGATTTGTGCTTATCCCCTTGTCCACTGAAGTACTGTGAATGTGCAAACAGAAAATGAGAAAGGAGTAAATTTAGGGTAGAGCAAATTAAGTGGGAAAATTTTACCTTTTAGGTGTTAGGACCCTAGTGGGAGAAAAAATGTGTGCCTATATGAGAATAGAGAACAGTATGAATCAAAGTTGTAGTAAGTGACTGAAAAGTAAGACTATAACATGAGGTACAGAAATAGAATTCCCATTGAGTGAACCAAGCAGCCATTAGCAAAACAAAGCAATGCTAGAGAGGGGGTGCATGGCTTTCCTCTTATGTCAGAGGTAAAGGTGTGTACAGCACTGAATGTTAACAAAGAGAAATTTTAAACAGCATCACCAAGCACAAACAATAAAATATCAGTTGACAAATCAGGTTTCACCTCACTGAGTTTTAATGCAAGTAGGACAGTTTGTATAATTGTGCAAAACACAATGTGCTGTACAATGGAGCCAAATAAAGAGCAGCAAGATTATTGCATAGCAGTGTCAGTGGTGCAACAGGTTGCACATATGCCTTTGGTGCAGAAGGTTGTTAGTTCTATTCCCACACCAGGTAGACTGATTGCTGACAATGCAGTGCAGCACTGCTGTTGTACTGAGTATGCAATCTTTTGGATGAGACTTCACACCAAGGTCCCATCATCTGCTTGACTAGCTGGTAGCTCAAGTGGATGCAAAAGATCCCATGGTACCTATCAAGAACAGTATTTTTTTTATTTGCATACATATATACACAATTCATATTTTTCATATTTACATACAGTGGATATAAAAAGTGTACACACCCCTGGTGAAATGCCAGGTTTTTGTGATATAAAAAAATGAGCCCACAATAAATCATTTCAAAACTTTTCCCACCTTTAATGTAACCTATAACCTGTACAATTCAATTGAAAATCAAACAAATCTGTTGGGGGAAAAAATATAAAAAAATAAACGTACAATAAGCTGATTGCATAAGTGTGCACACCCTTAAACTAATACTTTGCTGAAGCACCTTTTTGATTTAATTAAAGCATTCAGTGTTCTTGCGTAGAAGTCTATCAGCATGGCACATCTTCACTTGGTAATATTTGCCCACTCTTCCTTGCAAAAATACCTGTCACATTGCGAGGGTATCTCTTGTGCACAGCCCACTTCAGGTCACACCACAGATTTTCGATTGGATTTAGGTCTGGGCTCTGGCTAGACCATTCCAAAACTTCAATTTTCTTCTGGTGAAGCCATTCTTTTGTTTGATTTGGATGTATGCTTGGAGTCATTGTTGTGTTGAAAGGTGAAATTCCTCTTCATCGTCGGCGTTCTAGCTGACTCCTGAAGGTTTTGGGCCAAGACTGACTGATATTTGGAACTGTTCATAATTACCTCCACCTTGACTAAAGCCCCGGTTCCATCTGAAAAAAAGCAACCCCAAAGCATGATACTGCCACCAACATGGTTCACCGTGGGGAAGTGTTTTTGTGCCAAACGTATCTTTTGGAATTGTGGCCAAAAAGTTCAACCTTGGTCTCATCAGACCAAAACACATTTTCCCCACATGCTTTTGATGTCTTGTTTTGCAAATTTTAGCTGGGCCTGACTGTTTTTTTGTAAGAAAAGGCTTCCATCTTGCAACCCTACCCCATAGTCCACACATATGGAGAATACGGGAGATTGCTGTCACGTAGTACACGACCAGTACTTGTCATAAATTCCTGCAGCTCCTTCAGTGCTGCTGTAGGTCTCTTGGCAGCCTCCCTGACCAGTTTTCGTCTGGTCTTTTGATCATGTTTGGAGGGACGTCCAAGTTCTTTGCATCTTCACTGTTGTCACATATTTTTTCAACTTTTTGATGACCGTCTTCACTGTGTTCCACGGTATATCCAATGCTGTAGAAATTTTTTTGTACCCTTCTCCTGAATGATAACTTTCAACAATGAGATCCCTTTGATGCTTTGTAAGCTCTCTGCGGACCATGGCTGTTGCTGTGGCATGCAACTGAGTAAATGTCAGGAAAATCCTACTAGTACAGCTAAACATTATTTGGGGTTAATCAGTCTCTCTCTAATTGATGGCAGGTGTGTACCCAAGAAGATTGAATGCTGTAATTAAATCAAACGGCGCTTCAACAAAGTATTAGTTTAAGGGTGTGGACACTTATGCAACCAGCTTATTGTACATTTTTTTTTTATATTTTTTCCCCTAACAGATTTGTTTTTTAATTGAATTGTACAGATTATAGGTCACATTAAAGGTGGGCAAAGTATTAAAATGATTTATTGTGGTCTCAGTTTTTTAGATCATAAAAACCTGGCATTTTAACAGGGGTGTGTACACTTTTTATATCCACAGTATTTGCAATATTTACATATTTTATCATTAAATATATTTCCATTTTAAGTACCCTCCCCCACACTCTTTTGCCCACAACCAAAACCATATTTTTCCAGTATTTTTGTCAACATCCCCTTTGCATTGCATCTGATTTCAGGAAGTCTGTCATTGCATATAATCCATGTTACACAGAATATGATTCTGTCCATTGCCTTCGCTTCATTCTGGGATCTCGGCCCGTAAAACCATACAATATCATGTCCATGTTTAACATTTCAAAATGTAAAAACTATTAATCAAATCATGTTTGCATACTTCTTTCCACAGTTTTTGAATTCTTTCACATTTTAAGAACACATATTCTGTAGTTTCCAGTTCTTTACATTTATTACATATTCTAGCCGGTTTTCTTTTGTATGGTATACTTGCCCCCACTGGTAATTTCCTATGGACAACCGCCACAAAAAATCTTGCATTCTTTAATTCTTTTATCATTTCTGTATCTAGTCATTGCTTTCTTCTTATCTATGTGTAACTCTATGGATCCACCAAATAAAGGTATATCATAATGTTAACATACCATTCTTTTCTATCACATTCTTTTTAATTTCCACAGTACAATTTTACTGTAATGTTTTTCATTTCTTCATTAATAACACTTACTTCTTTTTCATTTCCATTTCTTCCCAAATTTCTCTGTATTTGCAATACATTGTTTGTCAAATCTTTATTATTTTTCATCATCCCTTTTAGTAATTTATACATATTTAGATAGGCTGCATGCACAATCAGATTTATCAGCCCCAGTCCCCCTTGTTCATCTTTCATATACAAAATTCCCCTCTTAACCGGGTTCAATTTTGACCCCAAAATAAATTAAATAAAAGCATGATTTATTTTTCATATTTCACTGGCATCATATAAACATTTGCGAGTTATTTTACTTATCATGGTGTTTATTAAATGTGTCTTCTCTTTTTGTATGAAAACCTATACATATTCCAGAATATAATCAAGTCTTTGATTCCTTTAATAACTATCCCAATATTCATGTCTGTAGTCTGTCCATCCAAATACTTCCTAAAAGATCTATACTCTTTTCATTATATTCCACAACTCCCACAATACCTTCATACACAATTCCTCTGCTTTTCTCTTTATTTATGCTTAAACCAATTTTTTTTCATCTGTGCACTCGATTTTTCATTTTTTTCCCTGCGGACTTAATTTTTTGCCCTTACTAAAATATCATCAGTGTTAAGTATACATTATTGGTAACTCCATCTCCTCCATCATTCTATATCCCCCACTTACTTGACATTTTATTAATTTCCATTACTACTGTGTTCTTGATTACTTCAAACATCATACTGCTTGCAGGACACATCCTTCTTTCATACCAAACACTATTTTCAAATCTTCCCCAATTCAACCATTAACACTCAGTTTCACATAAATCTTTTCAAATATTGATTTGTAATATTTTCTTACTTATGTTGTATGCTTGTAAAATTCCCCATAATGCTTTATATTGAATATTATCATATGCCTTACCAACATCACCTAACATGATTTTTGTTTTCAGTTTTTTATTAATATCAATTACATCCCTTATTATCCACAAAAGGTCAGCTTACCTTTCCTTTTCTCTCAAACAAATAATGATCATATAATCTTTCTATTTTACAGTGTAGTCTTTTAATTACTATTCTCAAAAAAATATATAATCTGTGTTATTTGGTGTATATGGTCTCCAATATTATTTCATCTATTTCCTTTCTTTAATATAAATTTTATCACACCTGTGCAAATTTCTTTATACTTAATTCCTCTTTCTAGCCACTCATTCATAACTTCTATAAACACCATTTTTGCCAGTCATACATTTCTTTATACATGCTATATTTCCGCCCAAACCTGTAACTGAATTAACATTAATATCTTTTAACATCTCATTCAACTCATTTATTTTTAAATATTCATTATCTTCCTTATTTAATTTTTCACCTTTATAAATTTGTCTATCTTATTTTTTACTAACGCATATTCTTTAATTATTTCTTATAGATCTCCTGGTCTTTTAACTTGTTTCCCTTCTTTATTTTTTAATTCTCTTATCTTTCATTCTTTTACTGTCTTACACAAGTATAGTGCTTACTACTATTTTCCCTTGCAAGCAATATTTTCCTTATATACCAATTAACCTTATCCTGATAATTATTTTTCTTTTCATAAAATGATTTTTTCAAGACTTTAAATATTTTTTTACTTAATATTTTGTATTCCATTTTCCTTTTTTCCTTTTGTTTTCTATTCATTCTAAAAATACTTTATTATATTCATTTTTAATTGAATCCATGTTGCCCAATTTTTATGACAATCTCTCATACTGACATGTCATTGCCATAATTCTGTAATTTCTTCACTTTCTCCAGAATCCAACTCTTTTTCATTTACTCTTTTTATGCATTTTTCGATTTTAATATATTCTTCACTTTCATGAATTCTTATCCAAATCGGCACATGCTCAGAGAACCCATTGTATTTAATTTATTTTTGTGTAATTTTTAGGCATTCTAATATAAAACAAAATCAATTTCTGTGTTAATTTCATTTATTTTTGAAAGTCCAGTGTTTATTTTATTTTCCCATATTTTTAATTTTTCACTTTTCATAATTTCAATAACCATTTTAACATCACAACTATTCTTTTTATTTCTCAAATTACAATTAAAATCACCTGTCATTATTATATCCATGTTAACAAAGACATAATTAGGTATACTTTTAATCACACTCTTTTCTGTCAAATATACATATAAAGCTATTAATCTATATACATATTTTTTCCATCTTATATCTACTACTGTTATTCGGCCCAGTTCTACTACTGTAATATCTAATATTTTTATACTTTCTTGGCATAGTATACATATACCTGAATATGTTTCTTTGCCTATATTCCAAACAGTACCATTCCAAAGTTTATTCTGCTTGCTCCCTTTTTTCTTCGGTTAGCAATCTAATGTCTTCTAACAATATTACTTGAGCATCCTCTGTAACACACCATTGCAAAATACAAATTCTCTTAATATTCTTCATACTGTTCATGTTCAAAGCTAATATTTTCAGCTTTACAGAACGGTTATTAGAATAATCTTCTTATCCCTACCATTATATCTTTACATTTTCTTTATTTCCCTAACTCTCTTTCCTATTGAATTTTTCTTGCCTTTTACTATATGCCACTATGACTGATTTGTTTCCGGTCTTTCTTTCTTTTTCTCTGTCTTTCCCTTTAAATTTAAATAACATTTCTGTTATTTTCTTGTTGTGTAGTGTGTTCTTCTATAGCATTCTTTTCTAACTTTCTTGTATAATTTCATTTTCTTGTATTCCTACCTCACATTCTAACCATGAACCTGTCAAGCAGAGCCACAGAAGTGATCCCCAGGGTGAATTTCCTATCTCCCATCCAATCATCAAGATTTTTCTTGAAGAGTGCTAATGAGGAGCTTTGTTTGATATAGATAGGTAGTTTGTTCCAGAGTATGGGAAGTCTCTGGGACAGGAATCTATCCATCGTGTTCTGTTTATTGTGGTGACAAGGTTTAGGTCCCTAGAGCATTTCTTTACGTGGAGCATGTCCAACAGCTCTGGGTTTGACATAGCTTAGTATGTTAGGCAGAGATCGCCTCTGAGTACGCGATATACGACAGAGTAAACCTGGAGTTTTTTGAGACTGTCTGCATAGGGCATCTGTTTGAGGCCGGTAATCCTCATTGTGAGGTATTTCAGTGGCCTTTCCAGTTGTTATAGATGTCTTGTGAGGTACATACCAAAAGGGGCGTTGTACTCTATAATGAGCCTAATGAGTGATGAGGAGAGGGCAACAATGACCTCTTTTTTCCTGGATGAGAAACCTTTTGTGATGAGGTGTGCCACATAGAGGGATTTCCTGACTACTGTGGCGATGTGATTATCAAAGGAGAGGCTACTGTCCACCTGTGTCCCACGGTCTCTACTTAACACCGAAAGTGTGATAAGACTACCGCCTATGTGGTAGTTCATGGTAACAGTTTTTACCAAAAGGGATGACAAGGCACTTTTTGACATTGATCTTAAGGCCATGGCTTTGACACCAGGCATCTGTCTCAGTGAAGCCCTTTTGTAGGATGTCTACATCATTAGGAGTTTTGATTATGGCTCCTAGTTTGCAGTCATCTGCGAACTTCGTTAGCCAAAGACCTTCTGTGTTAGCCTGTACTTCAGAGAAGTAGATAACAAACAGAGAGGACCTAGGACTGAACCCTGTGGTACTCCACTTGTCACTGGTCTGAAGTTAGATTTAGAGTCTGCTACTTTCACAGTGTGGGTTCTGTCAGTGAACCAGTTGGCAACTCATCTTCTGACATAGGGATTTATACCTAGTTTAGTGAGTTTGTCTATAATTCCAGAGTGGGGGATGGTGTCGAAAGCCTTGGCGAGATCTATATAGGCTGTGTGAACCACCTTACCCTCATCTACGGCTTTGGTGACCTCTTCAAAGAAGTCTATCAGGTTTAGGAGACATGATCTGCCTTTAACAAACCTGAACTGGGTAGGGTCCAGAGTTTGGAGATTACCACTGTCATTGTTTATAAGTTCCATAATGATATGCTCTATAGCCTTGCAGACCAGGCCTGTCAGGCTAATGGGGCGGTAGTTCCTGGGGTCCGTGGTGGATCCCCCTTTGTGGAGTGGGATAACCATTGCTGTGCACCATTCAGTGGGCAGAAAGCCTGAGGTAAGGCTATGATTGAACATGGTACTTAGGTGGGGTGCCAGTTCGTTCTGTAGTTCATGTAGAACGCAGCCTGGGATGTTGTTGATCCCATGGATGCTGTGTTCTTGGCTTTGGAGAGTTTGATTTTTACCTGTGCAGCCGTGATTACAGGTACTTTGCATTCTTCCAGTATAGAGATGGGCCCTTTAGGGGATGAGAGAGGGGTAAAGTTAGTACTGAACCTATATGCCAGGATGTTGGCAATATCAGTTGGTTCTGTATATCTAGTGCCATTGTGCTGTAAGTCAGAGCAGATCTGAGTGTTGCCATTGAGATTCTTGACATAGCTATAGAATGCTTTGTGGTTTACTTTAGAATCAGTGGCGATTTTGTTTTCTTAACTAGCTTTGGAGGATTTTATTAGGGATCTCAGCTTCTTACTGAGGCTGACCACAGAGTTCCTCCAATCATGGGATTTTACTCATTTTTGCAACAGTTTCTTTCTTCTGTTGTAGAGTTTGTTTATAGCAGGGGACCACCAGATTGGCTTCCTTTTTTTGGAGGATAGGATCTTGGTTCTGTTAGGGATTGCACGATCCATGCACTCGTGTAAGTGCTTATAAAGTGCAATTGTATAGGATTCAGCAGTCATATTTCTATTGCCCGTCGGCATGGGTGTTGAAGTTTGCCACTTCTGTCTTAAGAAGCATGAAGTTGGCTTTGTAGAAATTTTTTACGGTGGTTTCCCTAATGGGGGTGTGGGTGAGATGTGGATGTCTAGGGTGATTTGCTTGTGGTCGGATCTGACCAACGAGGAATTGACCTCTGGTGTGGAACACAGGTTGCCCATGTTGGTAATGACTAGGTCTAGGATACTGCTGCCCTTGGTCGGGGTGTGGATAAGTTGATCCAAGGCATTGGAATTTATGAACTCCAGAAAACGTTGAGCACAAGTGTTGGCACTTGAGTAGTTTTCCCAGTTAATGGTGGGGTAGTTGAAATCACCCATTATTAGGGTGTTAGGTTGTAACCTAATATTTTCCACTGTATCAAGACATGAGGAGTGGAAATCCTGGGACATGGTGGGGGATCTGTAGCAAGCAACAACTTGCATTGCAGTCTTGCCCAGATTTAGTTGCACATGGATAATCTCAGATGCATTATGCTGAGCAACTAGCCTGGAGGTGTGGATATCCTTAATGAATATGGACGCCTCCGCCTTTAGTGCTTCAGTCCAGGTTAGGTGGCCGAAAGGTGTGGTATGAATTATAGCCTGGTAATGCAGGGGTGCTCTCTACAGCTTTGAGCCAGGTCTCTGTCACTGCACATATATCGATGTTCTCCATTTTAAGGAGTGCCTCGAGTGAGTGTATTTTGAGGTTTAGACTTCTAGCATTAAGTAGCATTACCCTCAGATTTTGCTTGCTTGTACCTGTTATGGTGGTGAATTTGTCATTTGAATCTTGCCTAAAAGGACAATATATGGGTGGCAAGAGCCTTAGCCAGTATCTGGAATCCCAAGGGCAACAGGTGCAGGCCATCTCTGGCAAAGCACTGTGGTTTATCGATCATGTCATCCCAGGCAGACTGTAGTAAGAATCTTTGTGTTCAACATCTTTGTATCCTGTATAGGAAGGGTTAAAATGTGAAACTGCATTGCGTGCAAAGAAATAAGCTAAAATGAGTTGTTTTTCTTGTAAGGAATTTGCTGACCAGAAAGGAATGCACAGATGCTACTTTGGTCCAGGCACAGGCCTATCTTGGGACTGACCTCTGACCAAGGAGGAGTGCATAGATGTTACCTTGATGTAGGCACCAACTTATCTTGTGTCTGACTTTTTTACCATCTAAGGCTCCACTGAGTGAATTTATAGCCTTGACTGAAATTCCTTGTCTAGTAACCAGCTGCTGAGTATGCACGAAAGAGGGTATAAAAACCCATGTAAAGTGTGTAGAAATTAGACTGCTAGCAACAGAACTTTTTGTGGCAGATCTCCATGCATGTTAAATAAACTCTTTTTTGGCCTACCTTTTTGCTGCGTGATTCTTCCAGTATATGTTAAGAGTATTAAAATCTTTTGACATTTCTGGCGCCCAAGAACGTGGGGCCACCTCTTCACGGTACGAATCGCATAAGAGGGACTGAAAAACCTGTACAGGAAGGGGAGAACGAATCTCGGGCTCCCTTGAATGGAAAGACCTCCGACAAAAAAGTCGTAAGTAGAGGCCAGTCACTCTTAGATTCGATCCGTGGGACGGTGATTTAACGAGGGCGGAAGATCCGCAGTAAGGTAAGCTTTTTTTTGTAAAAGTTTTTTTATTTAAAAGGGACTAGTCATAAAGGAATTTCTTTTGTTTAAAATTTTACAAAAGACCGGTAGAGATCTCAGGAAAAGGAAACAGTTTTTCTTTTAAATAAGAAAAATGGGAACAGGAAGCAGTTGTTGTGTTAGGAAGGGCTGCTTAAATAAAAGGACTGAGGATGAGGAATATATGTTTAAATTACATCCGAAAAACTTGAAATATATAAAAAAATGGAAGAAAGACTATGGGTTTAGTGGTACCTTGAATAAATCAGAATGTCAAAATCTAGTGAGAGACCTGCGCAGGGACACAGGAAGTAAGGTTAAGAAACAAAAAAAGGTAGGATTTCCTCAAGCACAGAAATGGTTAGAAGAAGCTAATAAGAGACATAGGGAACAATTTTCAAATAAGGGAAGTAGTGGCTCGAGTGCAAAAGGTGCATTTTTTGTCCACAAAGAAGATGACGAAACATCTATTGTCTGTCGTAAACCAACGGCCCTACCCTTGTATTCTGATGTCACTAAAGACAGGGTTAGTCCACCCCAGTATCAAAAAGAAAGAAGCAGAAAATCAAGAAAAGGTGTCCTTCGTAGTCTTACAGGAGGCAGAGAAGCAGGGAAAATACCCTCCATAGTTTTACAAAAACAAGCAGAGGAGACTCTGGAGCTACGTAACCATAGTATAGACAAATCAGAGTAAAAACAAAAGAAGCTAAGGTACATACCCTGTCCACACACTCGTATCCCTTTACATGCAGATAAATATCTTGAGGAAAAGAAAACAGGCTCAAACCTTTATGGTGAGCGCGGATAAAACACTTATGTTAATGTAAGCTCCGTCCAACAGAGGTAGAGGAAGGGGACAGGGTAGAGGCAGAGGGAGAAGGAATGTAGGACATTTTGAAGATTACGAAGGCAGACAAAAGAGGGGAATGTTTTAAATGCAGTAAGAAGGGGCATTTCGCAAAAAATTGCCTGAATCCCGGGAAATCCACTGCTGCTCCAAATCATAGTTCAGCATGACTATATAATGGCAGCACGGACGAACCGGACCCAGATGCTGAGGTCGACTGGCAAGAGTCAGTAATACAAAATGAGAATGATTTTGAGAATGTGAATAAAGAAGGTAAAAGGGAATGTGCAGGATGGGAGAATGAAGTGACTGATTTTCAGACGGCGAATATCAGGTTATTAATTTAACAGCGCTGGCTGTAACTATGCAGCTAGAGGCACAACCGATTATCACACTTCAAGTGGAAGGGAAGGATGTAGAATTTTTGTGTGATTCAGGGGCCTCCAGGACCCTGCTAAAACCTCTGCAGTGCCATCTGATGTAACTTCTGATGACTATGTATTAGTCAAGGCAGCCAATGGCCGCATTTATAAAGAACCACTATCTAAACTCTTATGGTTCACGGACCCTGAAACTAACCAAACTATCAGATTTCGAGTCATTATTTCCAAAGTTTGCCCTGTAAACTTATTAGGGAGAGATTTGATGCACGTATTTGGCATAGCAGCTGTGCCGACTGCATCAGGGATTCTAGCCAAGCGAGTAGAAATTCAAGATGTTATGTTGCAGGTGGGGCAGGGTGATTTACACTACTGGTACAGTAATGATCTTGTCGAAACTGGACCACAAAATGTAGTAAATGAGCTAACTAATTTGGCCTTAAGCAAATATGGCACACAACCGCCAGTGGTAGCTAAACAACTACACTGTACAATGTACTACAGAAAGTATGTAGGACCAGGCGACAAATATGAAGAGCAATTCTTTAAACACAAGGTCACAAAAATCTTGTTACAAAACCTATATTGGGATAAAGCAGGAAATTCTGCAGTTACATGCAGTCTTACAAAAGATATGCAGTTACGTTTTCAATAATTCTATTGCACATGTCTCTGTAACAAGGGAAGAACAAATGGCATGGTATCTGGTGGGAAGAAAGTTACTGAATGGGCTAAAATGACGCCAGAACAATTGGCATGTAAAGGCGTGCAGGTACAAAGACTAAATTGGGTCACCCAGGCTAGACCAACAGTGCACCTCCGCGAAGACAGGCTAACGCCACCCGGGAGGGCCATTCTGACTATATCTCCTAATCCCAGGGAAGAATTAAAGTTACAATCAGTGCCAGACTCCTTATGGTCCTGGGCAACATGACATTGGGCTAATAAGAACAGCAGGACAGGTTAAAATAACTCCAAAATCCGACTTTAGACCTCACAAGCATCAGTATCCGCTAAGTAAAAGGCAGAAGAAGGCATTCTACCAGTGATCACGGCTCTATTACAAGCTGGGGTTTTAATTCCATGCACAGATTCACCGTGTAACACACCCTTGTTCCCAGTAAGGAAACCGGATGGGACCTGGAGAATGGTACAGGATCTGCAAGCTGTGAATGCTGCTGTAGTACCAAGGGCTCCTATGGTCCCAGGTCCATCTGTTTTGTTAAATGATATCCTTCCCACAGATAAGTATTTTTCTGTCATTGATATCAGTAACGCATTTTTCCATCCCTCTACAGGAAACTAGTAGGTTTTGGTTCGCTTTACGTTCATGAGCAAGCGGTACACCTACACAAGGCTGCCGAGGGATATTGTAAAGCCCTACAATCTTTTCGCAAGAAATGTCAACAAACCTGGCACAGTTTTAACCGAGCATGGCTGTCATCTACTGTTATCGTGGGCGAGATCTTACTGGCTGCACCCACGGAGGCTGTCTGTGAGTCCGAAACTATTCGGTTATTGCATTTCTTGGCGAAAGAGGGACATAAGGTAAACAAATCTAAATTACAATTTTGTAAAGCTGAAGTACGATATCTAGGCTATACCATTTCAAATGCTGGTAGACAACTGGATAGCTGTAAAAAAAAGAAGCTATTTTACAGGCACCAATGCCCAGTACAAAAAAAGAAATGATGTCATTTTTAGGAATAACTAACTTTTGTCGTAGTTGGATTCCCAATTATGCAGAGGAAGTGAGTCCACTTTCAGAACTTATTTTTGCACTTCCCATGGCAGCACATGACGCGCTGAAATGGACAGATAAGGCAATACAGGCATTTACTAGGGTAAAGCAACTGATAGCAGGAGCTGTAACACTTAGCTTCCCTGACTATACAAAACCTTTTGTTCAGACAGTAGATTGTAAGCAGGGCTTTATGACATCGGTTCTTTTGCAAATTTATGGGGATAAGTTGAGGCCATTAGCTTTTTATTCCAGTAAACTAGACACAGTGGCACGATCGTTGCCACACTGTGTACAAGCAGTAGTCGCAGCTGCACTGGCCGTGCAGGCGTCTGCAACCCTAGTTTTGTTTCATGACCTTAATTTACGGGTACCGCACTCTGTCGCGGTAATACTTCTACAGGATAAAGTTACCTTTCTCTCTCCTAGCAGACACTTGTCCTGCATGACAACATTACTATCACAACCACACATGACCATTGAGCGATGCACCACTCTTAATCCAGCCACGCTGTTACATACAGCTGATGACGGTGCCCCTCACGTATGTTTACACTTAATACACTCTAATGTCTTGCCAAGACCAGACCTTAAGGATCAGCCTTTGGCAAATTCAGATTGGACCCTGTTCGTAGATGGGTCAGCACGTAAGAATGAGGCAGGTATTACACAAGTGGGTTATGCAGTCACAACTGAGACTAAGGTACTAGAGGCAAAACCTCTCCCCAGGAATCTGTCCGCACAAGCGGCTGAATTGATTGCTTTGACCAGAGCATGTACCATTTCCAAGGATAAGGCAGTTACTATCTACACAGATAGTCAGTATGCTTTTCCACGGTCCATGTCTTTGCACAGCAATGGAAAAATAGGGGAATGGTTACTGCCTCAGGAAAGGAAATAACCCACAAGGATTTAATCCTTAGCCTCTTACAAGCTGTCCAACTGCCACGGGGATTGGCCATCTGTAAGTGCGCAGCACACACAAATGCCAAGGATCCAGTATCACTTACAAATGCACTAGCTGACAAAACTGCAAAAAGTGTAGCCTTAACCTCTACTTTTGCACTCGAGACCACACAAAAGAACTTCACCCTACAGATAAATTTGATCTACAAACTTTACAAGTAATGCAGGAACTTAGTACAGTTCAGGAAAAACAGCGATGGGTTAAATATGGGGCTATTCAAAAGCAGGGAGTTTTTGTAGGTCCAAATGATAAGTATGTCTTGCCAACAAACCTTTTTAGGTATGCCTCATTAATGACGCATGGCCCATCTCATCTGGGCCCTGCTGCTATGTTTCAGATAATCCAGCAAATTTTCTGGACCAAGGGTTTTATAGCGTATGCTAAACGATTTTGTTGGTCGTGCCTGCTTTGTGCACGATACCATGGTGGTGGGGTGCGGATCACCCCAGCAGCTTTTCCGCTGCCTCCGTATCCAGTTCACACAATCTGTATGGATTTTATTGAACTAACTCCTGTTCAACAAAAGCGATTTGTGTTAGTCATTATTGATGCTTTTACAAAATGGGTAGAAGCTTTTCCGGTAGCACACTCAGATGCACTGTCAGTAGCCAAGGCTCTTACAAATAACATTATCTCTCATTTTGGGCTACCTACATGCATCTATTCTGATAATGGCACACATTTCGTGAACCAAGTTATTCAAAAGCTGGCCGCCGTTTTTCAGATCAAGTTAAAATATCATTGAGCCTACCACCCACAGTCAGCAGGGTTGGTTGAACGCCATACTGGCATTCTCAAAGGCAAGTTACATAAACTCATGACCGAGACACATCAGTCTTGGATAAACTGCTTACCTCTGGCACTCCTGTCAATGCGTACCTTATTACGTCCCGCAGTGGCAAGGTCTTTTGCCTGCGGAACGTGAGGGGGGTGAAGAGATAGCAGATTACATGAGGAAAATGCTGACAAAAACTAACACTTCTCTAACGAATTATTATTTTTCAGATCAGAAGAACAACAGGATCCTGAAAGTGGAACCAGGAAACTGAGGAACACTAATTAGTAGTAATCTTGTTTTGTATGAATATCTGACTATTGTAGCAATGCAAATACCGGAAAGATTTAGTCTTTCCCCACAAAAGCATTCCAAACTAATTTTGTTGTTAATAAGTGTGATTGTTACTTTTCTGTTTTGGCCGTTTTTATTTTCAAACGAAACTAGCCAAGTGAAGAGAGATAAAAATACAGCTTGGCATCCACCCTTTAATACGTACCAAGCTATTAAATATGCATATGCTTTGTCTTTTAATGTTTCAAATTGTTGGATATGCACAGCTATCCCTACTGTACATGGTGGCCTGATGTTAGGTACAGTCCCTTTGGGGGCAAATGATACATGGACTAATTTACTGTTTGAAACTTCAAACGTAGCCTTAAAGGACAAAATAGCACTACCCCTCATGGGTCGTCAGAATGGAACTGTATGTTTCCAGAGATCTGGAAAAATTAAGGTTGGATGGAGTCAATGTAATGTAACCATAATTCATAACTGTACAATAGATGGGCACTGTGCAACGAGTTTCAAGCCTATAAGAGTGCTTATTAAGTGTACAGGGCTTATTAATGTCACAAACTTTTTTGAAAAAATGTTATCTGTGTATGATCTTTTGTTTAAAGGGATACAAGACAAAGGAAATCATTCTATTCCAGTAAATATCACTCTTAAAGTGAATGACTGTTATTTTGTCTGTGGTAAAAAGCATACAAATGGTTACCAAGGAATTGGTCAGGCAGTTGTTTTTGGGTTATTTAGCACCAGCTATAAGACATTCATTTACTCTTCCCCAAGGTAAAATATGAAATGTACGTGCTGTGAATAAACCTGTTAATCCCGTAGGTAACATTGATGCATCCTGGATCTATCATCACGATTTGGCCCACAGTAGCAGCAAGGGACTGTCACACATGGACTTGGGCGATGATGTCATTTCTTGGGCTGGTATTCTTCCAGCTTATGGGACAGTAAAATCTATTTGGGAGCTCAGAAAACTGTCAAAACTGTTAGAAACTCTGAGCAATGCAACTTTTTCTGTGCTAGGATTGGTGACGGATGAGTTAACTGCAATAAGGACTGTAGTGTTGCAGAATCGTATGGCTCGAACTCACCCTAGCGGCGAAAGGAGGTACTTGCAAGTGTTGTCCGTTCATTACAGACAACTGATATGACATTAACAGTCATCTGGAGATCCTACAGCAAGTTTCTGAACTTACAAAACCAGGACAGAATCCATTGACTGACTTTTTCCAAAATTGGTTTGGGAATTGAGGAACAGTATTTATGAATGTCTTAATTGCTGTATGTATTGGTGCCATTATATTCCTACTGTTGGGTTGTTGCTGCATTCCTTGCATCCGAATGATAATATCGAGTGTATTGTCTGCCAATGCAACTAAAGCTTATTATTTTGAATATACAGGAAATGAACTGTGTTAAAACCTGTATGAATAAAATGTATTACTGGGGATACAAAGTGTTGTGAGGGGGGAAATGTAGTAAGAATCTTTGTGTTCAACATCTTTGTATCCTGTATAGGAAGGGTTAAAATGTGAAACTGCATTGCGTGCAAAGAAATAAGCTAAAATGAGTTGTTTTTCTTGTAAGGAATTTGCTGACCAGAAAGGAATGCACAGATGCTACTTTGGTCCAGGCACAGGCCTATCTTGGGACTGACCTCTGACCAAGGAGGAGTGCATAGATGTTACCTTGATGTAGGCACCAACTTATCTTGTGTCTGACTTTTTACCATCTAAGGCTCCACTGAGTGAATTTATAGCCTTGACTGAAATTCCTTGTCTAGTAACCAGCTGCTGAGTATGCACGAAAGAGGGTATAAAAACCCATGTAAAGTGTGTAGAAATTAGACTGCTAGCAACAGAACTTTTTGTGGCAGATCTCCATGCATGTTAAATAAACTCTTTTTTGGCCTACCTTTTTTGCTGCGTGATTCTTCCAGTATATGTTAAGAGTATTAAAAATCTTTTGACACAGACAGATACTGGATCCCCTTAGAATGACACCAGAAGCTTAGCCAATTATTGAAGCCAATCATTTTGTCCTTGTACTGTGGTATCATTCTGGGTGATGGCAGGATGCTACTCAGGGCTAGGGTCATACCTGCCTGGGCTACTAGATCAGAAAGCTCCTCCATGTCTCTTTTCATGTAGTCCAGGGAGGTACATCTCAAGTCATTCACACCAACATGGACAATGACAGAGTCATATTTGTACTTGCTGTGGAGTGACCTGAGTGCATGCGTTATGTGGCGGATCCTGGCACCTAACAGGCAGCTGACAGTAACTTTCTCCTTGTTTAGCCTGGTAAGTGGAACATCAATGTGCCTGAATATACCTATGACTAGAGTATTGGGTACGTTGTTATGTCTTATGGGCTGTGGTTGAGTGGCACACTGTGTTTGTGGGCTACGTGTCATACTGACTCATCCTTGCTCCACCCACTGTAAGCCTACTCCTTGAGTGTTTGCAGAGGCACAGTATAAATCTTAATGCCAGCCACCTACTGACTGTAGTATGATCAGTTCTTGATCAGTGATAAATGAACAATCAAGACTTTAGTGGCATCCTCAAGGTCATACTGGAGAAGGGCAAAAAAAAAAAAAAAGTACATAAAAATTCAATCAGTTTTACCTTTTACCCCCTAAATCTTGATAGTGCATGGATAAGAAAAACTGAAAATCTTGCCACAGAATGAGAGTTGCCCCAAGTGACTTCTTACTCAGAGGTGCCAGAGCTGCATCTTGTTGTATGCGTCTGATGAGGGCAAGGCCCCCTCCCAAAAGATGCACATGAGCGCACACACCTTTTCAAAAGTTATTTGGACAAATTTTCAGTTACCTTGTCTATATGAGAAAGTTTTTCTGCAAGCTGTAGACTTCTCCAGGAAAAAGACCGGGAGTAGTTAAACCTGGCATAGCTGTCTAGTTATAAAATAAAATACAGAAATGTCGCACCATGGTTTTAGGACAGCAAAAATTTCAGCTTTTGTATTCAGTCTTCAGGTGCTCAAGTACGCCATAATACAATAGTGTCTGGAGTACTTGGAGCTTCAGTCAGCCATGTAATTCTTGGCAATTTAAGATCACAAAGCATTTTTTCTTCTCCACCTTTAAGAACATTGTTCAAGCCTGATCTACCTTGTAAACTAGAACTTCAACAGATTTTAAGATAATCTCTGTTACTCAACTGAACAGAAAGAATTCCAGTCTATGTCACTCTTTCTTGTGAACATTTTTAAGGACCTAACCTGTGTGGACATTCACCTTGAGCTGCCTTCTGCAAGGAAGTGTCTATAATACATACCAGCCTTTTTTTTGCCTTTTATAGCACCTTACAGGCCCTTATGCCTGGTATAAGTACCATACTTTACCACAAGATGATGAGCTCCACACTTTCCAGAAGGCGATATATAACCCAATTAAACCACTACTTTTATTTAGCCAGTGGGGACGACTGCCTCGTGCTAGAAGGCTATCCTTCACAGAAGGTTTTGATTTTTTTATGAGCTGGCTGAGGTGCATACCCTACTAAATTAAAAAAGAAGTTATGTATTCACCATAACGTTCTATGTTTGTTGTCTATCTCGCCGTTCATTCTTACAGTGATGGGTTCGGAGCAGATTCTTGGCTCCGACTCGGCCGAATACATAGTTGAAAGTCTCAAACCTGGCTCGTGGCAAGAAGCAGTGGTGCAATTCCCCAGATCTTGTTTGTTGCTACTACTGAATATGTACACTACATATATATATACATATATATATATATATATATATATATATATATATATATATATATATATATATATATATATGTATATGTATATATAAATATATACTATACCTAATAGAAGGAGAAACAAACAAAGAGCTCCTGAAGGTAATAAAAACATCTACCAGATCCACAAGGAGTCTGACAGGGGGAAGGAGGGAGGGTTCGTAAGAATGAACTGTGAGATGGACAACAAACATGGAACATTATGGTGAGTACATAACTTCTTTATGTTATGTTGTCCTATCTCGCCTTCATTCTTACAATGATGGGACAGCGTCCCTAGCACCTTTACCCTGGGTGGCTCACGAGAGTACACCTTTAAGCACCGTGGAACCAAAGGAGACCCTGTCCCTGGAGTCCAAATCCACTTTGTAATGCGTGATACAAGTATGTGGAGTGGTCCAAGAAGCTGCTGCACAGATATTATCCATGGGAATTCTGGCTAGAAAGGCAGATAACGTAGCCATTGCTCTAGTGGAATGAGCTTTCACTTTGAAAGGTAAATCTCTGTGATTTGAGGTATAAATGAATGCAATACAATTTGAAAGCCAATTGGAAAGAGTAGTTTTAGAAACTGAACTACCCTTTTTGGCATCAGAGAAGGATATGAATAGTTGGTCAGATTTTCTAAAATCTTTTTTTTCCTATGCAAATAGAATCTGAGTTGTCTATGCATGTGTAGTTGATGTAATTTGTAATCTGCCTTGTTGCTATGATTAGGAAAGAATACTGGAAGCTGTATAGATTGATTTATGTTTTTTGGAGAAGAGACTTTTGGTAGTAAAGAAGGATTAGCTCTCAATGATACCCTATCCTTATGAAAAATCAAATATGGCGGTTTAATAGAAAGAGCTTGCAACTCTGATACTCTTCTAGCAGACATTATAGCCACTAGAAATGAGGTCTTCCAGGAAAGGGACTCTAGGTCTGAAGATGAGGGCTCAAAGGGTGGTAACGTGAGAGGAGACAAAACAAAATTTAAATCCCAAGGAGAAAGGGGATCCTTAAAGGGAGGTCTTAATAAGGAGGCACTTCTTAAGAAGGCTCTACACAGCCTGTGTGACATTAAGTTAAAGATAGAATCACCAATGTGGAAATTTGATATTGCAGCGAGTTGAAGCTTGATGGTTGCTGCAGCTGAACCTTGCTGGAAGATTTCCCCCCAAAATTCCAAAAAAGAATGGATAAGTGCAGAAAAAGGATCAATGTTCCTCTTTTGAGCCCAAGAGGAAAAGCTTTTCCATTTGCTAGAATACAGTTTTCTAGTGGAAGCTTTATGAGAGGACATTATGATATGTTTGACTGCAGGAGTGAAACTGTGAAGCCTGACTAAATTGGGAAGTGGAGCAGCCAAGCTGTCAATTTTAGGGTGTGGAGAGAAGGATGAAGCTCCCCTGACATACGAGTCAGCAGAACTGGCACTGGGTCCAGAGTCCAAAGCTTCTCCTGAACATGAAGCCAAAAGGAAGGGGAACCAAACTTGGTGAGGCCAGTAAGGAGCAATGAGAATTATCCTGCTTCCCGAGTACTGTGCTTTCGGAATGACTCTGGGTATGAGAAAGAATGGAGGAAAAGTCCCGAGGGCCAATCGTGAGCAAGTGCATCTCTCGATGTCTCCCCGAGGGGGGAATTAGGGTAAAGTAGTTGCCGCACTTGGCATTCATGGGAGTGGCAAAGAGATCGCAGCAAGGCTGACCCTATGATCGGAAAATAATTTCCGCTACATTTTGATTGAGAGACCACTGGTGAGGCATTAATATTGCTCTGCTCAGCTTGTCCGCTATCACGTTGGACTTTCCCGGAATGTGCGTTGCTATTAGAAAGTACTGGGAAGAAATTGCCCATTGCCAAACTCTTAGGGCCTCTCGACAATGGGGGTAAGATCTGGTTTCCCCCCTGCTTATGTACCACACCACAGACATATTGTCTGACTGGATCGCAACTGTCCCTAGAGGGAGAGAGTCTTGAAGTGCTTGCTATGCAAGAAGCACTGCTCTCCTCTCTAGGACATTTATATGCAAGTCAGCCTCATATTCTTGCCATGTACCTTGAACTGTTCTTCCCAGATAATACCCCCCCCCCCCTATCTGGGAAGCATCCATGATCACTGTAGCTATAGGTTGATGTGGAACAAATGGTCTCCCTATGGTTACATGAGTGGATTGTATCCACCATCTTAAGTCTTTCTTGCATGAGTCTGTTAATCTGATCAGGGGAGACACTGGAAGCTCTTAAGGTGACCATTAGGAGAACACCAGCCATTGAAGGATCCTCATGTGCATTCTGGCAAGAGCGACCAGTGTAATCATGAAAGCCATTGTTTCTAGTAATCTTAGAATTATCTTTGCTTTCATTTTGGTCTTGGGAAGAAGGTGACGTATCTGTTGTCTGAGTGTTACAACTCTTTCTGTTGGAAGACGTGCTACCATAAAGGTGGTGTCAAGATCTGCGCCTATAAATGTAATATGTTGACAAGGCAACAAGGCAGATTTTTGAAAATTGACTAATACCAAGCTGATTGCAAATGTCCAAAGTTAGATCCCTGGCTTGTTGGAGTACATACTTGATGGTGGCAGATAGGAGCCAGTCATCTAGATAGGGAAACACACAGAATCCTAGACGCCTCAGATGAGTCGTGACTACTGCCATGCATTTGGTGAACACTCTAGGGGCTGTAGTGAGACCAAAGGGCAGAGCTCGGAACTTTTAATGACTGGGTCCCAGACAGAAGCGTAAGTACCTCCTCGATGCCCTGCACATTTTTATGTGGTAGCAAGCATCTTGAAGGTCTCCTTCTCGATGCCCTGTCCATTTTTACGTGGTAGTAAGCATCTTGAAGGTCTATCAAGCACATCCAATCGTCTTTCCCTAAAAAAAGAAGTACAGACTGCAGTGTCACCATTCGGAACTTTGACTTCTTGACAGATTCATTTAATTTGCTTAGGTCTAATATGGGCCTCCAGTCCCCTGTTCTTTTTGGCACCAAAAAGAATCTTGAGTAAGTTCCAAATCCTATTTGGTCTGTGGGCCTTCTTGGATGACTCTTTTGTGCAGCAACTTTTGAATCTCTATGGTTGCTTGCTCCCTTAGATTGGGTGGAACATATGGGATTATTCTGGTCTGTGGAACAGGATTGGAAAATGGGATTGAGTATCCTCTCGATATAATTTTTAGTACCCATTTGTCTCTTGTGATATTTTGCCAGGCTTCTGGGTACATGGATAAACATCCCCAACTGCCTCCACAGTACAGCAGTCGGGCCTCCTTTCAGGAGCGATAAGGGTGTCCGCAAAAGGAATCACAGCCAACCTGGTTTTGCGGGCCCCCTCTGCCTCTGGGGCAGCATCTACCATTATTGCCTCCCCCTCTGCCCCTATGGAAGGAATCGCACCTTGCATCCTGAAAAACTCTCTGGGATCTTTTGAACTACATTTTTCCACTCTTCTGGCCTTTAGGATAAGGTCTTGAAGGTACAGAAAAACATACTCCAACCGCAGAGAAAGTTTTCCCTTCCTGCTCGCAACGGGTTAGAGTGTCTTTTACTTTGGGTCCAAAGAGTAAGGAACCATCAAAAGGGCCGTTAGTAAAGGTAGACTTAAAGGGCTCCACAAAATTGCACAAGTGCATCCAGGAGAGTCTCCTAAGGGAAACTCTGGAACCTGCTGCCCTGCTCACTCCATCTGCTGCTTAGGATATGAGCCTCATGGAGGAGTTGACAATGGAATTTAAGGTAGACAGTTGGGAGGAGACCTTATCATTCACCCCACAGCTAATGAACCTTGTAGAGTATCTCTTAGCTCTTTCAGAAGATCTCCTTGTAACCTTGTAAAGTGAGATAGGTAGTTCAGCGGTCGCAGTGAGAATGTTGCTGATGAAAAGACACGTTTCCCATATCTGTCCATCATTCAAGAGTCTTTATTCGGAGGATGAACAGAAGAGGAAGTATCTACAAGTTCCTTCTTGGTGGCTGATGCCACCACCATAGCATCTACAGGTACCCCCTTCGTTAGAAAATCCTTTCCCGAGGGAGCTGACAAGAATTTGTTTGGCCTCCGAGGGACTGCCACGCCTTTCGACTAATCAGGTCCATTAGCTCATCTAAAGGCGGAGACACCCAGGAGGCTGAAGGTTGAGATCCAAAAGACTTCAGGTACACTGACTCCTCATCAGAAGAGGTGGTGGTCTGCCAGCCACCTCTCTGCTTCAGGATCTCTAGAATATCTGCAAATGAGATATCAGAGGATGACCGTGGGGACCCTTCCGGCTCATACAGGTCAGCGTCTGAACTGTCGGACTCATCTGGGGAGTCTACGTGCTTCCGCTTGCAAGTTCTCTTCCAAGGTAGCTCCTCAGAAGGATATTCTGGGGAGGCCTCGGAGGAGAGGGGTTCGCCCATTGGGGGATCCTGAGCTTCTGGATCGCTGCTATCCTGTGGAATGGGTATTGCCGAGACAGTAGCCGGTGCCTTAGGGGGACGAGTACTAGTATCCTTCTGTGGTGCTGAATCGGAAGACAACATGCTCATCAGCTCAAAGGCGGATCCCGCTGGCTCCGAAGACTCCCTCTGCTCCGAGGAGATAGAGGAAGGCACCAGAACCAACGACATCGGGCCCGAGGCCGATGTGGGAGCTGAGCTAACCCGGGCCGAAACCCTGAGGAGTAGACTCATCCCCAAAGAATATCGGGGCCTAGAATCCCCCCCCCCCAGGCCGACTGGGGAACCCCGGCTCCCAGACTCCCCGGACGACACAGAGAGAGTCGGAGCAGATATTGGCTCCATGAACACTGAAGGGGGTCCTGGAACCGATGGATCCACAGTAAGCGGTACCAAGCCCTCTGGCTCCGAAGGACCAGCTTGGCTCGGAGGAGGAACAGCAGTGGGTATAATTGGTACAGTAGGCTCCGAGACCAAATGGGTGGGAGCCGAGAATAATTTAGTCAGCGCCGGCGACTTCAGGAGTCTGCACACCACCCGTTTCACGTCATCGTTCAATAAGCTCCTGTTGGACCTGGAAGATAGGGATGGACAGCGAGACCTGTGCAGAATTGGAGATCTCAACGTCAGGGAAACCAGTGAAATATCCATGGACTGGCTACGAGTAGAGGTATCTTGCGGTTCAGAGGACTTTAGAGCCGAAGTACCAGGCTTGTCAACTAATATGACCTCTGACGGCTCCGAGGACTGTGGAGCCGAGAAGGTAGTGGCCTTGGAAACTTTTGGTAGTTTGACTTAAGGCTCAGACTGAGCCAATGTTGCAGGTGAATGTCTTTTTTGAGACTTTTCCTTTTTAGAGGAAAGAGAAGAAGAGGAGGAAGAACAACTGTGGATAGCTTCCTCAAATATTGGCTTTAAGAGCCCTTTCAGAATCAGTTTGTTTCTCCTTTCTTGAAGTAGTCTTGCACTGAAAGAGTGACAAAGTGAAGTCTTCTTGTAGGTGAACAGCACCAAGGCAATAAACGCATATAACAAGCCCATCAGTGATGAACATTTTTGTGAGCACTTCTGACATTTTAAAGCCCGAAGGCTTATGTACTCTATCGTTTGGGTCTTTAAACATAATTAAGATAAGACCGCAAAAGCAACAACAACAAGAAAAATTTTGCTATTGAACAGCTAAAGCTACACTGAACAGTAACTACGGGGAACACAAGGAAAAGACAACCAGGGAGAAATAAAATAGGGCCTCTAACTTAAATGGTACTATTTTCTAGACAAGATACCTACAAGTCCTCTAACTTAAACGGGTAAATAGCTCTCCAACTTAAACGAGCTACTGAAAAACTTAACAGACAGAAACGACAACCACTACAAGGGCTACCAAGTACGCCTACAAGGCGACAGCAAAAGCCGTGCCACAGGGGATAAAACTATCATCTTTGTCTCTGGGGGCAGTAATAAATTTGGATGGTCTCCTCGGGGTGGGTTCCACTGAGTCAGGGGCCGTCCAAGCCTTCCTTGCCACCACTTCCATAAGGGGGTCAAAGGGAGGGGACACCCAGGAGGTAGAAGGGCGAGAGCCAAACGCCTCAAGATACACTGACTCATCCTCCGAAGGGTTAAGGGATGGCCAGTTCCCCCTCTGTTTCAGGATCTCAAGGATGTCAGCAAAGGAGACATCCTCAGAGGGGGATCGAGGGGAACCTTCGGATTCCTCTAAGTCAGTGTCAGAGGTGATAGACTCAGGGGAGTCAATGTGCTTTCTCTTGCACTGCCTCTTCCTTGGGGGATCTCCTGCAGGGTCAGGAGAGGCCTCGGAAGAGGAGGAAATTCCCAATGGGGAAACTTGAGGAGTTGGCTCTCTGCGGTCTGAGACAAGGGGGTGAGTAGAAATCACCGCAGGCACTGTAGATGGAGGGGCTGAAGGAGCTGTGAGGCAGAACCTGGTTCTAGCACGCTCCGCATGACCTTGAAGGCACCCCTGTCAGGCAAGGCCCGAGGCCCCCGCTCTGAAGAGACAAGGACCTTCCCCGGCACCGACAGGGACGGCTCCGAAGCCGATGTCGGAGCCGAACTCACCAACGCCGAAGCCCCGAGAGGTAGAGCGGGGTCGGACAAGGGTCCGATGCCACTCGCCCCCTCAGAGCCGATGAGGGAAGCCTGGCGCCGAGATCCCTCCAAGGAGGAGATCGGAGCAGACGACAGAGCCGAAAGCCTTCAGGCTTTAATAAGCCCCGCAAGATCAGTTTATTCTTGCATTCCTGCAGGACTCTAGGGCTAAACCCATGACAAACAGCACAAGAGTCCTGCAGGTGCAAAGGCCCCAGGCAATACACACAAGAAGTGTGACCGTCTGTCAGAGACATTTTCTGACAGCACGAGTCACACTTCTTGAAGCCTGAGACCTTGTCTTTTGACATAGCAAAAAGGAGTGCCTGACACACACAAACACACTACAGACACACCCTTTACAGAAAACTATTAAAATAAATTATTAAGGCTAAAGCCACAAACACACACACACAAGCCCTTACAAAAAAGAACTAGTTTAGTCAGTAAAGGACTAGGGGAAGGGAAGGGGCCGAAGGCCTACAAGATAAGGGAAGAATGGAAAAAGGGACTCGACAAACAGGGGTCGATTTATCTAAATTTTTAATTAAACTAAAAAGTTATGGTATCAAAATTAAAAAAGGGGTTTTAAGAAGTACCTAATAAGGTAAAAGTCTAACTAACCTGCCTGAGCCAGTAGAAAAGCACCTCGTCAGCTATAGCGGCAAACGAGATCTGGGTAGTTACCGCCTAGCATTGTGGGATATAGGGGAGCCTCGAGCCGGTGGAATTAGCTCTCGAGCTTTAGTATTGGCCGAGTCGGAGCCGAGGATCGGCTCTGAACCCATCCAGCAAGAATGAAGGCGAGATTGACAACTTAACATCTATCATTAACAGTAATGCAATAAAATGCACAACAAATTAAATATAATTAGAAGATAAGCTATCTACTAGCAAACAAAACAGTTTAGAGGAAAAATAAGAGAAAATTTGTCACAACTTGGCCACGGCCAAGATGAGCGCATCCAACCTCGTAAAGCAGCAAATGAGCTCTGGGGAATTGCGCCACTGCATTGTGGGATACCTTCTTGCCACAAGCCAGGTTTGAGACTTTCAGCTATGTATTCGGCCGAGTTGGAGTCGAGAATAAGCTCCGAACTCATCATTGTAAGAAAGAAGACGGAATAGGGCAACATAACATGCTTTGCTATGCCATGTGTGTGTGTGTTTACACACACACACACATATATATATATAGATATATATATATATATATATATATATATAGATATATATATATACATACATACATACACAGGTCTATATTATATCCTCGAATGCTTAAAAAAGCGAACGCTGATTGATCGAACTTATTTTCGCGAAACTGCAAAATATCGAAGCAGCAGAAACTCAAATTTTTTCCTAGGGAAAGAATTCGGTTGTCCATTTGTGTTGCTTCGGTATTTTCAGTGTTATGGTAGAAAGTTACCGGTCAGATTCAGGTAAGTGTGCGATTGTGTGGATGTGAGTGTTAGGGTGATTTAGGTGAGTTAGGGTTAGGGCTCGGATTAGGTGTGTGTGTGATTGAGTGGACATGAGGGTTAGGGCGGATTTAAGTGAGTTAGGGAGCGAGTGAGGTGAGTGTGCAATAGTGACGGACCTTAGGGTTAGGGTTAAGGTAAGTGGGTAGTTGGTGTGTGCATAGTTTAGTGTAGGGTTAGGTATCAGATTTTAGGTGTATGTGGGTGGATTTCGGTTTGTTTCGTGTGCTTGTGTTGTGTGCATGTGTTCTGGATCAGCGATTTTTTCCCCTGGGGAAAAAAATCGCTGATCTGACAGTTCGAGATTGTAAGCTTTCACTTAAATTAGGTTGATCAATCAGAGTTCGCTTTTTTAAGCGTTCGATGATGTAATATAGACCCTATATACACATTTATATATATATATATATATATATATATATATACACACATATATATAAGCCCATTTGATGCATGTTGCTCATTTGTTATCCAGCAGGAGCAGCACTGTTACAGACTGAGCTACCAACAAGACGGGCAGGTTGGCCTCAGTCACTCACACCTTCCACTAATGGCTCCTTCTGTGCCTGGATAAGCAATCAATCACTCTGTGGTCATCAGGGTCATTATCAGGCCTTTATCAACTCTGTAAAACAGTTAGTTGTAAGACTTTTCTCCCTTTAATTATCCCAGTTGGCAAGGATAATGTTCAACAGCTTTTCATCCACAGCTCTGAAATATCTTATGCATAAGGCAGCATCCATTTCACTGTGCTCTTAATTTGTTGCCTCCACCTAGATGTCCTACACTCACTCACATCTGGCACTTTAAGAGTTCAGCTTCCACGTTCTTTTATTTGGCATTAATCATCCAGTGCAGTCAACATACTACTGATGGTGCTTATGTCCATGGCATCTAGATGCTGCTGAGAAAAGCTTTTGTTTTGTATTCCCCCACCCACCCAGAAGCTGTCTCCACATTGTTTTTTGGGGATATGGTGCCCTGAATTCATTAGACACTCACCTCACCATGAAAATGTATTCCAAATGTAACCTAAATTATGCTAAGTACTCTCTGGCCAACAATCCAGTGCCAAGGTTTAGCAATTTAATGTTAAAATTGAAACTGAACAAGAAACAATCGGGTGAATGATACTGCTTCTCTTTCACACAGCACAAATGGAGTAGAACTGTGTATGAGCAGGATAAGTGATTTCTGCCCCAACTAATACAGTGCTTTTCCACATAAATACCACTTCACTTTCATAAAAATGGAATGGTGAAACATCTTAAACAAATTCTCTCCTTTCTAATCAGAGTGTCTGCTACCAGTGGCCTGTTGCACATGTACAGAAAGGGATTAATTTAAGATGAGCTGTGGGCACACTCCATGAATATTTGCTTGTCTGTGGCTTCCACATGTACCAACTTGTCAGCCATTTCTCAGGACAAGTGCAGATATGCAAAGTATTTAGCATGATAAGCCCAAAAAGTATTTTGGAAAGGGAAGTTACAACTTTCACCTTTCTCTTGTGCAAAGGACATGAAAGTTTCTAAGGAAACAACACAGCTAGCAAAAACACAGTAAAAGCAAAAAGAAAGAAAATCTTACATTTTCAGTAAAAGCAACAGGTACTTTCAGGGTACTGCAGTGTATAACTTACAAAAAAGGTGAAGGCATTGCCATAATGTTCTCTGAACTCCTAACCTTAACCCTATTAACCAACCCCCCTTCATCCAGCAAAACTCATGAGTGCCAGTTGTAAACAATCACAAAATTCTTAGCATAGCTGCCATCTATATACCTCCTAGCGAGAACATAAGATTACTAGAACAGATTCTCCACTGGATGTCTGACAACATAACTAATGAAACAATAATACTGGAAGATGTTAATATCACCTGGCTTCCCCTCTCCTCTAATTCCCCTACCACCAGCATTAACTTGAATGGCTATACACAGCTAATCTCTACTCCTGTCTTTCTTTATAAACCAACTAATACAACACCTCTTAAGATAAAACAAGTTAAGCGCTTTCGTCAATACTCAGACTTCTTCAGAACAGTGAACTGCTGGCTGATAACTCCTTAAATACACACATAGTCAATTAGTAAAATATTACCCCACATCATTTCCTTTCAATTAAGAAACATCACAGGAAGGGTAAGGTAGTAGTGAATACTCCCCCTATTTGCAAGAACACAAAAAGTCAGCTAACCAAATGTTGAATCAATAGTGTCACATATAAAGAATGTTGTAAGGCAAAAAATACCAATGACAATATAAATAAATCATAACATAAATAACTGTTTAAGTTTCAAATCACCCTAATCACCCTTTGGTACAAATATTTGAGGTTCTATGTGAAAACGACATTAGAACAAGATTGGGTTATAGGCATAATGACTCACCCATAGACAATTTAAAAATAGAGGAGAAGGGTATTTTGAGTGAAATTTTACATCAGACTAATATAAGACTTATGAAACCGGACAAGGGTGGGGGTCTGGTTATTATGAATACTGATGATTACAATAGTAGAATGTTTGACATATTATATAGTGAAGTGTACACCGAGACCTCACGAAATGAATTAAACATAGCATATCGTAACACTGACTTAGAATTGGAGCAACTTTTACTGAATGGACAAATCACACTAGACACACACAACTACATTTTAACCAAACATCCCAGGATTCCCACCATATTTGGAATACCAAAATTTCACAAATCAATACACAGTCCACCTTTAAGACCCACTGTAGATGCCAAAGCCTCCAAAACATTTAGTATAGCAAAATACATTGACAGTATGACTAAGGGGGTCCTTGATAATCGTACTACTATAATTAAGGACTCATGGGACTTACTTGGTAAAGTCAATCAGAATATGTATAACGGTAGCCTCATCCTGGTGACTATTGATGTCTGTGACCTGTTTTCAGTTATACCACATGATATAGGTCTGGACTGGTTCTATGAGTTTCTATGCAGTAATTCGTCATTGAATCATGACACCATCTTGACCAACCGTACTTGTATGGAGATGGTTTTGGAAAATAATTTCATTACATTTGAAGGACATTTATTTAAACAAAGGCTTGGAGTTGCCATGGGTGCATGTTGTGCACCAATCTTCGCCAACATTGTCTTAGCACATTGGGAAGATCAATACATTTTAACTCAATTCAGGACTTCATGGGTATTGTATGGGCGATACCTTGATGATATTGTCCTGTTTTGGAATCAATCAGAACAAGATCTGAATAGGTTCTTTTCGTACATGAACAGTACCACCAGTTTTTTGAGATTTACTATGGTCAAGGATCTAGATTATATTCATTATTTGGACATCACCATAAAGAAAGATTATGTGAACAACTGTTTTATTTCCCAACTATACAGGAAACCAACCTACTCTAACACATTATTACATTTTACTAGTGCACATCCTTTGCACCAGAAGGCGGCCCTGGTCAAGGGCCAATGTGTTATATTGGCCAGGATGGTGTCTGACTTTTATGACTTTACCAAGGAATGTGACAATTTGTCCAATATGTTTCAGAGAAGAGGTTATCCAGATCCTTTTCTATCAAACATCATTCAGGAAGTTATAAATAAGAGGACCAGTGGACACTTTAGAGCCCTATTGGGCAATAGGGATGACCACAACAATGTGAGGCACAATAATACTATTTTTACACATGCACTGACACTCACATATTCTGCAGATTTTGAAGAAATCAAATACATAATACATAAATATTGGAAGGTTTTTGATAATGATATTGGGGTCTTGGACAAGATAGGTAAGAGACCCACTATAGTTTATAAAAAGAGTACATCAATAAAAGGACTACTTGAAAAGGCAAACCTAATCTCACTAGAGGTGGCACGTATAAATGTGGTAGATGTCCCCAGTGCCCTTTCATGATGGATACGGACAAATTTAAACTTAAGAATTTTGGATCCATTACTAATAAAAAGAAAATGTTTTGCTATACTAAGGGGGTTGTTTATATTGCAGTATGTAAAAACTGCCAAGGTTATTATGTGGGGAAAACAAAAAATGCTTTTAGAATTAGAGTCTACCAACATTTATATGATATCAAGCAGAAAAATATGAAGAATGCTTTATTTAGGCATATTAATGACCAAAGTAATCACAGTTTTAGTTTTTTTATTCTTGAACAAGTTGATTTGGGACAAACGGGCGGACCTGTTGAGGAATATTTGGAGTACATTGTGTTAAAGTGGCAGATCAGACTGAATGCATACTCCCCACCAGGTCTTAATGATAGAATTTCTATAGCATCACTTTTGAAACTTAAACAGTTATTTATGTTATGATTTATTTATATCGTCATTGGTATTTTTTGCCTTACAACATTCTTTATATGTGACACTATTGATTCAACATTTGGTTAGCTGACTTTTTGTGTTCTTGCAAATAGGGTGAGTATTCACTACTACCTTACACTTCCTGTGATGTTTCTTAATTAAAAGGAAATGATGTGGGGTAATATTTTATTAATTGACTATGTGTGTATTTAAGGAGTCATCAGCCAGCAGTTCACTGTTCTGAAGAAGTCTGAGTATTGACGAAAGCGCTTAACTTGTTGTTTTATCATTTTTAAACTGTGACTTTATGAGTATTTGTACTTCATTTTGATCATTGGATTGAGTAAAGAATTTTTTCATTATTCGGGCTCCATCTCGTTGGATACCACCCTGCATCTGCTGTTCATTCTAGTTTTTATCCTGCTTACTGAGTAATACAACACCTCTACTTGACTGGATTTTTGTTTCCAAACCTAACCTCTATCGCCAGGTCATATCCCTCCCCAATTCCATTAGCGACTACTCCCCCATACGCATCCTAAGCTACTCACCCCACCCCACCAGATCTCATAAATTTAGTATGTGTCATAAGTTAACTAACAACCCCAATGCAGTCAACAATTCTCTCTCGGGCATTAACTGGTCCTTCCTCTTGTCCCTAAATCTTGCGTTAAGAGTCAAATCACTCTGTTCCCCCCGGCTCACCAATTCAACTCGCTCTCTAATCCAAAACAGAGAGACAGCCTGGAAACTATGGCTCAAGACCAAATCTCCCACACAATATGAAAAATATAGGTAACTCCATAACCTAACCAAAAAACACAAACTGACAAAAGGAACTTCTACCTCACATCCCAAATTACAGGACCCAAAAACCCTAAAAAAAATTCTGAACACCATTAATCAAATTCTCTACCCAGGAAACTCCAACCCCAACCAAATGCATGCCCCAATCACTCGCCGCTAGAAACCACATCCATATTCAACACACACTTAATAGACACCATCAGCAAAGTCATGCAAAAGTCCCACCCATCCAACCCCAAACCTATAACATTCCCCCTACAACAAAATAGCCCTTTCTCTCTAAATCCTGTTTCAACCAGTTACATTAGAAAACTTCTCAAACTTAAACCTTGCTCCCAATCTGCTGACAACCTGTCATCTCTCTACCTAAAGGCTGCTGCTAACTCCATAGCATATCCAGTCTCCATCTTCATTAACCTCTCAATTAGTGAATGCACTGTCCCCACCCTCTGGAAAAAAAATTGATACCATACCAATCCATAAAGATAGTTAATTCTGCTGAGCTCTCCAACTATCGACCCATTGCTATATTCTCTCCCCTATCCAAAATTCTTGAGCACTGTGTACACAAACAAATCACTGCTTACCTCACTCAAGAAAATCTTATCACCCCTACTCGAGATGGATTCCGCACCCACCACAGCACCACTACTGCACTTATACCCTTTACTAATATCTCCCAAGCAAGAGACAATAGCAAACTAGTGGCCTGCCTCTTTTTAGATCTTTCCAAAGCATTTGGCACTCTCTCTCTCATCGCATTCTTCTCTCTAAATTCTTCCAACTCAAGCTCTCACCTGCAACTATCTCCTGGTTCAACAGCTGCCTCTCAAACAACAATCTGTTAAACAGCTCTCTACTCTATCTCCTTTTCAACCATCAAAATAGGAATTTCCCAAGGCTCTATCTTAGGCCCCCTCCTTTCAAACACATTCACTAAACAACTCCACACATCCTGCCCTCAAGTCTTCCCTCATACAATATGCAGATGTTTCCACTATCATCTCAACTGCTGACAACCCCTCCGACCTAACCCTGCCTCAAACATCTTTTAACCTCACCGAAAATTGGCTTACTATCCATCAGCTCATACTACACCCTAAAATGACAAAACTTCTCTTCCTCCCTAAATCTCATCTTAAATCCAAATTTACTATCTCCTCCCTAAGCAACACTACTATAATACCTGATACCCACACCAAGATACTTGGAGCAATAATAGACAACCAACTTAAATCTGACCACCTCATGCTCAACGGTATCAGAAAACCCATCAAAAGCTCAGCCTATTGTACAGAAACAAAAGGTTTTCACACCCAGCTCTCAGATTTCACTCGCCCAAGCCTACCTTCTTCCCAATCTCTTCTATAGCTCCCAAATCCTAACCAACCTTCAGACCTCACTACTTTCTAAACTTGAAACCACCTACAATGTTGCTAGATTTGCTGCCAACCTCCCTTCCAGATCACACCACTGTCAGGCTCTCCAAACACTCAGATGGCTAGAGTTTCCAAACCATCTCTTATTTACTCAACTATCCATTCTATTCTTAATAAACCCTCCTCCTGCTCTAGTATCTCCTCACTTGTCTCTCTCTACACGCCCCCTCACTCTCTCAGAAGCTCTGACCAATACCTCAAAGATTTACAAGCCATAAAAATCTGCTGGACAGAATCTTTACAGCTACTGGCTTGCTCTTTCCTGTAACAAACTTCCTCTGACAATAAGAAATACAACCCACACTCTTGAATTCAAGAAAAATCTCAAACTATAGATCAACAGCACCTGGTCCTGCTACTGCAATCATCCTACCTGAACTCTTCATACTCTCCTGCACTAGCTACCTTATCTCCTCTTTTTCCCAACTACTAACAATAACTAAAAGATGCATTCTATTACATAGAATGCAACCGACAACAACCCTAGGTCTCTGTGTCTAGTGCAGCTTATCTTAACCCTAATTATACAAAAATCTGCTCACAATTGTTTAAGACTATACTTCTTATGGTATCAGTACTTCATCCTCTGAACTCTCTGTGCTTAATTACTGCCTATTGTTACTTTACTGATATATAAAATTTGCATAATATTGTCCAATACTGCACTACAGTACGTATTGTATTTGTACATCATCCTCAGAACACATTTCTCATCATAGTGCGTGACTATAAATTTGCTAGTTTGTTTTATTGTATACTAAATGATGTATCTCTATTATTGTATAATGCCTATTGCTTATTTTTTTTACTGTGAAGCTTCTCTTCCGGGCCTCCACTGAAATGGGTTTCTGCCCAGTCAGACTATCGAGACTAACAAGTCTTCATAATTAAATTGTGTGCATGTATTTCTCTCTCTCTCTTTGTATATGTATGTATGTGTATGTATGTATATATATATATATATATAGGTTCATAGGTTCATACTAGGCTATCTGCCCTTGGGCATTTATAAGCCTAGCCAGAGTGTGTTTGGCTTTCGCCACCCATTTTAAATTAATTTTGCTATGCCTTTTTTTGAGGTTAGTATACTGTGCCTCTGTCTAACAGTGACACAGAAGTGATAGCCGGGGTAAACCTACGATCTCCTATCCACTCATCAAGATTCCTCTTGAAGAGAGTCAATGTGGGACTCTGCCTAACCTGGACTGGGATTTTATTCCAGAGAGAAGGGAGCCTCTGGGTTATGAATCTGTCCCTCCAGCATGTCCTATTTATTTCAGTGCTGAGGTTCAAGTCTCTCGAGCGCGTAGCTGGATGGGATTTGGATTTTCTGAGGTGCAGCATGTCCATTAATTCCGGGTTGGACATGGCTTTATACGTCAGGCACAGATCGCCTCTGAGCAGGCGGTATGCCACTAAGTAGAGCTGGAGTTTCTTTAACCGGGCAGCATATGGCATCTGTTTGAGCCCTTTGATCCTCTTGTTGAGGTACTTTTGGGGTCTTTCCAGTTGCTGCAGGTGTCTGGTAAGGTACATCCCAAAAGGGGCATTGTACTCAATTATGGGCCTGATGAGGGATGAGTAAAGAGGCACGATGACCTCCCCTGATCTAGATGTGAATCCCTTCATGATTACGTGGGCTATATAAAATGTTTTTCTAACCACTTTGGCCACGTGGTTGTCAAATGAGAGATTGCTATCAACTTGGGTCCCCAGGTCCCTAATTATTTCTTCTGTACTTAATGGATTACCACCTATGTGGTAATTTGTGGGCACTTTGTTTTTGCCAAAGGGGATGACTATACACTTTTTGGCATTTAGCTTGAGGCCATGGCTCTTGCACCAGTTGTCTGTTTCTATGAGGCCCTTTTGGAGGATGCTTGTGTCGGCTGGAGAGTCGATTATGGCGCCCAGTTTGCAGTAATCTGCGAACTTGGTCAGCCACAGTCCTTCCGTGTTGGCCTGTACCGCCGAGAAATATATACCGAACAAGAGAGGTCCCAGGACTGAGCCTTGTGGGACGCCACTTGTAACTGGTTTGGAGTCTGACATGGCTCCAGCAATTCTAACCATATATATATATATATGTACGTATGCGTACATAATCATAGGCGCACACAAACACACACACACACATATATATATATATATATATATATATATATATATATATACACATACACACAACACAAGCAAAATGCATGTATTTGTATGTGTTTATGTGTGTCCATAATACCACTACAGCTCTCTTAAGCTTCACAAACTCCATCAACCATTACAGAAATAACGCCCATCTAGTCTCCTCCATTTTCCTTGACATGTCCAAAGCATTCAATACAGTCTCCCATCATAAACTTCTCGTTGAACTTTCAGCAGTTAAACTAAGCTACTCTGCCCTTACATGGTTCCACAATTACTTATCTGACTATCAGCAGGCTGTAAAATGGCAACACAAACTCTCTTTACTTCCTATCCCATTAGGTGTCCCATAAGGATCCATTCTAGGTCCTCTCCTATTTTCCCATCTTCACCAACAAGCTTCACTCTGCCACTTACCAGGCCACTACCATACAATATGCTGACGAATTTTCACTCATATGCGCAGCCCTCTCTCTTTCTAAACTCTAAGAAATAACCCACAAATCCTTTACATAGGTAAAATCTTGGCTCTCTGATGCTCAGTTAATCCTCAATCCCAATAAAACGAAATGTATGATTTTCTGACACGACATCAGATCTCCTGTTTCCTTCAAGATACATTCTTCTAACAACATAAAAATAGAACCGGTTTCTCACACTAAGCTTCTTTGTGTTGCAATCAATAAGATGAGATTTGACAAACGCATTACCTTAACTACAAAAAAAGTTCACATTAAATTGGGGTTTCTCTACAGAGTCAAACCCTTTCTCACAGACTCCACAAGACTATCTATTGCCAGGACACACCTAATCTCTACTCTTTTTTATGCTTTACCCATTCTCACCAACCTGAACAAAAACAGACTTGGCAAAACTAGATGGCTGCTACAACAAAATTGCCAGATACACCACTAACTCTCCCCATAGATCCCATCACTGTACTGCCCTACACCAACTGAACTGGCTTGCGCTCACCAATTATTTCACATTCACCCAACTCACTATGGCCCACAGCATACTTTACCTCCCAGACAGTTGTCCTGCACTGCACAATCTACTTCAACCCCAATCTAATAAAAGACTACTTAGATCTTATGACAAATTCCTTTTATAAGTCACAAAAGCTAATAGCTTCTGGCGATTCTCTTTACTCCAATCGCAGCGCCAGAACATGGAAATCAATCCCCAAAACATACCACACCAAATCACCTACAGTTAAAATTACTCCTCAAATCTCACCTAATTAATTCTTGGCTCTGTTCCTGCCTTATACCTGGCTGATTCCTTCCCCTCTTCCTGCCATCTTTATAGGCTTTCTTTCACTACACCTCACTGCTGATTTTTACTCACTCATACTGACAGGACTCTCTTTCCCTTCTAATTCCCCTCCTATACTCTCTGTCTAGATCCCCTATTTCTCTGTGACTCATCTTTTCTTCTCTTTCTTTCTGAACTTCTCTACTACATCCTACTCTGTTTACTTCTCTCTTAGTCAGTCATACCTATCAAAACAAAGAAAAATATTTACTTCCTACCATTCTTTTCTTGTATAGTCAACTGTTCTGTCTATTCTTGAATATCTCTATTTATATCTTGTAATCCTTGGATGTACCACTACTGTATGAGCTCATGTATCGTACAATGTTACTTGTACCAATCCTTTTTCTGTTTGGGGCTTCTCCCCCAGGCCTCCGGTGAAAAAGTGCATGTATCCAATCAGACTTTCCCCATCAACAAACATTAAATAAACTAAGTAAACTAAATAAAATAATATGTACATGACAAAAGGAGAAACTGTCAGCCCAGCTAGCTGAAATTTTGTAAATAATTATATGCCAACAGTGAATATCGAAATGATATATACAAGATGCTTGTGTTACAAACGTATTAGAACTGTATGTCATGTGTATATCAAACTGCTTGTAGAGACGTGTGTGTTGAAAAAATGTTTGCAAAGTGCTGTTTGAAATGTAACTATAGTGGGCCCTACTGGAAAAGAACAAAAATGCTCATGCACTATTGTAAATGTTTAAATGTATACATCTTAACAGTAGAAGCTAGGATACAGGAGGTTAATCTCAGTCTAGTAAATTTTAGAAAAAAAAACTTAAATTACTCTATGGCTAGGCCATAAAATAAGGTATCTTTCAGTTTTCAGTGTAGGTAGAGACAGAGTGAAATAATTACTACCTCTGAAAGCATGAAGGAAAGTAATTGTTTTATGACTTCCAGCATCTGCCAAAGATCTGAGGTGGATGTATTTTTAAAGGTAGATGTTAAATACTGCCATCTTCCAGCAGTGGGGGTAGTCAGATGACAAGAAATTATGTAATTCTGCAAACTATCCCAGAAGTAATATTTGAGATATTAATTTGAGAAGTCTCTTAGTGAGAAAGAGTATTCTGTCTTGGACCTGGCAACATCTAGAAGATCCATTCACCACATCTGCCTTGCTCTATTAGTAAGTTCTTAGATTATAGTATAATTCTCTTAGATTCAGTCAAGAATATGATAAAGCTTAGCTTAGATATTATTCTTTATTTATTTGAAACTGTCCTGCAATGTTCTTTTAAATATTTCCTGTGGTTTTGAACACTGTCAATGTGAATATATATTTAGTATTGTCTTATTTATTATTAAATATATTTAAACCTTTCACTGTGGCTGATCTGCGTAGAGAAATCTAAGTTTCGAGTGTACTTGCACATTTATTTGGTGACAGTGGACAGTGAATCTGACTACTGGTGTAGAGGAACGGTCGACCATGTTAGGAAAAAACAGGTCAAGGGGCCACTCCTAATAGCCTTGCTCATGGTCAAACTAACATTTGTGGTAATATTAATATTACACAGTAAGATTCGACACCTTTTGTTAAGGGCCTTAAGGTAGCGGATAAGGAGTTGACTGGTGGCAGTGGTAACTACCTTATAGTCTGGGCAGAAGGGGGCATAGCTAGTAAACCTGTGCCAGCCTTTCCAAGGTGTGTGTGTGAATCAAACCTCTGAGTGCATGTGTCAGCTACTTGGGCAGGGACACGAAGAACTGGTTGGACAGAGAGGGTGCTGGAGGTGTCTTAGCTTCATCACTCAGCTGAGATCGCAACTCTACAGTTGTGCCAGGAGTCGTCTTATTGGGGATCTGGAAAAAGGTAAATAAACCATACCCGGATTGACTGTGGTCTCTTGTGTGCTCTTAAGGGAAATTGCACTTGATGCAGAGAGCTGCATCAGGAAATAGTGTGTGTGTACTTGCAGGCTCTTATAGGTTCATAAGTGTGTACTAGGCTAATGGCCCTGAGGCCTTTACAAGCCTAGCTCATAGGATTACTCATCCCTCATTAGACCCATTATAGAGTATAATGCCCTGTTTGGTATGTACCTCACAAGACATCTGCAACAGCTTGAAAGGCCACAGAAATACCTCACTAAAAGAATCACAGGCCTACAGCAGATGCCATATACTGACTGTCTAAAAAAACTCCAGCTATACTCTGTGGCATATCGTCTACTCAGAGGCGATCTCTGCTTAACATACAAGGCCATGTCAAACCCTGAGCTGTTGGACATGTTCCACTTAAAGAAATCCCAATCCCTCAGAGCCACATGCTCCAGGGATCTAAACAATGAAGAAAACATGCTGGAGGGATAGGTTCCTGACCCAGAGACTCCCCATACTCTGGAATAGACTGCCCATACATATCAAGCAGAGCGCTTCTTTGGCCCTCTTCAAAAAAACCTTGATGATTGGATGGGAAATAGGAAATTCACCCCGGGGATCATGTCAGTCGCCCTGCTAGACAGGGGCCTGGAGAAGTAAATATTGTGAGAAGAAATATCCAGGGAATTGTTATGGCTAGGCTTGCATAGGCCCTAGGGCCGATAGCCTAGTACCAACCTATGAACCCTGGCATCGTGCCACCCAACCTTAGTTCCCAGTGCCTCTGTCGAGTAAAGCCACTGGAGTGATCCCTTGGGTGAATTTTTTAGTTCCCAACCACTCATCAAGACTTCTCTTGAAGAGGGCCAGTGAAGTGCTCTGCATGACATATATGGGAAGTCTATTCCATAGCATGTGCAGTCTCTGGGTTATGAACCTGTCCCTCCAGCATGTTCTGTTGATTGTGATAATGAGGTTGAGGTCTCTGGAGCATGTGGTGTGGAGGGATTGGGATTTCTTTAGAAGTAGCATTTCTAACAGAGCTGGGTCAGACATGGCTTTGTAAGTCAATCAGAGATTGCCTCTAAGTAGGCGATATGAGACAGAGAATAGTTGGAGTTTTTTTAGTCTGTCCATATACGACAAATATTTAAGGCCTAGGATCCTCTTTGTGAGGTACTTTTGCAGCCTCTCCAGTTGTTACAGGCGTTTTGTGAGGTTCATGCCAAATAGGCCACTGTACTCAATGAATGGCCAAATGAGGGAAGAGTAGAGGGAGACAATGATCTCTTTCTTCCTGGATGCAAAACTCTTAGTAATGAGATGTGCCACAGAGAAGGACTTTCTGATCACAGTGGCAATGTGGTGGTCAAAAGAGAGGTTGCTGTCAACCTGTGTTCCCAGATCTCTTATAACGCGTTCTTGTTCAGTGGACTACCATCGATTTGGTAATTCATGGGAACCGGCTTTTTCCCCAAAGGTGATGAGGACACATTTTTTTGGCACTGAGCTTAAGGCCATGGTTCTGACACCAGTCGTTACTCTCAGTGATGCCTTTCTGTAGGATGTCAACATCACTCTGGGAGTTAATAATAGATCCCAACTTGCAATCGTCTGTGAACTTTGTCACCCAGAGTCCATTTGTGTTGGCCTGGACTTCAGAGAAGTAAATACCAAACAGGAGAGGAACCATGACCGAACCCTGTGGGACTACACTTGTGAATGGTCAGCAGTCTGACTTGGAGTCAGCTACTTTCACATTGTGGGTTCTACCTATGAGCCAGTTTGCAACCAACCTAGTGATATAGGGGTTGATGCCTAGTTTAGTGATTTTTTTTTCTATGATTCCGGAGTGAGGAATGGTATCAAAGGCCTTGGTCAGATCAAGGTAGGCTGTATGAACCCCACCTTGCCTTCATCCACAGCTCTGGTGACTGACTCAAAGAAGTCAACCAAGTTGAGCAGGCATGATCCACCCTTCACAAAACCAAACTGTGTGGGATCCAGAGTTTGGAGATTCCTTATATCCTTGTTTATTAGGTCCATGATGATGCGTTCCACAGCTTTGCATATCAGACTCATTAGGCTAATGGGGCGATAGTTCCCAGGGTCTGTAGTCACTCTTCCTTTGTGGAGAGGGATGACTGTAGCAGTCCACCATTTGGTAAGCACAAAGCCTGAGAGGTGAGGCTGTGACTTAACAGGGCACACAGATGAGGTGCCAGTTCACTCTGTAGTTCATGTAGAACACAGCCAGGGATATTGTCAGGTCCCATAGAAACTGTATTCTTGGCCTTGGACAGTGCAGTTTTATCCTGTGCAGCAGTAATACTGAGTACCTGACAATCTACTGGTACTGTGACTGGTCCCTTGGGGGGGAGGGGTAAAGTTGGCACTGAATCTGTCTGCCACTATATTGGCAATATCTGTTGGCTCGGTATAAGAGGTTCCATTATGCAGCAACTCAGAGCAAATCTGGGTACTGCCATGGAAATTCTTTACATAACTATAGAAGGCCTTGTGGTTGTCTTTACTATCTGCTGCACTTATGTTTTTATAGCTAGCTTTTGAGGATTTGATGAGGGATCTCAACTTTTTGTTGAGGCTGATAAGGGAGTTTTTCCAGTTTTGGGACTTCACCTTATTCTGCATCAGTTTCCTCCTTCTGTTGTAGAGTTTGTTTATGGCAGGGGACCACCAGATTGGCTTCTTCTTTTTTTTTTTGGAAGACAGAGTCTTGGTTCTGTTGGGTATGGCGAGATCCATGCATTTGTGTATGATTCAGCAGTCATGCACAACTGATCTGCATTTGCATGGGTGCCGTAAAATTAGCCACCTCTGTTTTTAGGAGCTCAAAGTTAGCTTTGGAGAAGTTTTTCATAGTGGTTTACCTTTGCGGGGGGGGGGGGGATTTCCAAGGTGATTAGTTTGTGGTCGGATCTAACCAGGGAGGAGCTGACTATTGGTGCAGAGCAACAGTCGACCATGTTAGCAATAAACAGGTCAAGGATGCTGCTACCTCTAGTGGGGATCAGAACAAGCGGGTCCAGGGCATTGGAATTAATGAATTCCAGGAAACGTTGGGCAAGTGTATTGGTACATGAGTAGTTTTCTCAGTTAATGGAGGGGTAGTTGAAGTCGCCCAGTATGAGACGTTAGGTCGGATCCTAATATTCTCCCGGGTGCTTAGGAAAGTGGAGTGTGAGTCTTGGGGCATATTTAGGGACCTATAACAGGCTAAGACCTGAATCGCTGTCTTACCCAATGTTAGCTGCACCTGAAGTATCTCAGATGAGTTATATAGGGCTACTAGTCTGGAGGTGTGTGCATCCTTTATGAATATGGAACCACCACCACCTTTGGAACTTCAGTCCAAGTTCTGGGGAAGAAAGGTGTGGAATGAGTTACAGCCTGGTAGTGCAGGGGTGCTTTCTGCTGCCTTGAACCAGGTCTGTGTTACAGTACAAATATCGATGTTCTCCATTTTAAGGAGTGCTTCGAGCGAGTGCATTTTGAGATTTAGACTTCTAGTGTTCAGCAGCTTGACCTTCAGATTGTATTTGTTTGTAGCTGTTACAGTGGTAATTTGGTCATTGGCACTATAGGCGTGGCAAGAGTCTTGGCCAGTGTCTGGAAGCCCAGGGGTGACAAATGCAGGCCATCTCTGGCAAAGCATCGAGGTCTGTCAGTCATGTCATCTCAGGCAGACATACTGGATCCCCTTAGAATGACACCAAAAACTTAACCAATTGTTGAAATCAATCATTTTCTGCTTGTACTGTGGTATCATTCTGGGTGATGGTTGGATGCTGCTCAGGGCTAGGGTTATACCCGCCTGGGCTACATAATCCTAGAGCTCCTCCATGTTGCAGTCCAGGGAGGTATGTCTCCGGTCATTCACACCCACATGTACAATGACGGAGTCATATTTGTACTTGAGAGACCTGAGTGTGTGCGTTATGTAGTGGATTCTGGTGCCTGACAGGCAGCTGACTGCTAATTTCTCCTTATTCATCCTAGTGAGTGGAACATCAGTGTGCCTCACTATCGAGTCACCTATGACTAGTGTGTGTTGGGCATGCTGTTTTGCCTTAGGGGCTTTGGTTAAGTGGCACGCCGTTTAGGAGAGTTATGTGCCTTGTGATTAGTGCTGTGTTGTGGTGATTGAGTGCGTTTCTGTTTTGGAGGTCTCTGCTGTTTGGGTAGATTTTTATTAAGAGTGTCCGCGAAGGTGGGTGTGTAGTTTGCGTTTTTACGTGAAGGCAGTGCTGGTATGTGTTCTGGAGGCCTGTGTGCTCCATGTGGTGTGGTGCAAGTGCTGAACTTCTCCTCTTGACCAGCTATTTTGGACTTCATTGGAGAGTGAATGGCTTCCAATTTGGATATATAAGTGCATCTCTCGCAAGTCTGAGTGTGGGGAGGTAAGAGTAGAGGGTTGTCGGTGTACTTGGGCATCCTGAGACAATGTAGCAACTGCCTCAAGTTCACCAGGTTAACAGGAGAATGCACAGGGGGTACTGACCTTTAGACATGCCTAGAGGGGTGGGCATTAATAATAAGTACTGGAGCCATTTCCTTATAGAACGCTTAGGGCTGGTAGCACTTTTGTGTGCTACAATAATTGCTACAAGAAGTCTGGCAAAGTGCTAGACTAATAAGCTAGTAAAAGTGCAGGAGAGGAGAGAACTAGTAGATCTAATGGAAAAATTGAAGAGCCAACTTTGGCACCACTCAGAAGCTTACAAACAGTCCTGGCTACAGCAAATCTGTATCTGGACTAGACCAGTTACAGGAAAGGCAGGAAACAAGCTTAGAATTTTTTTTTGCTATTAGTAAAGTGGAAAGGGAGAAAGGAAGAGCAGAAGATAATTCAAGGTTAAGAAACTAAGTGGGTTGGCCTTCTCAAATGTTCTCTCTGTATTACGTCAAATGAGCTAATGAAACTAGACTGGAAGGAGTGTCCCAGGTCAAATTTACAGTAGGGGCGGGCAACTGCAAAGCCACCAAGTATAAGAACAGAATACCAATGGGGGAGGGGGGGTGGTAAACTAAATCTGTTATAGGATACACTCCTTGGCAGGAAATCAGAACAAACAAATGTTTAACAAATGGAGAAAATTTCCAGTTAATACCTCACACACAGTCAAACTAGCTAGAAAAGATTTACAAACAGTGTGACAGTAAAAACCTTATGTACCTGGCCCTGTGAGGCAGACAATTTTAATACAAGCGTGCAGATTAGTTTATAGCTATAAAATTCAGTAAAAAGTATGCAGCAAACAATAAAAGTGCTATAAATAACTAGTAAAAATAAGCAAAAAAACGGATACTTATATATCACAAATCAGAGTTTTGCTCAATGGCCTTCCACGGATTAGCTCTGTGTGAACGTCCTCCATTGTTGCCAGTGGTGAGGATTGAGGCTCTTTGAGTACTGGTTGGCAGTGGTGTGGTGGGGGCATCACAATACACACATATATGAGAAAGAAGGAGAAAGGAAGAGCAGAAGATAATTCAAGGTTAAGAAACTAAGTGGGTTGGCCTTCTCAAATGTTCTCTCTGTATTACGTCAAATGAGCTAATGAAACTAGACTGGAAGGAGTGTCCCAGGTCAAATTTACAGTAGGGGCGGGCAACTGCAAAGCCACCAAGTATAAGAACAGAATACCAATGGGGGAGGGGGGGTGGTAAACTAAATCTGTTATAGGATACACTCCTTGGCAGGAAATCAGAACAAACAAATGTTTAACAAATGGAGAAAATTTCCAGTTAATACCTCACACACAGTCAAACTAGCTAGAAAAGATTTACAAACAGTGTGACAGTAAAAACCTTATGTACCTGGCCCTGTGAGGCAGACAATTTTAATACAAGCGTGCAGATTAGTTTATAGCTATAAAATTCAGTAAAAAGTATGCAGCAAACAATAAAAGTGCTATAAATAACTAGTAAAAATAAGCAAAAAAACGGATACTTATATATCACAAATCAGAGTTTTGCTCAATGGCCTTCCACGGATTAGCTCTGTGTGAACGTCCTCCATTGTTGCCAGTGGTGAGGATTGAGGCTCTTTGAGTACTGGTTGGCAGTGGTGTGGTGGGGGCATCACAATACACACATATATATATATATATATATATATATATATATGTGTGTTTGTATTTTTATATATATAAAAATACACACACACACACACACACACATATATATATATATATATATATATATATATATATGGCTTAACTTTATAATCTCGAAATACTGAAAGGTCGAATTTCAGTACATCGAGACCATAAAGTCGAATCCACAAAACACAGACAGCCCAAAACTGCAAAACTTCAAATTGCGAACACATACCATACACCACACTACACACACACCACAATACCCACACTACAAAAAAAACCACACACTCAAACATAACACACATCTACAAACCTACACTACATATAAGCAAGGTGGCAAGCCCCCCTGCACCCCCATTTGGGGGGGCTGTGCCCCCACATCCCCACTTAAATACACTCAAACACCTACCCAAAACCCTTACAAAACACTCACTCACCTTAAATTCCACCTAAATCCACACACTACACTGGACACCATCCACACAATACACTACACGTCACGTAAAGCCAAAACCGTGAATTTGACTTAGACTTTATGGTCTCGATATACTGAAATTTGACCTTTCAGTATTTCGAGATTATAAAGTGTGTGTTTATATATATATATATATATCTATATATCTATATATATATATATATATATATATCTATATATATATATATATATATATATATATATATATATATATATATATGGGTCCCCTACACTAGACCGACATGCCACAAAGCCGACGCCCAAAAGACCGACACCAGAAGACCGATGACACACATGATAGACAAGGTGAAATCCCGACAGCCGAAACACCGACATGGGCAACGTGTGAGCGCAACTCAGTAAGTGTGTGATAGTGACGGAAGTTAGGGTTAGGGTGCGGGTCAGGTAAGTGTGCGATAGTAACGGACTTTAGGTTTAGGGGTGGGTTAAGGGAGTTAGGGTTAGGGTGCGGGTAGGGTAAGTGTGCAATAGTGTCAGACGTTAGGGTTTGGGTAAAGGTTAGTGCATACATAGTTGTGTGTAATGTGTAGTTTACGTTTTGTGTGTCGGTGTTACAGTGTTCGGTTTTGTGAGTTTTCGGTATTGTGTGTTGTCGGTCTTTTGGGTGTCGGCATAGTGTAGGGGATCTATATATATATATATATATATATATATATATATATATATATATATACACATATATATATGCACACACAAAATTCATACACATCATTCGTATGTGGTACAAGTCACAAGAGGGAATACTCATACTAGCGAATGCTTTTTGAACCTGCAAACATTCACGTGACCATTTTTTTCTATGGAGCATTTGCTGGCAGCCTTTTGTATGAGATTGTGGTGCAGTGGGGTCAAGGAATTTGCCCTTAGGAGGTGCGCTGCAAAAATATTATTTTATCTATTTTGATCATTTTAGATTAGATCTAAAATGATAATTCTTTCCAGGTTCACTCATGAGTATTTGAGGTTTGATGAGACACGTGCGTGCGCGCGCACACACACACACACACACACACACACACACACACACACACACACACACACACACACACACATATATATATATATATAGGTTCATAGGTTCATACTAGGCTATCTGCCCTAGGGCATTTATAAGCCTAGCCAGAATGTGTTTGGCTTTCGCCACCCATTTTAAATTTATTTTGCTATGCCCTTTTTCGAGGTTAGTATACTGTGCCTCTGTCTAACAGTGACACAGAAGTGATGCCCGGGGTAAACTTTTAGTTATGTACTTACCATAACTTCGGATGTATGGGATCCATCTCGCCTACATTCATAACAGATGGGTTCGGAGCCGATCCATCGGCTCCGACTCGGCAACTAATACACTAGCACGAAGTCTCTCATTGGCTGGGCTACTCCCTATCCCAGGATGCACTACACCTGCTTCCCCAGATCTTGTTTGTTCGCTTTCATACATCCATGCAAACACAGAAAAACTAGTAGTCACTATAACCAACTAAAGTTCTTCAAGAAAGATCGCCAAGAAAAAAGGGACTACAGCTCCTCTAAATCCAAATGGAAGGGGGAAGGAGGGTGGGTACTTATGAATGTAGGCGAGATGGATCCCATACATCCGAAGTTATGGTAAGTACATAACTAAAAGATGTAATGGGATCCTATCTCGCCTACATTCATAACAGATGGGACAGCGTCCCTAGCACCTACATCCCAGGTGGCTCATTGGAAAACACTCCTGAGAACTGTGGAACCAAAGGAAGCTCTGCCTCGAGAAACCACATCCAATTTGTAATGAGAAATGAAAGTGTGCGGAGAAGTCCAGGTTGCCGCAGCACAAATATCATCTATTGATAACTTGGAGTGAAAAGCTACGGAACTAGCCATTGCCCTGGTAGAATGAGCCTTGACTGGAAAGGGAAGGTCTTTGTTAGCCTGTGAATAAATAAAATGATACAATCTTTAATCCATTTAGATATGGAGGTTTTGTTACTGGTTGACCCAATTTGTTCACTGCAAAGGAAACAAACAATTGATTTGATTTCCGCATTTGAGCGTTCTATTCAAATAAAAACGCAGTTGTCTATACGTCCAATTGATGCAAAGTATATTCTGCGTTATTAGAGAATTCTGGAAAAAAGACAGGGAGTTCTATAGTTTGTAGAATACAGAAAGAGGAGGCCACTTTTGGTATAAATGCAGGGTTTAATTTCAATGAAACTCTATGCTTGTGAAAAATCAAATAGGGAGGATCAGAACAAAGAGCTTGAAGTTCTGAAACTCGCCTGGCAGACGTTATGGCTACTAAAAAGGCCGTTTTCCAAGACAGAAATTTTAAATCACAGGTAGCAGCTGGTTCGAAAGGACGGGCAGTTAGGGCAGCAAGAACCATATTCAAATCCCAAGGGGGGACAGGATGAGATAAAGCAGGCCTAAGGAGCCAAGCCCCTTTAAGGAAAGCCTTACAAAGTTTGTGAGACATCAATGAAGGTTCAAATGAAGCATGAAAATTCGAGATCGCCGCTAGCTGAACCTTAATGGTAGAAACTGAAGAGCCCGACTGAAAAAGGGAGGCCAGAAAATTCAGAACCTCCGATACTGGTGCAGTGAGAGGATCTATACCCCGTTCTTGAGCCCAGAAGGCAAACCTTTTCCATTTACTGGAATAAAGTTTGATGGTGGAAGGTTTATGAGAAGAAGACAGTATGTGGACCACGTCCGCGAAAGAGCATTGTCTCGGACTAAGGATGGAAGTGGAGTAACCATGCTGCCAACTTCAGGGACCTGAGAGACGGATGAAGCCGTCCTGACTGATGAGTCAACAGGTCTGGCACCGGATCCAGAAACCATGGACCTTCTATCGCATGCCTCTGTAGAAAAGGAAACCAAACTTGACGAGGCCAGTGCGGGGCAATCAAAATCATCTCGCTCTCCATGTAAATGGCCTTCTGTATCACCCTCGGTAGGAGGGGAACGGAGGGAAGGCGAGAAGACCGGGGCCAAATGTGAGTCAGAGCGTCCCTGGGAATCTGTCCCTGAGAAGGGAACAGTGTGAAGAACTCTCTGCATTTCGCATTGTGAGGGCTGGCAAACAGGTCGCAGCAAGGAAGACCCCATCTGTCGAAGATTTTCGCAGCTATACCCAGGTTGAGGGACCACTCGTGGGGTAAAAGAATGGTCCAGCTTAATCTGTCCGCAATCACATTGGACTTCCCCGGTATGTGCGTTGCCATTAGAAAGCGGTTGGTAGCTACCGCCCAGTGCCAAAGTCTCATGGCTTCTCTGCATAGTGGGTAAGACCTGGTTCCACCTTGCTTGTTTATGTACCACACCACCGACATGTTGTCGGATAGGATAGTAATCGGGCCCTGTGGGAGAGCGTGATGGAGAGCTTGGAGTACCAATAGTACCGCACACATCGCCAGGACAGTAATATGCAAATGCGTTTCCTGGATCTGCCATGTGCCTTGGACCGACCTGTCCAGGTAATGACCCCCACCCTACCTGGGAGGCGTCCGTGGTCACAGTGGCAACGGGCCGTTGAGGTATAAAGGGTCGCCCTGGTCGAGATTTGATTGGAGAAGCCACCAATGCAGATCTCGACGGCAACTTTCCGTGATTATGATTAAGTGGTTCAAGGGAAGTTCCTGATAAGACCATTGAACCGACAGTAGCCATTGTAAAATTCGCATGTGAAGTCTGGCCAAGGGAACTAAAAGTATGGTTGACGCCATCGAGCCCAACAGTTGTAGGATCCGATGGGCCGGGCTCTTAGTAGGGGAAGACAGGATTTGACTTGATCTTGTAGGACCTGAATTCTTGCTGCCAGTAAAAGGCGCATTCTTTTGTGTCTAAGTCTGCGCCTATGAAAGTAATACGCTGAGATGGCTGTAGTACAGATTTTTGCAAATTGAACGTGATCCCTAAGAAACGCCCAAGGTGAACGTGGCTCTGAGCGCTTGGAGTAGTAGATGCTCGGAGGTGGCAGTAAGGAGCCAGTCGTCTAGATAAGGAAACACCTGGAATCCCAGACTTCTCAGGTGAGCAGTTACCACTGCCAGACACTTGGTGAACACCCTGGTGGCTGTGGTGAGACCAAAGGGCAGTGCTCGAATTGAAATGACTGACTCCGAGGCGGAAGCGTAAATGTCTGCTGGACTCTTGAGCTATGGGAATGTGATAGTAAGCGTCCTGGAGATCTATGGAGCACATCCATGCATCTTTTTCCAGCAAAGGAAGAATAGATTGAAGAGTGACCATTCGGAATTTGGACTTCTTTACGAAACGATTCAATGAACTGAGGTCCAAAATGGGCCTGAAGTCCCCTGTCTTTTTTGGTACCAAAAATAATCTTGAGTAAGTTCCTGATCCGATCTGGTCGATGGGGACAGGCTGGATGGCTCTTTTTTCTAGCAGCTTTGAAACCTCTAATGCTGCCTGATCCCGCTGACTGGGTGGTACGTCCGGGATTTCCCTTAAAGAAAGGGGGGGTTTGTTGAAGGGGATGATATAACCTCCGGTAATAATGCGAAGCACCCACTGATCGCTTGTTATGGATTCCCAAGCTTGTGGGTGCGCCGCAAAACGACCCCCGACTGGCTCCGGAGTTGCACAGTCGGGCAACAACTCAGGGACGCTGGTTGTATGAAGAACCACGAAAGGAATCGCGGTCTCCAGAGTTACGGGGGCCTCTGCCACCTCTGGGGCGGCGTCTTCCAAAATCCCCCCCCCTTGCCTCTGGAGGGGGAATCACTGGGTGAAGTAGGGAAAGACTTCTGAGATTTTCTAAACCACATTTTCCCTCCTCTCCGAGCCTTGGGGTAAGGCCTAGAAGGAGCGGAAAATCGGGCCCCAACGGCAGTCAAAGTCTTGCCCTCCTGCTCGCACCGAGTTAGTGTGTCCTTCACCTTGGGTCCAAACAAAGATGACCCATCAAAGGCGTCGCGAAGGAAGACTTGAAGGCCTCCTGACGAACACAAGCGTAACCAGGCTTGTCTCCTGAGGGCAACGCCTGTTCCAGCTACTCTACTTCTTCGGCCGCATATGAAATGAGCCTCATGGACGAGTTAACAATAGAAAGGAGGGTAGTCATCTGTGCGCCAACAGTCGGGGCCAGCGCCTCAGGTAGGTTACCAACAAGAGAGTCATTTAGCTCTTTGAGAAGATCCCTTTGGAGCCTCGTAAAATGACATAAGTAGTTCAGCGACCGTAAGGCAAAGGCCGCTGAAGACAGGGTACGCTTCCCGTACCTATCCATGCTCCTAGAATCCTTATTAGGAGGATGAACAGACGTCGAAGCCTCTGCCACGTCTTGCTGTGTGGCAGAAGCCACCACCAAAGCATCTACAGGCACACCCTTTGTGAGAAACTCCTTCTGGGGGGGGGCTGACAAAAATTTATTGGGCCTCGCAGGCACCGGTTCCACAGAATCAGGGTGTTCCCGCCCTTCGAGAAACCAAATCAAGGAGTTCATCGAAGGGCGGAGACACCCAGGAGGCGGAAGGCTGGGCCCCAAAGGCCTTGAGGAAGACTGACTCCTCAGCTGAAGGGGTTTTGGCTTGCCAGTCACCTCTCTGTCTCAGAATCTCCAAGATGTCTGAGAAGGAGATATCATCCGAAGATGATTTGGGAGACCCTTCTGCGTCATCGAGGTCAGTATCCGATGTAACAGACTCATCTTGGGAGTCTACGTGCTTCCTCTTACACAATTTCTTCCTTGGGGGTTCGTCCTAAGCAGATTCGGACGGACCACCCGGAAGAAGGGAACCGCCGATGGGGGTATCCTCAGGCCCTGGGGCCCTGGGGCCCCGCTGCCGGGGAGCTGCAACACAACAGAGGCACCAGTCTCCAAATCTAGGGACGGTGAGGTAGAATCTTGCTGAACCGGCAAAGACATGGCTAGCGCGCTCCTCATGGCCTCAAAGGCCGGACCTCCAGAATCCAAGGAGGTCACTGGTCTAGAGGCCACGATGGCACCAGGAATTCCAGCAGCCAATGCTCCAAGAGGAAGACTAGGTACCGAAGCACCCAAACCCAAAGTGTTCCCTTCGGCTCCGGCTGAAGAGGTCGCAGTGCCAAACCCTGAACCGGAGGACAGGGTAGGAAGCAAAGTCGGAACAGAGAGGCCTGTAAGGGGTCTCTGCTCCGACCGTATGGCTCCACTTTGCTCCACCACCACCGGCTCCAACAGCTCCGAAGAGGTTGGAGGAGGAATCAAATGTGTTGGAGGAGGGATCGGCTCCGAAGCAAACTGTGCTGGAGCCGAGACCAATTTAGTAAACACTGGAGATTGGAATAGCCTCTGTAAAACCCTATCCAGGTCCGAATCTGAAAGTCTCGATGATTTAGAGGAGGTAGACAATCGAGAAGACTTTCCTCTCGGCTCCGAGAGAGAAGGGGACCGGCTCCGAAACGGCTCCAATGCTATCGGCGCCGACTCCACCACAGCATGGACCACCATCGGCACCGAAGGAGCCTTCTTCGGAGCCGAGGGGGAAGAGTCTGAGCTGCACACTTCCACCGGCTCGAAGCCATTGGAACCGATGGAGGTGATTCACCTCTCGATACTCCAACTTGCGGCTCCGAAGGCAATGGAGCCGAGGTAGGAGGTATCGAGGCAGACTTTCGACCCTCGGCCCCAAGTCAGTGGAGCCGAGGAAGAAGAGGTCAATTTTGTCTTTAGAAGTCGGCTCCGACGGACTTGTCGGAGCCGACGATCTTTTCTTTGGAAGCAACAGGTAGATCTAAGGCTTCCTCAAAAGAAGGTTTGATAAGCCCTTTCAATATTAACTTGTTCTTGCGTTCTTGAAGAACTCTAGAGGAGAACGCATGACAGACGCTACAAGTCTCTTGCAGATGTTTCGGCCCCAAACAATAAACACAGACTGAATGACTGTCTGTAATGGACATTTTATAATTGCACCGAGTGCATTTTTTAAAACCTGACTTTTTTTCCTTAGACATGATACAGGCCACAACAAGTAAAACCTCTATGGAAATCTTACTCTACCACAACAAGTATAGCACTATACACAAATTGCGCCAACTGAAAGCGCGAGACACACTGGCTGAAGTACTGGTGAAAGTTTACCTCACAACAATTAGAAACAAGTTAAACGGCCCAAAGCCCTCTAATTTAAACGGGCTTTGCCCGAAAAACAACTAACCAAAAGTTAATTAAACCTAATAGCACTCAAAGGTAGGGCAAAGGCCCTCTAACTTAAACGGGCCTTACCCGACTGAATAAATTAAATTTTTTGGAAACACTCAAGCACTCAAAAAAATAAGAAATAGTAAGAAATAGCTGTTAAAACAGCTGTTTGGTTAATATAGACAAAAATTCCCTAGGTCAAGGACCAATAAGGTAAAAAGAACCACTTAGCTCCAGCCAAGTCGAGACCACGTCCAGCTTGTTAAGCGGCAAACGAGATCTGGGGAAGCAGGTGTAGTGCATCCTGGGATAGGGAGTAGCCCAGCCAATGAGAGACTTCGTGCTAGTGTATTAGTTGCCGAGTCGGAGCCGATGGATCGGCTCCGAACCCATCTGTTATGAATGTAGGCGAGATAGGATCCCATTACATCCTACGATCTCCCATCCACTCATCAAGATTCCTCTTGAAGAGAGTCAATGAGGGACTCTGCCTAACCTGGACTGGGATTTTATTCCAGAGTGAAGGGAGCCTCTGGGTTATGAATCTGTCCCTCCAGCATGTCCTATTTATTTCAGTGCTGAGGTTCAAGTCTCTCGAGCGCGTAGCTCGATGGGATTTGGATTTTCTGAGGTGCAGCATGTCCATCAATTCCGGGTTGGACATGGCTTTATACGTCAGGCACAGATAGTCTCTGAACAGGCGGTATGCCACTGAGTACAGCTGGAGTTTCTTTAACCAGGCAGCATATGGCATCTGTTTGAGCCCTTTGATCCTCTTGGTGAGGTACTTTTGGGGTCTTTCCAGTTGCTGCAGGTGTCTGGTAAGGTACACCCCAAAAGGGGCATTGTACTCAATTATGGGCCTGATGAGGGATGAGTAAAGAGGCAAGATGACCTCCCCTGATCTAGATGTGAATCCCTTCATGATTAGGTGGGCTATATAAAATGTTTTTCTAACCACTTTGTCCACGTGGTTGTCAAATGAGAGATTGCTATCAACTTGGGTCCCCAGGTCCCTAATTACTACTTCTGTACTTAATGGATTACCACCTATGTGGTAATTTGTGGGCACTTTGTTTTGCCAAAGGGATGACTATACACTTTTGGCATTTAGCTTGAGGCCATGGCTCTGGCACCAGTTGTCTGTTTCTATGAGGCCCTTTTGGAGGATGCTTGTGTCGGCTGGAGAGTCGATTATGGCTCCCAGTTTGCAGTCATCTGCGAACTTGGTCAGCCACAGTCCTTCCGTGTTGGCCTGTACCTCCGAGAAATATATACCGAACAAGAGAGGTCCCAGGACTGAGCCTTGTGGGACACCACTTGTAACTGGTTTTGAGTCTGACATGGCTCCAGCAATTCTAACCATGTGGGTTCTGTCCTTGAGCCAGTTTGCAATCCATCTAGTGACATAGGGGTTTATATTTAAGCTGGTGAGCTTATCTATAATGCCCGAGTGGGGTATTGTATCGAAGGCTTTTGCGAGGTCCAGGTAGGCTGTGTGGACCACCTTCCCTTGTCAATGGCCTTGGTGACTGTTTCAAAGAAATCAACCAGGTTTAAGAGGCAGGATCTGCCCTTAACAAAGCCGAACTGGGTAAGATCCAGTGTTTGTAGGTCCCCAATATCTTTATTTATGAGGTCCATGATGATCCTTTCCATAGCTTTGCAGACCAAGCTAGTCAGGCTTATGGGGCGATAGTTTCCAGGATCCATTGAGGCACCACCTTTATGGAGAGGGACCACTGTTGCTGTACGCCACTCTTTGGGCACATATCCTGTAGTAAGGCTGAGATTGAACAGTAGTTTTATGTTTGGGTTTAGCTCTTCTTGGAGTTCATGTAGGACGCAGCCCGGGACAACATCTGGTCCCATTGATGCTGTGTTTTTCGCTTTGGAGAGGGCGGCTCTTACCTGAGCATCTGAGATGTCAGGGGGGCAGCACTCTGCTGGGATAGATATTTGCCCTTTTGGTGGGGAGAAGTTTGCGCTGAACCTGTCAGCTAGGATGTTGGCAATGTCTGTGGGTTCGGTGTATTTTTTGTCATTTTGTACTAATTCTGAGCATATCTGGGAATTACCACCCAGGTTCCTAACATAACTAAAGAAAGCCTTGTGATTATCCTTAGTGTCCTGTGCAATTTTTCTCTCGAAGCTGGCCTTAGACAATTTTATGTGTGCCCGTAGTTTTTTGCTAATACTGATCAGTGATGCCTTCCCTTTTTGGGATTTTGCTCTATCATTTAGTAGCTTCCTCCTTCTACTGTATAGTTTGTTTATGGCTGGAGTCCACCAGACAGGACGTCTGCCTTTGGAGGATTGGGTCTTGGTTTTATTTGGGATCGTATGATCCATGCATTCCTGAAGGTGTTCATAGAATACGTTTATAAAGGATTCTGCGGTCTGGGCTGTATTTTCCACAGGCCCGGGGGCTTTGAAGGATTCCACCTCAGTTTTGAGGAGTGTGAAATTTGCTTTAGAGAAGTTTTTCACTGTGGTTTTCTGGGCAAGGGGTGGGGTCGGGATGTGAATATCCAGTGAGATTAGTTTATGGTCTGATCTTACCAGTGAGGGATACACTTCTGGTCTGGAGCATAGAGTCCCCATGTTGGTGATGATCAGGTCCAGTATGTTTTCCCCTCTCGTGGGAGTGGTAACAAGTTGTTCCATAGCATTTGAGTTTATAAATTCTAGGAACCTTTGGGCTAGGGTGTTGGAGCTAGAGTAATGCTCCCAGTATATGTTTGGGTAGTTGAAGTCGCCCAATATAATGGTGTTTGGAGTGACCTTCATATTTTCCAGTGTTCTCAGGAAGGCCGAGTGGGGTTCCTGGGTTTGGGAGGGTGGTCTGTAGCAGGCTATAAACTGGAAGGCAGTTTTACCCACTGTTAGTTGCACATGGATAGTCTCTGATGCTTCGTGCTTTGCCACCAACCTGGAGGTGTGGGTATCTTTGATGAATATCGATACTCCCCCTCCTTTTGTGATTCGGTCCAAGTTTTGGGGCCGAAAAGCATGGTATGAGGTATAACCTGGTAGTGCTGGGGTGCTCGCGGGAGCCCTAAACCAGGTTTCTGTTACTGCACAGATATCGATGTTCTCCATGCTAAGGAGAGTTTCGAGTGCGTGCATCTTGAGGTTTAGACTTCTGGCGTTGAGTAGCATTACTCTTAGTTTCTTATCCCTTGTGATACCTATGGAGGTGGGTTTGTCTTTTGAGCCTTGCCTAAAAAAGGCACTATGGGGGTAGCAAGAGCCTTTGCCAATATCCGAAAGCCCAGGGGTGACAGGTGCAAGCCGTCCCTAGCGTGTGCGTGTATTCATAAAAGTTTCATACGTGTATAACATACATTGGTGCAAGTTGCACTTAAATAGGGTTAGGGAGGAACTCTACTGCACATGGATGGAGAGCCTGTTTCAGAGAATGAGAATTCTCTGAGAAACCTCTCTCTCTCTCTCCCTCAAAATATCCTATTTATGTTGACAGCAAAATTTAGGTCTTTTAATCTAGTACTTCTGATGCAGTTTATTTTGTGGATGTGCAAAAGTTTCATCAAAACAGGGCCCAAGGAAGTCTTGTACGCCAGACAAAGATCATCTCTAAGAAGTCTGTATAATACTGAGTAAACAGCGCTTTGACAGGAACTGCACAGCATACTGCATTTACTCCCTGTATTGTTTTTGTAAGAAACCTTTATGGACGTTCCAGTTACTGCATATGTATGGTCAGGTACATACCAAAGGGGGCATTTATACTCTATGATGGAATGGATGAGGTCCGAGTACAGTGGTACGATGACCTCTCTCGACCTACATGGCATGCCCTTACTTACAAGTTGAGCAACACAGAAGGATTTGCTTACAACCTTGGACACATGTTGGTCAAAGGCTAGGTTACTTTCTAAATCAGTTCCCAGATGCCCGATTAGTGAATCAACTTTTAGGGGTGTTTTACTGATGACATAATTACCATGGGTGCTACTTCCCAAAAGTTACTATAATGCATTTCTCGGCACTGAGCTTTAAGCCATGGTTTCACACCAAGCATTTTTCTGTGTTGGGCCTTCCTGAAGGGTGTTCTCATCTTGTGGGGGATTCAGTGACTGCTTCCAGTTTGCAATTATCTGCAAACTTGGTCAGCCAAAGGCCTTTGACATCGGCTTTGACCCTCGAGAAGTAGATGTAAAGAGGACCGAGTCAAGCACACAGCTCTGATGGACTCCTCTTTGTGGAGGTGACCTTACCAACCCTAAACTCTTGGGTCCTGTCCATGAGCTAAGCTTGCTATCCAGTGGGTTATAAACAGGTTTTTGCCTAGTTCTATAAGGTTGTTGACAATGCCACAGTGGGATACTGTATAAATATTTTAGATAAATCCAGGTAGGCAGTAGGCACCGCCTTCCCCAAATCCATTGCCTTGGCGACCTTTTCAAATAAGTCTAAAAATTTCAGTAAGCATAACTTTCTCCTCTGACAAAGCCAAAATGGATAATTTCCATAATAATTCTTACCATGGCTAGGCAAATAAGGTTAGTCAGACTAATGGGTCTTTTTCCAAGATGTACTGAAGGTCCTGCTTTATGAAATGGGATGTCCGCAGCAGCAATCCATTCTCTTAGCACAAAGCCTGTTTTAAGACTAACAAAAGAATTACTCCAAAGGTCCTGATAAGTCATATTTTAGAATGTTCAGAAGGCATCCCGGGATGTTATCAGGGCCCAATGAGGTTGTGTTCTTAGCTTTAGCGAGCAAAGCCAGTACATGCTTCCTAGTTATAGTTGGAGAGGTTATGTTTGAGAGTGTGTTTCTTGCAAGATGGTTGGTGGTGAGAGGGTGATACAATTGGAACTGTATGTGTACTCTAACAGGTTCACTATATCACCAGGTTCGGCAAATGTGGCACCATTAACCACCCATTCAGATAACTACTGCTGTGTGTTGCCCTTGAGAATTCTGACGTAGCTGAACAAATTATGGTTATCTTTCACCTGGGAGACTATCTTAACCTCAAGGTTTGCTTTGTCTGACCTAATTAGCCCTTTTGGTTGCCTGTTTAGTTTGAGGAGAGAGTTACCATCTTGATGGGGATTAAACTTCCTGATTTTTGTCATACTTTTTTTCCTTTTTGTTGTATATACTGTTTAATTTGGGATGCCACCAGGGCGTCTTGTTTCTGGGACTAGTTCTGTTCTTAATTCTGATAGGCACAGCAGCCTCTATGCAGTTACTGGCATGACTGTACAGAGTTTGAGAGTAATTCAGCATAGGCTGCTGTCTTCTCAGGGTTTGGAGAGGCACTGAATGTTAACAAGCCATCACTTAATAAAAGGTAGTTTGCCTTGGAACAGTTTGTGTTACTGGTTTTACTGGGGTTATGGAGTTGATTTTGATTTCGCTGGAGGCAGCTTTATGGTTAGACCTTACCAAACAGGACAAGATGTGGGAGGTCAGCATTCTGTAAACATCCAGTATGATTCATTAGTTGGAATTTATTTACCAAGTCCAGGACTCCCTGTGCCTGCAGCTTTGAGGCTGTGTAGGATTCCCAGTCTATAGAAGGGTAATTTAAGTCTCCCATGATTATGGTATTAGGTTAGATGGTAGGGGACTCCAGTAGGTCCAAATATGCATTGTTAGCTTCTTGAGACATGAAAGATGATCTAAAGCTAGCTAGGATATGGTACATGATTTTGTCTATGGTGACCTGCATGCGGAGGACTCCAGCACATCATCCTGTCTGACCAACTTAGAGGTACGCTGGTTACTGTTTCATATTGAAACACCTCCACTATTAGCCCTTGTCTGTGCTGTTACTAGTCTACAAGTGTGAAAGACACTTAAAACTTTGCACTGCTGGGGTACACTCAGCTTCTTTAAATCATGTCTCAGCAACTGCACAGATGTCTATATTCCCGAGCATGAGGAGGGCTTGGAGGGAGTGTAGTTTTTTATTTAGTCTCCTAGCATTGAGTAGAGATACCTTGAGGTTAAGTTGAATTTATTTTGCTATGTCAGTAGGTCTGTCAATTTAGCATTGCCCAAAAAGGCACTATGGACATGGATAAAACTTTAGCAAAGTAATTGAAAGCCAAGAGGGGACAGGTACAGAACATCCTTGGCAAAGTAACACGGTCTGTTAACCATGTACTCCCAAGCTGACAAGTACTGGATCCCCTTAAAATAACACAAGACAGCCAACTGTTAAAATCAATCTTTTGCTCACACTGAGGCATCATCCTCTGTGATGGTAATACGCTGCTCAATGCACTGTGACATCATCCTCCGTGATACATTGTATCATCCTCAGTGATGTAATATGCTGCTCACTGCACTGTGACATCATCCTCAGTGATACACTGTATCATTGTGTCATCCTCTGTGATGGTAATATGGTGTGCAGTGCTAGGCCCATACTAGCCAAGAGCTCCATAATGTCTATCTTCATATATTCCAGATGTATCTATCCACACACACACACACACACACACACACACACACACACACACACACATATGTACAAACATACACCCCCACACAATGATGGGTCCTTTGACACTCCAGTGATGCTTACCTAATGGCATGCTGAACAATGGACACATTTAGTTAAGAAGTACAAAACTAAAGACAGTGATTTACCCCTTTTCCTCTTAGAATGATGGTGAGGTAGGTGCATAAATATATCAAAGGGCACTACCGTATATCAATCTATTTACCCTCATGATTTCAGATCCTAGTTACAAAACATTTTTAACTACTTGGTCAATAACTAGACTACTTTCACATATTCATTGACCAGAAGTGTACTTTGCCCCTGCAAGCTGTGGTGTTTCTAGACACTTCCATGCCCTTTGTACCAATGTGCTGCAAGATGAATTGCCAAAAATACTTAACACAAATGGGTGCCTGCTGTTATCTGGAAAGCTGCAAAATAAATATACCAAAACAATTTTTCAAGAAATTCTATTTCAAAATATTTTTCACATTAAAAAATATCTTTAGTTTCCATTTCTCATAGAACAGATACAAGGACATAGTAATTTCCTTGCTTATTTAAATACATCTAATACACTGATCTGTCGTCTTTTTTTGTTTTATTAGAAGCTGTCTAGAGGAGCATGATTTTCTGTTAAAAGTCATGTTCTTGATAGTTTCAGACTACAGCCCTTATCTGTCTTTGCAACCATTCCAGTTGCATTGCAAACTGGTACAGAAACAGCAGCATTCCTCCATCACAGCTAAATTAACAAGACCATCAGTAACAGCCCATCTTCCTATGTCAGCAGAGTTGCTTACTGTCAAGGTTCCAAGTACTGCATTTTATCCGTTTGGCCAGCTTTCACACACTGCCTTCTCCGTGTTTATTCCTGCACTACCCTTACCCTGTCAAACAAGTTTCAGAAGCAATTAAATCATTCTACATTCATAAAATGCAACATGTTTTCTTTCAATGCTGAGAAAACTAGTCAGTCTATTTCGTAGTGCTGCACTACACTTAAAATGCCCCACTAGTGTCAGAATGGTTGTTAGTTATTAGCTCACCACACTTAACTACATTTTTGTAAGGAATTAATGACAAATACTCAGTTGATTAACTGCACATTAACTGATATGAAACCAGTTAAGCCAAACAAATGGGCAATATGCCAAGTAATGAAATATTCCATAATGTGGTTTTGCAGTCTGCTCCAGAGGAGGTGCCAACAGATGGAAAAAAATGTTGACAAACTGCCAGTTTGTTCAGCTTGCCTTGAAAGAGCAGGCTAAACTGCCGAAGTACATCCCTTAATGACATATTTGAGTAAAATGGGAATAAGGTGCGAGAGACGCTGCATGCAATACTGACTGTGACAGCTGCTTTAATGATTATTGCAGTGTGTGAAAAACATTTTGAATGAGTTTGTACAGGTAAATGCTTACTTCTAGTAATTATATCAAGTAAGGAGAATGGAAGAAAGACACGATCTGAGGGGTTTAGATCTGCACATAAACACATTTCAAATTTCAATTTAAATTACTTTTTTTTGTATTCGACTGAAACTTGAACTAACAGCATTCTGGGAGAAAATTAGTACTTGAATACATCATGATTTCTGACATACAAGTACATATCTAGGACATTTCCCCTCTTAAAATACTGGAAGCGGGAGAACACTACTACTGCTACTCAACAAAAATCCATATATGCATAAATTAATGAAATTGCACTATTTTGATCAACCAAACAAACCCAAGTAAGAATGATGCTTCTAACTGGCTAATGGCTCATTTGACATCAGGAACTCATACTATCACCTTCCAACGTGAGCCTGCTACAACAAACAATCGTAAGCCTTAAAAAGTTCAGTTGTACAAGTCCTACTTACCTGTAAGCGGATGTTTGAATTTCGCACTGTCTCAGTGGCATATCGGTTCTGTGCCTGCAGAAATCCACCCTGGCAACTTTCCAGAGCTCAGAATCCCCTCCTCTGACTCTCTGTGAAAAGGGATTGTGGCTAAGCCCTTCCCACTGGGGAAGCCTAACCCATGCCATAGAAAGTCAGTTGTTCAGGCTTTTAGCACAAAGTAGGAAGAACCAAGAAAGACCAGAAGCAAGAACTGCATGAAACCAACCAGTATGTAGCCAAAAAAACACCACAACAAATAACCAAAGCCAACCAACAACACAACAAGGATGGATACTATCAAACTATAAACAAAATAAGTGAGCTGGTGGGTTAGGGCTACCACTGAGGCAGTCTGAAATTCAAACATCTACTGTTACAGGTAGGATGTGTGCAACTATAGTATGCTCATCGTGGCATACGGTTAGATTCCCAAAGCTTATCCTACCTGGGAGGACGAAGAATAGGCATCCAGGATCCCCTGGAAAATAGCTTGCTTTTGAACTAGAGAAAGAATCCAGTTTGTACTGGTTTGTAAAAGTATGAAGACAGAACCATGTAGCCACCTCTAGAATGCTTCTAGAGTCCACTTCTTTGCAACATGCCACCAAAGGAAGAAGAATTTGCTTTCAAGGGGATCTCAAGTGCCACTCTCTCTTCAGAAAATATTTGACTCCAAAAGAGATGCAAGCGGGGGATCCATGAGCACACAAGCTGAGAAAAACCACAAGACACACTTTGATAGCTGTCTAAGATAAGCCATCAATGAAGCAGCTCTCACAAATATTTAAAGCCAGAGGGAAAGGCACCATAATAGGCCATCTGATATAGGTTAGACACCACCTAGAAAAAAAAAATTCCTCTTTTTGTCAATATAAGATCTTCTAGTTGCTAGTTTCCTTGCCACCTTCAATATCTGCTGCACATCCTCATGAAACATATGCCTTAAAAGGTATCAAGATAGAGCAATTGCTACTCACAGCTTGGATGATTCCAAGTTGGGGTGCACGGGTTGCCCTGGTCAGTGTGTGAACAGATCCAGAGTGTGAGAGGAAACTTGTGGTAATTAACCCTGTTCAATTCCATTAAAAGGGAGAACCAACTTTGCCTGGGCCAAAGGGGGGAGAGGGTCACCATAATGATTTTTGGTAATTATTTCTGAATCTTCAGAATTACCTTGGGTATCTGTGGAAAGGATGGAAATGCATAAAGAAACATTTCCATCGAAGGGAAACAGAATATTTCTTTCCTCCAAGCATGGCTGCAAGAATCTCTCAAACAGAATTTATCCAACTGCCTGTTTTGAAAGGAGGAGGAAAAATATTTGAAGTTTTCCCCACAGCCGTATCAAATCCAGACCGATCTTTGTCCTGAGCTTCCACTGATGAGGGTCCATCCGGGATCTGCTTAGTCTATTTGCCACTATGTTTTGCTCTGATGGGATGTAGGAGGCCTGCGGCAGAGAATGCTGTAAGGCTAGTTCGCAGGCCAACACTGCCAACTGGCAAAGAGGGTATGACCTCGTACCACCTTGTTTGTTCAGGTACCAGATGACTGCGGTTTTGTCTGTGATCAACAAAAGGGGACCTGAAGATCCTAAGTGGTAAAGAACTTTTATGGTCTAAATCACTGCTAAGATTTCCATGACATTTATGTGCTTTCTAGCATTTTAAGGTCCCCATTCACCTTTCACTTTTACTCCCCTGGACTCTGCTCCCCATGCAAAATCTGAGAAGTCCATCTGAACAGGGATCTAGAGGAAGAAGGGCTGGTCTGGATAGACAAACATCTGACCCCCTCCCAGAACTGAAACTCTCATTTCACAAAATCCAGCACTGGTACCTGGAAATCCAAGGAAAGTAGGTGCTGGGTCCAACACTTGTTTTTTTACCATTGAATCATTCTCACGTGGAGTCTGGCCATTGGTGCCATGAGGATCATCGATTCCATGAAGCCTAACATTTTTGAGAAACTCTAGTGGAGGCAGACGCTCTTGGAGAGAGAGAGATCCCTGAAAATGTTCTCAACAGTCAGGACTTTGTCTTCTAGGAGAAATGCCATACTTTTTTTGTATCCATCATATACCCCGGGAAGACCATTCTTTGTGAGGGTGTGAGACAGGGCATTTGTAGGTTCAACTTGAAGTTGGGATCACCTTGGATGTGACAATAAGCATCCGTAAAATGTAAAGTCATCATGAAACAGTGGTCCAGAAGAAGGGGTATGACAGTTTGCAAGGTGAGCATTTTGAATTTGGGTACTTTCAGAAAGGCATTTAGAAACAATAAATCTTACACTGCTCTCCATGATTATCTATTTCTGGATATCAAAAGGGTTCTAATGAAAAATGCCTTTTTTTTTTTTTTGTGCAGGAACTGGGAACTGGTCCAATAACTCCTGCTTGCAGGAGTACAGGGGAGAACAGATGTGTCTGGTTTTGCGGGAGTGTGGGATTTCCCTTTAGAGAGAAGGATTTTCTGCCCACTGCCAAGAGTATTCTAACTGAATTATTCTCAGCGCCCGCTTGTCTATGACTATTTGTGGCCAGGTTGCAGGGTTCAGCTAAAACCTGAGGGAAAGGGGAAGAGGAACAGGGAGAAGGGATGGAATACCTTGAGTCTTGGCATAGTGATTCATTAGCAAGGAATTATCTTTTTTGGGAAAGGAACCACTATGAGTTGGAAGCATTATCCCCCTGCCATTTCTTCTTGGTACCCTGACTGTTGTTAGGCTTGGTTTTTGTTTTTTCAGCCCTTTGAAGTTGGATGCCTTGTTATGTTAGAGCCTAGAAATATGAAACATTCTAGATACTCCATGCATCAATTTACCTTTAAAGTCCCATGCTGATGAACCGTTGCAGTCCAAAGAAGTTGGCATGCACAGTCTCTCTCTCTCTGTACCACTAACGCAGTCTTTCTTTCTCACATGCATAGAACCAACATACGTTACTTTTTTTCTTTATTTAGTTTTTATTTTATGCTCACTAAAGAACAAAGCAGTACTTAGTAAACATAAGAAATGGCAGTTGTTAGCTTTTGCCTTACGTCTAAGCTTCACGGTAATTTAATATTCTGTAATGAAACAGCAGACTTTTTTTTTTAAACCTGGTATTATCAGTACACTAACGCCCTGCTGTAGAGAACATGCTCCCCCCATTCTCCAATTCTTCTTAGAAAATGTGTTTCTAAAATATTAAACCTCATTGGTCACACAAAGTTCCAAAAATGTGAATTAATGTGCATGCAGAACACAGCGAAATAAGACCGCACTTAATCATGTCAAGAAATCCATGTGACAACAAAGGGAAGAAAACTTTAACTCTTGCAGTCTTTTTCTCTTTTACTTATTACCAGTATCAGAAGCAACTGTTTCCATTAAAGGCTGTAATGCAGTTAATGGGGTGGGGTACAGATGATCCTTCTTACTGGTCTTTCCTCGTTAAGCAATGAAGAGTCCTATGTGTTTCTTACATACATTTAATTTACACATTATCTGTTTTGAGACTGAAACATTTAAATTCCATTATGTAATACCCGAACACAAAACAATTACTATCTTAGATACCTACAAAAATAAAAGACAGACTAGACTGTGTGTGTCTTGGTACAGAAACGAGTTTGGGCATATATCTCTTTGCATGCAACTGTAAGTTGTTGTTGTTTATCTTTTCGGCTTTTCCCGGTTAGGGGTCGCCATAGCAGAACTCCGGTCCGCTAATGATTGGCAGTAGATTTTTATGGTGCAGAGTTGCCTGCCCGACAGCGAGTTCCAAAATTTAGCTATTCTACAAGCAAATAGAGCTTTACCTGCTTTATTCTTGTGTTTAACAACAGTTAGGACATTTTTGTCTGTAGATCTTAAGGTACGAGTGGTGGTGTAGGGCTGTATTAGCTCCTGTAGCGCTGGAGTTTTGTCAGGGTGTTAGTACAGTTTATGGGCTATGAAGAGTAGTGTAATTAGTAGTAGTTGGGGCAACTCAAGCCAGCTGAACTGTTTGAGAGCGAGACAGTGATGGGATCTATATGAGGCGCCAGTGGCAAACTTAGCAATCTTGTTATAGCAAGATGCAATTTTGTTTCGTTCACTTTGGCGAAGATTAGTCAGAATAGGGGAGGAGTACAGTAGGGTGGATAACAGGTGAGTTCTTGCGACAGCAGCTTTGGTATTGCTGGTCATGAATTGCCTGTTCCTATACAGGAGACCCAGCTTTTTGTTTATTTTTTTGATTGTTTGTGCTATGTGCATGTCAAATTTGAGATTGTTGTCAATTATTACTCCTAGGAGTTTGTGTAATGCTATTGGCCACCAAAAAGGCAATTACTGGAAAATGGAAATGAAAATCTTGGTTTAGATTCTAGGTGATTCGGTCATGTTGATTAAAGTCACCAAATGGGAAAAGAAGATAAAAAAAATAAAAGCTGGAGAAGGGATCTCTAGAAAACAGAAGGAGCAAAGTTATGTAAAAATAAATGGAATTTGTGGGAACAATACATGCAGAATAATATTCAGGAAGAGGAGTGAAGTTTATGGGAAGACAGGAACTAATCAATTTATGTTTAAAAATATTCCCACACCTTAATAAAAAGACTGAATACAAGAGATCATTAGATCTGATATTGTTACACAAAATGAACAGGTACTTTGAAGAATTTAACTAAATAATGTAAGCCTATTGAAGTTAGATGATACGAATCTGTTTTCATAATCTCTTGAAAATAATTTTTAACTCACTGACATTTCTTCCGAAAAGCTAATATTACAAAGTACAGACGCTTTAGCCAGCATTTGTAGAGACAACCTGTCTTAAAGTGTCTGTAATACAGAGAAGGTGAAAAGGTAAACACATGCAAGAGCTCTCTCAAAACATTTATGCACAAAAATGTAATGCATCAGATTATTCTTTCCTCAATTCTAATATAAACCAAGACCATTTCAGTACCACAGTAATGATCAAACTGCATTTAAACAGAAGTGGCTTTTAACCTGGACAAGTTCTCCTTAATACCGTTTAATCCACAATCCCTCAGACTAGAAACAGGTACACGATCCACATTTATTCCAACAGGCTTGATTATTTCCCTAATCACAGACTTGCGTATTTTAAGGACTTCATTTTACTTAGTTCTTTGTACTAAATGCAATGTGAGAATTTAGCTAAAGTATTCAGGGGACCGTAGGAAATTCTTGGTGTTGTTCTAATAAACGTGAAGAAAAAACACCTGAAGCATACTGGTTTGTTCACCCAAGGCTGATCACATTGAACATCTTGGGAGTTGGCTAAAGAATATCTGCCCAAACTCCATTCAGCCCTAACTTAAGAATGCTGACTGGGTAACCTACTTCTCAAAGTCGCACAGCAGGCAAACAAAGTTTAAGGGATTCAATACCTGGATAGGGAGACCAGCTGGCAATTAGCTGTGGGTAGGAGTTCAGACTCTATATGTTGTCCTATAGGGGGAAGAGCTGAATAAACTAACCAGTTGGGGGAATCTTCTGTGGTGTGCAGTATCCCCATGACAGAACATGGATCACAGACTGTGCACCATGGCAGGGTTAGCCACTCGGTGGTGTAAAATATGTCTCTAGATGATTCGGTCATGTTGACTAAGGTCATCAAATGGGCATGTGTATTTGCTGGTGATAAGTGGGTTGAGGGCCTGGCCAACTCCGACCTATGCCAGGAGCCCACACTAATGGTTGGAGGGGTGTATATGTCCGAACTGGCCAGCGTGTGCCTGCCATAAAGCCAAGCAGTCCTGGGTAGTGCTAAGCTATGCTTGGGATACCTGGGATAGGTCTGCTGAGTGAAAGCTGGATGTAAAACCAATCAACTTGTTAAACAAACTAAGAACTGCTACACTCAATGTAGATTCACTGACAGACTTCAGCGTTGAAGTGGATGACATGATGGTAAGGTGGTGTCTGGACATCCTATGCGCCCAGGAGACAAAACAGAAGGGCAGTATATCAAAGCCACTTGGCTTTGGATCCAGTCTACTACCCATGAGGAAGAGAAGCTAGAAATGGTGTGGAAACTGTGGTGAGGGACAGGCTTGAGAAGACAGTAAAGGATGTCATAAGAATTAGTGACAGACTCATGGCACTCAGATTCCAGCCTAATGATAGGGCAGTATTCATAACTTCAGTCTATGCCTCATAGCAGGGATGTGACAGTGAGGAAAAGTGTGCATTCAGACAGCAGTTGCAGGACCTACTTTATAAAGCAGGACAACATGAATTGGTGTTGATAACAGGTGATCTGAATGCACATACCAGAAGGCACAGAAAAGGATATGAGGACTGCCTGGGTCCACATGGGTGGGGGCAAAAGGAATAAAGGAGAGGCCATTCTAGACGTCTGTCTGCCAAATGGCTTGATAGTAGCAAACACACGACTCAGAAAGACAGACGCTCACAAAATCACATATAAGACTGTCCAACATGCATCTCAGGTAAACTTCTCCTAGTGACGAAAGGGTACTGGGGTAGAATCGGTGACTGCAAAGTCATCCCCAGTGAAACAGTCTGCCCACATCATAAAACGCTGGTTGCCATAATCTGCTGCAAGCAATGGTCAGAGAAGGTTCTAAGGACAACAGAGACCAGGCTGAAGATCTGGAAGTTGACTGGTGAGAAAGCCCAACAGTTCAAGGAATTATTCCGGACTCTAGCACTGCAAGAGGAGGAGGAAATAGGTTGAGTTGAAGAATGCAGTGCCTCAAGACAACATGTGTGAGGACTACAGAGCAGATATGCTGTCAAGCTAGGTATGGAAATAAGGTACATAAGGAAAGCTAGTGGTGGAATGCAGAAGTCTAGGACATCATCAAAAGAAAGAAGGCTTGCAGGAAAAAGTGGAGTATAGAAAAGACAGACCATGCTACGAAGAAATACTGGTTGGCTAATAAAGAAGCTAAGAAAAAAGTTACAATAGCAAAGAATAGGGCATCCGAGGCACTCTACCAACTTCTGGAAAGTAAGTCAGTAGATGTCACAAAGAAACTCTATCAGGTTACAAGGCAAAGACAGAAAGATAAAGAAGATAGTTAGACACCCTTCAGGAGGGAAGCCAGCAACAACCTGCTCACCAGTCCACAGGACATGAAGACAGACAAAAAAACATAGAAGCTGTACTGCCCCAGACACAGTCCACAATGAGAGAAGAAGAGGAGCCACCACAGAAGTAAGAACAGCACTAAGGAAAATGAAGTCAGCAGGCTCAGATGAGGTCACAGCAGTTATGATAAAGATGCTGCGTGAGATAGGGGAGAAATGTCCTTGAGGGTACTCACATCAATCCGGACAGAAAGGTGCATCCAGATGACTGGAGAATAAGCCTACTAGTGCCAGTGTTCAAGAACAAAGTGGACATTCACAACTGTGGCCAGTACAGAGGTATACTATTCCTGTCGCATTACATGAAAGTTTTGAAAAGGGTGAGTGATAAACGAACACACAGTCGTAGAAAGTCAGATGGGAGATGAGCAGCTCAGATTCACATGAAAGGATGCAACACAACTGACCCAGTGTTTGTAGTGAGACAGACGGTTTAGAAAAAGCTAGAGATGAGAAAAAAAAAAAAAAGTCCAAATGAGCATTCCTAGACTTGGAGAAAGCATATGACAAGGTCCCCAAGAAAACTGATTTGGGCAGTCTTGCAGTGCTCTGAAGTTCCAGAAACTTTTGTAGAATTAGAACAAGGTATATACAACAACCCAATGATTCAGTACGAACAGTGGTCAGTCTCACAGTGGGATTCCCAGGGTGAGTGAGTATACACCTGGGTTCATTTCAGAGCTCACTGCTGTTCATGCTGGTGATAGACTACATTTGCAAAACAGGTCAGAGGAGACAGATCAACAAAATTCCTGTTTGCAAACAATGTGGCATTACAGGCATACTCTGAGCAAGAACTTAGGCTCATAGGTGTTTACTAGGCTAACGACCACAAGGGCCTTTTAAGCCTAGCCATGCATCCTGAATCTGACAAGTTCTGACACCCTTGATAAGTGTAAGTATGGGCCTGGGAGAGGAACCATTTACAGGTTACCTGTTTGCATTAGAGACATATGCGCCAAACCAGGGATGAATTTCGGTTTCCCATCCAATTGTCCAAGTTGCATTTGAATTGGGTTACGGAGGAACTCTGCTTCACATGGCTGGGGAGCCTGTTCCATAGATGGGGTAGTCTCTGGGATACATACTCATCTCTCCAGCAGGTCCTATTTATATCACAGGCAAGGTTCAAGTCTTTAGAATGGGTATTTCTGGTACTGTAAGTTTTGTGGATATGCAGGAAGTCCATCAGTGTGGCATCTGACAATGCCCTGTATGCCAGGCATAGCTCTCCCTTCAAAAGCATGTAGGAGACAGTATACAGGGATAGGGCCTTGAGGCGGTCAGCATAAGACATATTACTTATGCCCTGTATTCTTTTAGTGAGGAACCTCTGTGGACGTTTCAGTTGTTGCATATGCCTGGTTAAGTACATGCCAAAAGGGGCATTGTACTCAATGATAGGTTTGATGAATGTTGAATACAATAAAAAAATGACTTCCTTGGACTTTGATACCATACCTTTGTTTATAAGTTGTGCAACATAGAAGGATTTCCTCACCACTGTAGATACGTGATGATCAAAGGCTAGATTACTATCTATGTGTGTTCAAGTCCCTGACAACTGGGTCAACACTAAGGAGTGTGTTGTCAATATGATAGCTACCAGGGATGTATGACTTCCCAAAGGATACTATTATGCATTTCTTGGCATTTAGTTTTAGTCCATGGCTCTGACACCAGTAGTTGGTCTTTATCAGCCCCTCCTGGAGAACATGTGTGTCAGTAGATTCAATGACAGCTCCTAATTTGCAATCTGCAAATTTAGTCAGCCAGAGACCACTGACATTGGCCTTGACTTCTGAGAAGTAAATGCCAAAAAGGAGCGGTCCCTGAGGGATTTCACTTGTGACTGGCCTCTTTGTAGAGGTGGACTCCCCAACTGTAACTTCCTGGGTCCTGTCTGTGAGCCAATTGGCTGTCCACCGGATGACATATGGGTTTGTACCTAACCTCTTGAGTTTGTCAACAATGCCTGAGTGGGGTATTGTGTCAAATGCCTTGGCCAGGTCAAGGTAAGCAGTGTGAATGATTCTGCCCTCATTCATTGCTTTGGTGACCTCTTCAAACACGTCCGCCAGGTTGAGTAGGCATAGTTTGCCCTTGAAGAAACCAAACTGGGTTGGGTCCAGTGTCTGGAGGTTTACTATATCTCTATTGATCATCTTCATGATAATTCTTTCCATGGCTTTACATATAAGGTTATGGGTCTGTAGTTTCCAGGGTCTGTAGCTGGCCCGCCTTTGTGGAGAGGGATGACTGTTGCCTTTCTCCATTCATGAGGCACGAAGCCTGTTTGGAGGCTGCACTTAAAATAGTACTTCCAGAGGCCCTGATAGGTCATGTTTCATGCTACTTAGAAGGCATCCTGGGATACTGTCTGGGCTCAGTGATGCAGTGTTCTTGGTCTTAGAGAGAGCATTAAGGACCCATTTCCTAGTGACAGTAGGGGGAGTTATATGTGATGATATTTCCTGAGGGAAGGTTGAGGGGGATAGAGGAGTAAAGTTGGAGCTATATTTATCAGCCAGAAGGTTTGCTATATCTTCTGTCTTAGTATAGGTGGCTTTATTTGGAATTAGCTCTGCACACAATTGTGTGCTGCCTTTGAGGTTGCGGACATAACTAAAAAATGTTTTGTGGTTGTCTTTGACCTGGGAGGCCAAACTTACCTCAAATTTGGCTTTGGCAGACTTTATTTGTCCTCTCAATTGTTTGTTTAGTTTGATGAGAGTGCTTTTATCCTGCTGGGTACTGCACCTCCTAATTTTTGCCAGGATGTTCTTCCTCCTGTTATACATCCAACTGATTTTGTGATTTCACCAGGGTGGCTTGTTTTTTGAGTTAGTTCTGTACTTCTTCCTAATGGGTACAGCTGCTTCTATGCAGCTATTAACATGCTTGTACAGGGTTTCTGTGAACAGTTCTGCATATGCAAAAGTGTTCTCAGGGTTTATGAGGGCTTGAAATTTTGTCAGGTTCTAAATAGCAGGAAGTTAACCTTAGAATAGTTCCTGAATATTCCCAGTTTAGCTGGTGGTCCAGGTTTTATTTATTTATTTTTTTTACTTCAAAGGAGCCCATTTTGTGGTCTTGACCTTACCAAGGAGGGCATTAAAGTAGGGGGGTGTGCAGCACTCTCCCATATTAGTGAGGACCAGATCTAGTATGGTTGCACCTCTGGTTAGAGTATTGACTATCTGATCCAGGGAGTTTGTGTTTACAAAAATCCAGGAATCTCTGTGCATGTATGTTTGATAAGCAAAGGATAGGGGAATGGAATCCAAAACTTAAGGTACATGGGATGAACCAGAGTGCAGTAAGACAGTTGTAATGGCAGCAAATGAAGTTCAAAAGAAGCTAAGAACTGAGACAGAAAGGAAAATATTGGAAGAGGTTAACAGCTTCAAGTATCTGGGAGAGGTGGTTGAGGAGAAGGGAAGTCTAAATGAGGAGGTCAAAGCTAGAATCAGAGGGGGCTGCAGCCAACTGGCACAGAGTAGATGATGTAGTATATGACAGAAGAATGTCAAAGAAGCTGAAAAGTAAGGTGTACAAAACAATGGTGCGACCAGTACTACTGTATGATACAGAAATCTGGGCAGTAAAGGCAGAGCAGTTAAAGAAGCTAGAGGTGATGGCAATTAAGTGTCTGAGACAGGTGGGTGGGGTGCACACTGCGGGAAAGACGAACACATACAGGCACAAGAGCAGATGCCAAAGTAGCTCTAATTGCAGAAGAGGTCAAACAGACCAGATTACATTAGTTCGAGCACATGTGCAGAAAAGCTTAAGACAATCTGGTAAAGAAGATTTGGGATAGATATGAAGATGGCAAGAAGAAACAAGGGTGTCCAGCAAAGAGGTGGATTATTTGTTTGAGAGAAGACTTGAAACCATCAAGCATGACTGTCCAAGAAGGCAAAAGAGTGGCACTGAAGAGAGATAGATGGCAATAGTTGACAACACCTCAACCCCATGTAGAAAATGTGAAAAAGAGACAATGATGATGATGATGATGATGATGAAGAATCCCTGGACAGGATGAAGGTTTTTTTTAACAAATTTGTTGACTGTGTAAGCCCACTGTACACATTGTCCCTTTTCAAGGGAGACCTGAGAGTGCTGTCTGGTTAAGTGACTTGATCAAAATCACAGTAAACAAATGAAGATGGAAGGACTCAAACTCTGAAACCTGGGCAGCTTTAATCCTCTATGCAAACTTCAGAATTATGACAAGAAAATGTACCATATTCTTGAATTTTTTAATAAAAATAATCATAGTCCATTTGCTACAAATTTTAACAAGATACATAATAGTTTAACTGATGGTTTGACTGCCACAATTTTATGCCAAATAAGGAATTATCAGGACTGTGATGTAAAAAGATATTTTGGAAAGAGAGGCACTTTTAATAATGAAATTTCAGACTATATGACCCTTAGGGTCTCAATGCTGATTTTAATGGAAAGGCGTCTAGGCATACATAAAATGTGCTGTCAGGAAAATCTTGTATTACTAATAAAGGTCTCGAGAGGAATCTATAGACAAGCTTTTTGCACCCTTAATAGATTTGATAAACTGGAAATTCAGTAAAAGGGCTAAAAACACTGTTTATAAACACGGGGCTATAACTGGTAACAGAGAAATTGATTAAATCATACATATAAATCATATTTTATGATTAAAAATGGAATACTTTGTTGTAAAACAAAACTATAACGTATCACTTTGAAAATATTTATCAATCAAGAACATTAAAAAAAAGAAAGGAAATAGTATACTTAACCACTAGTCTTTTTCCAACTAAAAATGCATACTTTGGCAGAGGACTCCCTGCAGACCATGCATGTTGCATTCACAGGCTTTTAAAGGCTTTCAACCAATTATATCATCAACTACTGACTGACAAAATGACAAAAGCTAAGATTAAAACATTCTGAATTTGTACTGCTGAAATGTTCCTAAACAGAAAGTTCCATAAAAATTCAAAACAGTTTATATAGATTATGCCAACATCACAGCTGGAATTTCTTTAAATCATTTATGAATCAAACATTGGTCATATCTGTGACAAATGTGATCTTTTCAACCTAGGATTAGGTGTCTGATTATCTTGTCCATCTAAGACTGGAAGTCAAAATAAACCATACAGGTGTTAATGAAATGAAATGTTCCATGCTTGCTTGGACCCCTTAAACATACAGCAAAGCAAATGTGGTCCTTCATATTGTAATTAACATAATGAAACTGGATATCTGAAATAAAGAACTATCTTTCATTGCATATTGGTACGTAGTATAAAATAATGGTTCTGTCACTGGTTAACTGTAAAGTGGTTGCGCCTTTTCACAGCTGACAAATGCTTCACTTCTAAGGTTACAGTCAGAAAGTAACAGCCACAAGAAGGCTCACCTCTATTATACATATTAGTGTAAAACTTGCAAATCAGACCTCTGTATAAATCAGTAGATCCTAACAGAAATTATTCAAGTGGCACATATTCTTTACTTACATGATGCTAGTGCTGATTAATAGCCTTCAGGAAAAAAAACACTAACAGCTAACACAATCTTGGGTTGAAATTAAAACACATGGGTCAATGAACTAAACTATTTAGAGAGAGTTATGTACTTACATAACTTGGCATCTGTATTATCCTATGTCTTCATTCATCACCACAGGGTCAGATCCTGTTTGCAGTGCTTGCTGTGCAGATACGTTCCTCTGGCTGATTAAGTAAAGACTTTCCCAATCTTTCTTATAATCTTTTTAGTGTTTTAGTGTAGCATCTGGACAATGCCCCCTGACCCCCAGATGATACTGGTCTGGGGCTACAGAAAGCTGAAGCGCCGAGAGGACGGGATCCAAAAAAAATGGTACCAGACCCCCCACCCCGCGGAGCCATTGTCGACCACACTGGCAGGAGGTTCACCCCGCTCTGCTAGTGGAGGAGCAGAATAAGCCAGGGACCCCAGCGGGAACAAGAAAGGGTGAATACTTGGCCTTGCCAGAATCTGGCTGCAAACTTCCTTGTCCCTGGAATCCAAACACAATGGGGTTAGATGAGGAGAACGAGAAGCTGGAGAGGGAGAGGTTTCCCTGGCTGGATGAGCAGGAGAATCTAGGAGACCTAACTCTATCTGGGACTTCAGAAAACTCATCATCGTCCTGTCCATGTCTGAGGGCAGAAGACTCCTAGACGATCTAGAGCAGGAAGAGGAGTGGGTGGACATGGAAGGAGACCTCCCTCACCTACTGCCAGGCTCTGGGGAACAGTTCCAATGTCTCAGAGCCAACTGTTGTCTATGTTTGGAGGTGGAAGGGACTGCAGGCTCCTCCAAGATTATGATCAGATCCGATGAACCTGTCTGACCCTAAGGCCTAATTGGCTCAGTGGCGCATCAGACAAACCAGTTGGATCTGAGGCTGGCCCCACCTTGGTCAGATCGGAGGGCCTCTGAACTGGAGAGGACCTGGATCAGACCGAAAGCTCCACGGCTCTCGGTTCCAAAGACCTCAGATCCGAGGCAGACCGGGCTGGGATCGGAACAGCAACTTAGAATCCAACAGCCACGGTTTCTTGTAGGGAACTGGAAAAGAAGGGGTCTTCCTCTTCGGGTCAGAAGAGGAAGCCTTCGGGATAAACAAAAGGACCCCTCTGCACCAGAACCCTTAAGAAGAAACTTGTTGCGGCACTCCAATAAGGCCCTAGGGTTGATTGAGGCACAAAGGTTGCACTCAACCTCCAGGTGCAGAGCGCCCTAGCAATAAACACACTCCTTGTGGTATCAGAATAAGGCATTTTCCCACCACATGAGGAGCACTTCTTAAATCCAGCAGGCCTATCACACACTGTAAACCCACTATAACTATCACTAAACTATGGAAACTACGAATCAAGCTCTAATGGCCAACAGGAGAAAAAGGGCGCCAAAGAGCCACACACAAACAACTAGTCTAACCAACTAATGGGAGAGGAGGTCTATTTTATAAAAAAAAAAAAAACTAAACTATCCTACACTAAAAACTACAAAGATTATAAGAAAGATTGAAAAGTCTTTACTTAACCAGCCAGAGGAATGCGTCTGCACAGCAAATGAGCTCTGAGACTCCGGTGATGAATGAAGATGTGGATAACATCAGACCAAATGCATAAATCTGTCCTTTGACATCTACTGGATTATCAAGAAATGTGATGCATAAAAATGAGCCTTCAGGTGGCTGTTAATTCTGACTGACAAGACTGAAGCATTTATTGACAGAAAACAGCACAACCACTTTATAATTATTTTATACCACATATCGATATGTAAAGACAAAACTGTTTTTCCTGAGCTTTGTATAAGTCAGTAAAGTTTAAAATAAATTATTCAAAATAGCAGATGTTCTTTACCTACATGATGCTACTGCTGATTGTTTCACGGCTACCCTGAATACAATTAAAATTACCTTTGGTTTACAATTTGAAGTATCCCTGCGTCTTTATTTGGATGCATACTCATAACCAGATTTGGAGCCTACACTTAACATGCCCTCTCAAATAGCTCCTTGCTACATAACACCATTCAACTGCTTATTTCATAAAGTCAATGCAGTACATTCCTTCCAGTTTCTCTGGTATTAAAGAAACTCTCAGGATTTCTCTGCATGCTCCATCGGCAAACTTTTTTAAAACAATTTGTACATTAACTACGGGCAAAACATGTTACTGGTTTTCTATACAAGAATAATAACTGTTAATTTCGCCAACAGATGCTGTTTTTAGCTTTCAGTATCATGATTAACCATCAAAATGCCCACACACTTTTTCAATGGTTTCCAAATGTAGAGGATTTAACAGGAGTTACTTAAGCTAAGCAACTGATTTTCCAACTGTAACGGTTCTTGTAACACTGCAGTATTACTTGGAAAGGAAAGGAAGTCCCCCCCCCCCCCCACACACACACACATACACACCCCACTGCATTCGCCTACAAGATAACTGACTGGCTGCAACTCTTCTGTTTCCTTATATTTCTTACATTTTGACTTCAGTACATTTGCCTTATTCAAACAGCTGATTTCTCATATTTCATCTTCAGGCTGCAAACTTCCGCATGGGTTTTTTCTCTTACTCTGTTTCAAGCTTGCACTTCTGATAGTGTTTTTTTTCAACTTCTATTACAATATAATTGCCATAACTGTCAGTATCAGTGACTCAACAGGTAGAACACATGGTGTGTGAAGCAGGAAGATCAAAATACAATGCTGTGTTTAAAAAAAAAAAAAAGTAAGGGGGTCTATTCCCATATCAGGTGCTTGGATTAATTTTCCAGTACCTACACTGTACTGTAGCCGTGTGGCATTGGGGGGGGTGTGACAGTCTTGAGTCCTTTGGACAACAGGTTAAACAGAGGTCCTGTATGCGTGAGTTGGTTGCAGCATATGCGAATACAGAACATCCCATGGCACTTACTGTAAATACACTGGAGAGTGTGCAAACATTATGCTATCGAAGTTGCTGAAAAACATTGGAAACATGAGCCACAGAGAATCATTGAAAATGAAGTTTACATCACATGGGATCACCCAATACCAACAGTCCAAAATATAGATGCTAGAAAACCAGATATAGTGGTCCAAGAAAAGAAGGCAAAAGTAGCATCGAATACAGTGTCTTGCGTACAGTACAGAGAGACACAAAGTCATAAAATACCTCGATCTGCAGGCAGAAACAAGAGCCATGTGGAAGAAAGATACCCAGACAGTTCTAATAGTAGAAGGTGATAGATATTGTGTAAATTAAAATGCTTTTCCCTGAAATTATACTGTGTGTACAGTGAGGAAAATGTGCAAGGCCAAACAGCAGTTTTCAAAATAATATGGCTTGCTTTGCAATAACAGTTATTTCTTGTACATGTTCAACTTAGATATTAATAACATATAGCTGTTGACTTTACTGTAAAGGCATCCTGTTATAGAAAAAAAGGAAGTTGACTTTCTTGGCTTTCAGATGCAGAAATAAATAAATAAAATGCAGACAGGTCAAGTGACACAAATATGACGTGGAGAGACTTTTGTGAAGTCTTCAGATACAGTAAGGACCAAAAAAAGGCATGAAATAATTTTATTTATTTATTTATTTTTATTTTACATTTGTTGACCGGGCTGGTCCAAATGGATATATGTCCATTTGGATATAACCATGGCTTTTCATGACACAGACAGAAACCAGAAGAACAAGTCACAAGGACATTAAAAATAACATTGGTTAAAGAGTATATAAACTGGACAGTATGTTTTCACTGAGTACTGACGTTTAGACCAAGAGTGCATTAGTCTTCATCATATGTCTAGCTGTGCTATAACAGAATTGAAATAGCTCTGATAGAATTAAATGTTTAGCAAGAATTTGTTCTAATACAAATAAAGAATAACAGATACTGTAGTACGGAATTTGTCTGGTCACTTTTATACATTTCTTCAGTGGCGAGCCAGCAAAGAATTTACAATTGTATTTAGATACGTTACCAATTCATGTAACACCATACAAATTGCAGGAGGAGTCATTACTGGGCACATTGCTGGTGCTGCGAAGAGTAGTTTTGGCTAACATCAAAGACTGAAACAATACTAATTTCATGAACTTTAATCATACTTTGACTTGGGAATGGGGTGCATTCCCGTCATGATATTAGAAACCCAAAAGACTTCGAGAAATTAAAAAAATAAATAGGGGAACTTTCCCTTTGTCCTGTTAAAACTCAGCCTAATCACTATCTCTATCTCACTAAAAACATGCCATATCCCTAGAGGGCTAACCTGCATTAAAGTATGTGCAAATAAATACTACAAATTCTGTCACTGCAAGATTTCTTTCCGGTACTTCCTTTACTCTGCATTGCTTTACAAATACTCTATCTGAAGCACAAAATTTGCTTTGCAGCCTTCTGCCTATTAACAACTAAACTGAGGAGAGACTGAGAACTTGCAATGGTATATTTCTATATTCCAAAAAGTGTGAAAAGACAATTGTCTTGACTTCCGGTACTACTCTCTCTCATTAAATTCTTCACTTTTCTGATGGCACCCCCTATTCCTCCATGCTCCCACTCTTGCATATAGCCACATCTTAGTCATTAGGCTTGGGTTTCAGAAACAGAAAAGCTTCTAGTCTCTATTACTATCACAGTACACTGTCATCGCCTATGCAACCTCTTCTCATTTTATTTTTCATGTATTCTTTCTGATCTGACATACATTTTATCTTACATTAATTTCTGATTATTTTAACCACATACTACTAATTTCACTTGCTTTCCACTCATCCGGAGAATCAGATGTGGACAGATCCGTTTCCGCTCCTCGATTCATCAGTTGTCATATTGCAGACTATTTTATTCCTAGAAAAATATGCTGCAACTCACCAAATTTGGTCTTTTTTCCTTCAGCTGAGTAACAAAAGCATTTATGGCCTCTGTAGGGCCATATACCCTAATAAAGAATAAGTGAAGAATAAATAAATAATTTCTGGGCTCAATAATTTTGCGAACAATTTCTTATTACTATACTGTATTCCTTTTCTAAAAAGTAGAAGAGGTAGCTTCCAAGGGTCCTTTACCTAGTGTCATGTATGAGCATGTAATGCTGCACCTTTTCGGGGTTTTCAGCTAATTTAAAGTGGATAACCAGTGGCCTGAATTCAGAACTATTAGTTTTCTGCTAAGTTTCTATGAAGCGAAAGAGTTCCCGTTGTCAGTAACTGGAATATTTTTTCACTATAAATTACACTTCTATACTTCCAAATACACAAACTCTTAAAATTAAATATGTGTCCTCACTTCAGAAAATGCATCTTAGTACTTCAAATATACTTCTCTACTCATCTACCATGTGATATCATGTGTGTTTGTCAGGATGGTGGGAAGACAACACAGAGTCAATGATAATGTGGTGCAAGTTCTATGAGATAAGGAGAAGGCCTCCTCTGGATAATGCTTGAGGACAAGTTCTAGGGTCACCCTGTGCAAAGGATTAGCAGGAAGCAAATGCTGTACAGATGACAGTCATCCACCATTATGGTGGCTAGTTTAACTATGAATTATTGAGCGACATCAACAAAAAGCTACATCTGGAAGAATCAAACTGGTCAAAGCAGTGTCTGGACATAAAACACACAAAGTTTGTATTTTGTTTGGGTGGGGATGTACCCTTAACACCCCCTACTTACATATAATAATTCCCACAACTGTGAAGAGAATTAAAAATACAACTATGAATGCCACTACTAAAGCTGCAGTAGAAGAAACAGCTCAAGAAATAGTTTCCTTTGAAAGACAGCAATGAGTCGCCGGTTGTTATTACACAGTGGCAAATTCACCCACTTTATCCTTGACGCTAATAAGGAAGCAACTCTGGTCAAACATATGACAGGGAGGCAAGAAACAGACACATTGTTTAGGCCTCAACACATCATGCTCTAAAGTAATCACCAATATCCCCTGTGAGGAGATGGGATGATGACAGCCTACGTGGTATGGGCAAACATGTAGGCTGCCTTAAGCTTTGCAGACGACTGATCAACTGGTCAAAAGAAGACAGAAGAAAACAATTTGCCAGACACAGGTTTAGATCCCCACATATTTTCTTTGGATCTGAAAACTCAGTTCTTGACCACTAGATACTCTCAGCCTGACCTAGTGAGCAAAGTAAAGTCACAGCTGCACACTATTATCATGTTTTCAAGTAAAAATCTCTGGGGCTACATAAACTTATGCACAACTGAAGAAAGAAAATCAAATGATGACTTCTTGCTAAAGGATGATGACCTCGCAGGTTAAAAAAAAATCTAAGCCCACTAAGGATGAGTTGAGTTGATCTCTTAGGTAAAACCAAGGACAGGATCAAAACTGGGCACCGGTTCTATTACTTTTACAGTCCTGAGATCATGCAACAAGGGTTGAACTTGCCCTTTCACTAGGCCCACTCCATCTCTGCTATGTCCTACATCCAGACTTAAACATCATGACTGGCCAAAGCTGAAGAAGGAATTTTAAGTAATGGCACCTCTGGAATCACATCACTTATACTTAACTCTGGTCCAGCTAGGAAAATCACAAGTATACATAGTATGCAATTAGATCAAACACAAGAACTCTCCAGCTAAGGACATTAGAAGGTAAAGTACATTTAAACACAGATAAGAAGTAAATAAGAGAATGAAGCTTCTAAACAGACAATTTCCAGCTCATGCTAGCAATGTCTGTCAAGTCCTCCAAGTAACCATCTACTTACCTTTCTCAGTCTGACTGCCAAGTGTAAACTCTCCCAAGAATTCCTGATTACTTTGAATAAAATGCACCAATATACAATTTATGTAAAATAGTTATAGTATTCCAAATCCATCATTAATACTCAAACTGATGATAAAAACTCTCATTCCTGCTCAAGCTGCCACATCTGCAAATATGACAAAGTGCCAGAAACAAATTACTACTTTTCCCTTCAGATCAAGCTATAAAACCTGGTACTTCCCAAAGTTCCTCTTTCCAATGACAGCCAACAGCACCATGAACTTTTTCTATTTCCTTTTTTTTTTCATCTGTCAACTGGGTAAACCTGGCATAAGTCTGTGTTTTCAAAAGCAAATCCAAAGCAATGCTTGGTTAACTGCCTTCCTGAGAGTGGTACACTATGATAACTGCGATTAAGGCAATAAAACACAGGACTGCAAGAAGCTGTTCAGTAGTTTACAGCCTTTGTCCTCTGATTAACTACAGACATGCACATATCAGTTAATTTCAGACAAGCCAGTATATGTATTTATCAGCCACGTTACCCCATCATGTTGTGGGGAGAACATTTCTGGGCAATAAGGGTACCAGAAATTTATCTATATAATGTGTGGAGGCATAATGTACTCAGTCTGAAGGCTTTTGCCATTGTTTAATGAGCCACATCATAGAAATTCAGTGACAAACAGCCTCCTGAGTGCTGACACATGCCATCAATCTACAACCAACAGCACAAGCCAAGAGCAGCACTTTTCTGCTTCATATATGCAAAGGAAGAGCTGAGAGAAAGCAGATGTTCTGGCCCTTTCTTCAAGGCAGGAGAAATATCCTTGGTATGCTTGATTCTTCTTTCTCCAGTAAGCCCTTCAAATACCAGCAACTACAATGCCAACGTTGCCAGCTTTGCCACTAGGAACCCTTTCCTACACGCCATTGGGTGCACAAACACAGCAATCTTATCAGAAGATCACTTCATGAATATTGCATATTTTTCTTAAAATTTACAATATGAAAAGTTCAGAATTCTGATCCTCAATTCCAACTTACTGAATAGAAAAGTACAGTTTTGTACCTACCATAAATGTAGATGTTCGAGGATCCACATTGCTGCAGTCCTAACTATTGGGTAGTCCGCTGTCCAGTCGGCCCGAATACCAAAGTATATGGCTGACGTCGGTCACGGCGCATTAGACTGACGTCAGTACGTCAGGGTACTAATGCGCATGACCGACGTCATATCCTCAGTCTTTTCTTGCCCCAGATGTCAGAAGACCCTAAAAAGACAAGGCCAAAACCAAAAACACCAAACATACCTGCACCAAAAATATATACAATATATACAAAGGTACCAGAATATAATCTCACTTACACAACCACCCCTAAACACAGAGGGGAAGGAGGGAGGGTAAATTGGACTGCAGCAATGTGGATCCTCGAACATCTACATTTATGGTAGGTACAAAACTGTACTATTTTCTTCATTCCACATTGCTGCAGTCCTAACTATTGGGTAGAATCCCAAAGCAGAGGTAAGGGAGGCTGGCAAATCATAAGGAAGCAGGAGCTGATAATATGCCTTGCAAAATAGCTGTGGCAAAACCAGCCCTAGACTTAGAATAGAGAGGAAGGTGGTAATGCTTAGAGAAAGTATGCACTGAACTCCAAGTAGCTGCCTCCAGAATATCCTTAGTTGCCACCCCCCTTAGAAATGCTGTTGAAGTGGCAGAAGCCCTAGTGGAATGAGGCCTAATCCCAGCTGGAATCTCCTTACCATGATGGGAATAACAAAATGCAATGCAAAACCCAATCCACCTAGAAATAGTTTGTTTTGACACAGGCTTGCCCTCACGAACTCAAAGCAAAAGAAACAAACAACTGCTGAGACTGCCTAAAATCCTTAGTTCTGCTTAAATAATAACGCAATTGCCTGTGTACATCTAAAGTGTGCAAAATCTTTTCCCCTTTATTTTGGGGATCTGCATAGAAAGTAGGCAAATGAATAGTTTGGTTTAAAGCCACACTAGAAACCACCTTAGGCATAAAGGAAGGATTAGTACGTAATGATACCCTATCCTTATGAAAAATCAAAAAAGGCTCAACCGCCATAAGGGCCTGTAACTCAGAAACCCTTCTTGCAGAAGTAATGGCCAACAAAAAAGCAGTCTTCCATGACAAGTATTTCAGTTCAGCAGTAGCCGCAGGCTCAAAAGGTTGTAGAGTAAGCTTCTCCAACACAAAATTGAGATCCCAAGCAGGAGTAGGAGCTCTACGTGGCGGTCTTATATTCTTTGCCCCTCTAAGAAATTGCTTGAACAAAGGATGTGAAAACAATGGTGGGTCACAATCATAGTGAGCTGAAATTGCTGCAGCATGAATCTTAATGGAAGAGAAAGACAAACCTTTGTCCAATAACTCAGTAAGATATTGAAGAGCCACACTCAAATTAGGCTCAGCAATCTCCAAATTCTTTGCTGCAGTCCAGAATAAAAATCTCTTCCATTTTTCTGCGTACACTTTCCTTGTACTAGGTCTTCTGGCTTCCATAATCACATTTAAAACTTGTTGAGGAAGTTGAGACCTGCTGTCTTTCAAAACAGAATATGCCAGGCTGTTAGATGAAGAGAGTGAAGCTTGACATTGAGCAGATGACCGTCCCTCTGAGACAACAGGTGTGGAATCAAGGGTAAAGGCCATGGAGGCTTCCTTACCAGACTCCTCAGTAATGGGTACCAGTGCTGCCGAGGCCAATCTGGAGCTATTAAAATCATCCTTGGCTTGTCTTGTCTGACCTTTAGAAGCACCTTTGGGAGAAGAGGCAGAGGTGGAAAAGCATACACATGAAGATTTTTCCAACTGAAAGAAAGAGCATCCACTTTCCAAGCTGTGTGATGAAATCCCTTGTGCAAAACCTTGGCAGCTGGTGGTTTAGTGGAGAAGCGAACAGATCTATGTCTGGAGTTCCCCATGACACTGTCAATTTTTGAAATACATGAAGATCTAGTTTCCACTCGTGGGGATCCATGATTTGTCTGCTTAACACATCTGCTAAGGAGTTCTGTGCTCCCGGCAGAAACCTTGCCTGAAGAGTTAGTTGCAAGCTGAGCGCAGTCTCCCATAAAATCATTGCTTGCCTGCACAATGGGTAAGAATGTGTTCCCCCTTGTTTGTTGATGTACCACATGACAGTTGTGTTGTCTGTTTGAATCAACACCTGCCCTGGAAGAAGTAACTCCTTGAAAGCCATTAATGCAAACTGGACTGCTAAAATCTCTTTCATGTTGATATGTTGATGCTGTAGTCTGGCAGGCCACTTGTCTTGTATCCACTTTCCATTTAGATGAGCTCCCCAAGCAATGTCTGAGGCATCTGTCGTTAGAATCTGACTTGCCTCTGGCCGGGTCACAGAGAGTCCCTTGTTTAGGTGACATTCCTGAGCCCACCACAAAAATTCCTTTTGAATGCAAGGTATTATTTGAATGACAGTGTCCAAATCCTGGCAGTGCTGTGTCCATAGATTTTTGAGATACCATTGTAGCTTCCTCATATGCAGTTTGGCATTGGGAAGCACCAGAATACAAGATGCCATGAACCCTAAGGCTTGAAGGACTGTCCTTGCAGTCAGCCCGGACTGAAGAGATAGTTGATGGAAGTAACTGGAAAGATTCTTTTGTTTGTCCGGGGTTAAAAAGGCCATCTGGGCTGCTGTATTCAGTCTCACACCCAGAAAGCACATGTCTTGAGAGGGTACTAGACTGGACTTTATTTCGTTCACAGAATACCCTAGGCATCTTAGCACTGCTATGACATATTCCAAATGCTGTAGAAGGTCTTCCTTTTCTTGAGCCAGAATCAGGCAGTCGTCCAAGTAAGGATAGATTTGAATTCCTTTTAGCCTGAAGTAAGCTATCACTGGAGCCAGAACCTTTGTGAATACTCTGGGCGCAGTAGATAAGCGAAAGGGCAATGCATAGAACTGATAATGAGAATTTCCAGCTCGAAAACGCAGATACTTCCTGCAACGTAGTCTTATAGGCACATGAAGGTAAGCTTCTTTGAGATCTAAAGTTACCATCCAGTGATCTTTGCCCAGCAGAGGTAAAAGCTGTTGTAACGTCAACATTTTGAACTTGGGAATGTCCAGATAAGTGTTGAGGATAGATAAATCCAAAATTGGTCTCCACGTGTTCCCCTTCTTTGGTACTAGGAACAGGCGAGAATAAAATCCTAGGCCCCTTTCTGGCACAGGAACTGACTGAATGGCCCCTATTTGGAGCAACAGAGAAATTTGCTTGTGAGCCTCTGTTCTTTGTAGAGGAGGAATGTCTGGCATGCCTTTGAAAGGAGGCAAGGTATGGAAATAAAACCTGTAACCGTGGTGAATGATATCCAGAACCCATCTGTCTTGGGTAATTAAATCCCAATTTTCTTTGAAAAGAGACAGCCTTCCTCCCAGAGGTGCTGCCAGGCGAGAATGTACTGGCAGCTGAAAAGGCAGGTCATTGGGTCTGCTTACGAAAGGACTGACCCCTGCCCTCACCAGAAGTCTGAGCAGGTGAACTCCCTATCCTAGGCCTAAAAGAACCTTGAGCTCTGCCCCTACCACGTCTAGACCTACCCCTAGACTGGGAATCATAAGCAGGATAAGTCCACCCCTTAGTAGGCCAATTTCTACTAAACTCGGAGGCTGCACCTGCAAAAAATCCTTAACAGTTTGCATAGACTTAGCCTTGTCCTCCATTTTCTTTAAAACTGCTTCCACAGGCGAACCAAACAACACATCAGACTGTAAAGGAGCATCCAAAATCCTTGTCTTAACATGCTCAGCTAAGTTCTGATCTCTCAACCAGGCGTGCCTCACGAAGAACAGAACCAGTGGCAGCCACCCTCGAGGAGGCCTGCACAGCATCAAAACCACACTGCAAGGAATGCTTTCCCACTTGTTCAGAAACATGAACTAAATCCTGCAACTCTTTACACTCAATACCTTCAGCCAGAGCATCCACCTTAGACTTCAATTGTGAAAGGAGATAATTCTGATATTTTAACATATGAAACTGACAATTCAACGCCCTCATGGCTAAAGTGGAAGAAGTGTACACTTTCTTTCCCCATCTATCCAAAGCCCTTGCCTCTTTATCAGGAGGAACAGGATTTTTAACCACAGAAGCCTTCACACCTTTAGGCCCCTGAGAGACAGTTTCTGGGTCTGCCCTAGGACTCTTAAAAGATACTTATGGGCGTCAGGCACCCTATAGTACCTGTCCGGTTTAACTGGGGCAGGAGGCAAAGAATCAGGATTTAGTGAAGCCTCTGCAAAACATCTTCCACCACATTCAGAACAGGAGGTATAGCTAAAGGCCTATGCTGGGGTAAAACAAGAATTCTCTAAGCCTCTTCCTGGAATCAGAGAAATCTTGACCTTCCCATTTAAAATGCTCCCTCATGGAATGCAGAGTCTCTGGAAAAGAAAAATCCTCAGGAGGCGAAGCTGAAGGAGTAGAATCATCCACATCAGAATCAGAATAAGGAGGATACTCCTGCAAGTCTTCAGCCGAAGACTCAGAAGCCTCCGAACATTGCTCAAAACTCTCAAACTCAGGTTCCACCCTAGGCCTCTTATCAGGAGGGGGCATAGAACCTCTAATCATTGTAATCAAATCCTCTGCCATTTTTAGCATATGCTTCTTAGGCAAAGACCCTGAAACACTCGGAGAAACCCCCACTGAAGCTAAAGTAGGCCTGCCTCTTAAAGAAGCCTTAGAAACAGAAAAGGCCTGCCTCTTAAAGAAGCCTTAGAAACAGAAGGCGAGGCCTTAACCACCTTAGGAAGAGAGGGAAGAACAGCCACCTGAGAAGCCCCTTCAGCCTGGCCTACTTCCTGAGAGGACACATCCTGTAACAGTAAAGTTTCTCCCTGAGACTCCAAAGAAACTCCTGGCAGAACCTCCGGCTCCACTGAGCCTTCTAAAGAACCGACGTCCGGGACTGTCGGTTCTTCCATTCTAGGCTTCCTGCTTTGTCCTTGCGCTTTTGGCTGAAGCGGCGCCGGAGCATCCGGCGGCATTTTATAATTACAACGCTTCCCAAACACTAACCTGGCACAGTCTAACCTTCTCTTAATAGTGCGTTTGTTAAATCTAGCACAAGAGCGGCATCCAACAACGTCGTGCTCAGGCCCTAAACAAGGTATACACAAAGTATGGTAATCCCTATGAGGTATCTGTTTCCCACAAGAAATACAGTTATTCACTTTTTCTGACATCCGGTTAAATACTGAGGCAAGATTAAAACAAAATATTCCCCAACGGGGTACTTAGCCAACTTTGATTCGGTCTGAAACTCTGACTTCAGAAACTTTCAGAACGCCAACCTGCACTCGCAAAAACTGCTTCTGCATCGGACCATGCGGCAAAAAAGACTGAGGATATGACGTCGGTCATGCGCATTAGTACCCTGACGTACTGACGTCAGTCTAATGCGCCGTGACCGACGTCAGCCATATACTTTGGTATTCGGGCCGACTGGACAGCGGACTACCCAATAGTTAGGACTGCAGCAATGTGGAATGAAGAACATCCTCTATTCCTCTTACTTACATGGCTATAGTAGTCATCTAAATATTACCGACCCACAGACTAGCAGATATTCTCTTCTTTAACTTTATATCCATGCTTAGTATACTGATTGTACACAAAGAAATATGACAATCTTGTAAAACTCCTTGCTAATAAAGATTTTTAACTTCTGACTGTATTGCTTGTATTTGCCAATGTTTACTCTCTCTGTTCTTATGTATAGCTCTCTCTGTGACATTCTATGTATCCTGTAAATGTGCATGATTTACAAAAGAATATCCTACTCTATGTTAAATGTGTAAGTATTTCACACGATCTCAGGCTTGCAAATGTTTATATTTCAGTATTTTATGTGGAGCTTTTCTCCCCAGGCCTCCGCTGAATAAGGACATGTGTCCAGACAGACTGTCCCAGTAAACAAATGTAAAATAAATAAAAAAATAAAAACAGTTCGGCTCCTTAATGCAACTGGTCTAATGATCTATGTTTTGCTGTCTCTCTTTAAAGCCATCGTTTTGTGTGTGTATGTGTGAGAACACTGTGTGTATATCACACACACGTATACAAACACAAATACAAGTGCAAACACTAAGTATTGCAGACATGTCTATATGTTTGTGTGTGTCTGTCTATATTACTTGTACACAAATCTGTGCAGCGTTGTCACCTCACAGCAAGAGGTTCTCTGGTTCGATTCTCGGCTGGGGTGCCTTCTGTGTGGAGTCTGCATGCCCTCACGAACCTCCCACGTTATAAAGACATGCGTTTGGAGCGTTTCTCCCTGGGCCTCCGCTGACGATTGGTTTCATTGCAAGTAAGACTTTCCCGGTAAACAAATAAATCAGACTCTACTAGGTACAGACATGTTTCACTGCTTTTTATATTCATCAGTACAGCAAAAATGGAAAGCCTAAATATGCTATCAAACGCGTACATGTATAGTTTATGCATATTTCAAGGTTACTGGAGTCTTGACCATTTACACCTTCTCAGTACCGTTCCTCAAGCCTCGCCTCTCTTCTCCAGGGAGGGACATACGCAGTCAATCTGACAGTATATTTGTAGATACCCATCCCGACATCTAAGTTACGTTTAAAAGAAGAAAGTTAGTTGTATTGCTTAACACGCATGGTAAGTTTAATCCACAGGCTTGGGAGAAAATGGGTTACAAACTTGTCCCTCACTCATCTTATAAAAAGCCTAACGTCCATTACATTTGGGCGTAGGTCCCAAATAAAGTCTAAAAGAAAACAAAAATTCCATACAAAAAATACATGTAGGACCAAAAATACATGTAGGACCAACCAAACTTATAAGACTATCAAAATAATACCGCAACCGATGAAAAATTATAAACCTTCTCTGCTAAATGAATCATGGAAGATATATAAATTGCCACTTAAGGGCATGCAAATTTTCCAGCACACTGCTTTTCAGTGCACAGCAATTCTGAATTCTTTACTATATTAATTTCTTGTACATAAACAAGGATGTGAAACATCTGATTTACAGCTGCCAGTCTTCCCTTTTCTCACCAGCTTCCTCAGAATTTCCCCTGCAGTTAACCGAATATAGGAAGGGCATTTATAAGGGCAGTTAGAATTTTACTTCTAATCCTCTCCAGGAAAGATCATGTCCAAATCGTGGCATGACACCTTCCTGCTATCCAAGTGACAGCTGCCCTTGCCTCTCCTCAGGACCTTAATAAATTACAAGCAAATTTAGTACTGGGTGATTCCTATTACGTTGCCTGCAGATACTAACTACAGGGCTTTCTGTTTTGTCCTCAAATTAAAGAGAGACTGGACTCCGTCTTCTTCATGGGTAAATGTGGCACATCTGCTATGTACATGCTAGGCAATAAAGAGTTTCAATTCTTTGTCTGAATGGATGCATGTCTGAATGGATGCAGCAGATGTGCAAGTCCTACAATGCCTAAAGCAGAGGCAAATTTGATCTGCAGTTAAATATTTAAAAATGCTTCATAAGCACAATGTGTGAAATGTCAGCCTTTTTAATGGTACAAATAGTTGAGAACCTTATACCTTCCAGACATCCCTAATTACATTTGGTAGGGAATCACTGCTTTAGACAATCACCAAATCTTGACTTCAGCAATCTTAGCCCAAATACTGTGCATCCCTTGTTTAAGCAATCCTGAATACCTCTGATTATATACCCAAAGGAAATACCCTTGTGGTAAATCATATGACAGATTGCTGATAAGCAATATCAGTACCCCAAAACCAAAGGTTATTTCATTACATCTCCTGAGGAAGACTTCACCTGAAGATAACTTGGGAGAAAAGATAATTCTTTACATTGAGGATCAGGAAAGTAAGGCATAACCTGTTAAGGGAACCAGCAAAGGTGCTGAAATGTACCTTTATCAGATGATCTCTTTCATTATGAGGTACAGTGGGCCGATGTTTGAAGTGTGTAGGTCCTTCTAAAGTGCAGATTACTTTGCTACTTAGAAGTATTCCTTGAGCATAACTGTAGTTAAACACCCATTCCAGAAATACCATGAGCTACTGGACTGACTACCATTCTGACTCACTCTGGTGATCATAATGGGAAATCCTTGGTAACTGGTAGCCATCCAGAACTGAAATTCTGACATTTGGAACATATCTCAAGATTTCTGCTCTTCCACCCTTTCTGAGAATAGCTAAACACAGTCAAAACTTTCTGCAAGTGTATATCTATTTTTATTTGTTTACTAGGGTAGTGCACTGATCGATACTAACCAAATTCAGGTTCAGCCCTGGTAATAGTGCTGGCAAGGGTGTAAATTGCTCAAGTAACTTTCAGTATGGGGAGGGGGCTTGTGTTTTTACTCTCCACTGACAAAGATTCCTCTGGAGAAATAGGGTCTTCTATCCTGGTTTTGGGAAATTTCCTGAAACACTAAACCTTTAACATGTTAAAAAAGTGTTTACCACCAGAATGCATATTCTGGCAAACTGAATCAAAAATGAATTAAAACTTTAAAGCACAAAAATAACAAAATGATAAAAAGGTTATCTTGAACTATTTCTGTATCTGTTAATACTGAAAATGTGTTCTGTATGTTTCATTACTTTTATTGTATTTTCTCTGCAATTTTCCACTTTTTCTTGGACTACAGGTGTTGTCAGGTTGTCTTTTAAGGCATAAGTTACATGGAATACTATGGCCTTAGAAGTCTGAATTACTCTCTTTCATTTTGCTTTAATTCTCAGGTATAGAATGGGCTCATCATTCTTGATTGAATCATTTCATTTTACTTTTCCGATTCCTCAGCTTTGACAGGATTCTCTTTCTAACCAGCTTCCTCTCAGAGTCATGTCATTTTTTTCTGGTGGGTGTGTGCGTGTGCACACACTTTCAATGCCTTCAGACATCTGTTTTAGCCATGTTAAAATCAAGCAAAATCATCAAAAATATCTACAGCATAACCCTCCCCAAACAAAGCACAAGTATACAAGTCTTTCAGACCTGTCCAGTACGGGCATACATACTAAAATATTTAAGAGGAATATCCTTAGACAAACAGCAGGTTTACAAAGACTCATTTAAATTAACAAGATTGTATTTTCCTACAAAAATGTAAATCAAGCAGTACCCATTAAAAGAAACCAGGAAGGTGGCAATGTAAACTGCTACATAAAAACAATGTAATTAATGTAACAGGCCATACAATACAAAATGCAAAAGGGTGCAAAAGAATAAAGTTTTATTGGTTACAGAAGGAAAGACAAGCTACTAACATCCTGAGCAGTCCTGGAGTGGTAAACTATGGAGGGCAGCTCCCAAAGGTACACTTAAAGTGATTAGCCAACATTCTGAAACATCTTTGTCATATTCTTACACAAGAACAATACTTTTAAATGTGTTTGTCATACACTGACATCAGGGAGTAAAAAACAGTGGACTTCAACCTCAGTTGTGTAACTGCTGGAATAACTTACACTGCATCCATAAATTTTAATGGGTGCATCAACATGCACGTGCAAAGGTCACCCATTAAAGTCTATGGATGCACAACATGCTACCCCAATGTAACTTCTCAGTAAAAAAAAAAATAATAATAAGTTTAATAAAGTATGCTAAGATTTTAATTAAAAATAAAATGCCAAAAATGTAAGGAAGGGTAAGATGGAAAATGCACTAAGGTGATGCAAAAAAAAAAAAAAAAAAAAAAAAAAAAAAATCGAGACATCACTTTAAGACAGCATGAGGACTGAGTACAGCCCATACAAATTACTAGGCCAAGTGGTAGGTTAGAGATCAATGGTTCCCCTGTGAGACTTGCCATAATCCACTCACTGTAAATCTGCACTTTAAACTACTCTTAAAGAAACAAAAAAAGAAATCAGTCACTCCACAACCCCTTGTTCTCATTTTTACACATGGGGTTGGGGTGCCACATTAACAGTGACTATTACCTTAACTCAGTGCTCACACTATCAGGTGGCTAGCCCTGCCATGGTTATTGTTCTGTTGCAAAAGCAAACACACATGCAGTCACACTTACAGCCAATTTAGTGTATCCAATTCACCTACTGCATGTCTTTGGAATGTGGGAGGACAAGCAGACTCCACACAGAAGGCATCCCAGCTGAGAATAAAACCAGAGTACCTCATGCTGTGAGGCAACACCACCCAGCTGTGACACTGTGCTGCCCAAATAGGCAGTTTCATTAGGTACAATAAACAAGAATCTATAGTACAAACTCTGAAGGAAAAACGTGCAACTAGCTTGTCATTTGTGACAAAGGTGCTCAACTGAATGAATTAAAAACTGCTTTTCACTACCATTAATATACATGTTCCTGTTGAAGTCAATTCAGAGATCTTTTTAGAAACTCTAACATTTCACTCCTCCCACTTCTAGCAGGACTATGGGATACTCTTTTTTTTTAAACTGCATCTGACCAGTATATGTAAAATATACAGTAAGCATATTATCAGAGAGACAGTGAAATATCTGTAGACTAACTATATTGCAAAGATTTACCACACGCAATCACTTTTTTTCTGAAAAAGGAAGATGGAACATCTGGATTACCTTTCTTTAAATTATCGATGCCACTAATATTTTGGAGATGAAATCTGGTTTATTGTGTATTAAACAACTTCAAAAGTGTGTGGAGTTATTAAGTTTAAAAATAGGAACGCACCTCCGAAATAGGTAAGGTCAGAAGGACTAGGCAGCCTTTAATCACTCTGCATGCAACCTCAAACTTTGGATTCATCCACCTCTCATATCATTCATTCAAACATGTATAAAATTCCTGAAACATGGTCTTCCCAGGACTCTGATAAGACATTGGCCGAAGAAGCATTTCGACATAGCCAAATAATGCAACTACCACATTAATGTCTTTTCTCATAATGTAACCTAGATACATTACCAGCCACGCCCCTTCACCTTTATACAGTGTTCTCCACAACCATTTTCTATCAGTTTCCCCACTCCTCAGCTAAGCAAAATATCTCGAGTAATGAAAAGCAGAGTGACAGAAGACACCAGCAAAAGAAAGCTAGGAGATGTACACTCCATAATCTGATAATCTAACTGGGTTCAGAGTACAAACTGCACAAAGGTAAGCAGATACATAAAAAGAAAATAAATCAGTAGAACCTTACATTCAGCGGGATGACCTACATGCACATCAGTGAAATTTATTTACAGATGAAGCCTGTAGTAAGGCTCTTTCCCATCACTGCTACAGGAAAGCTGTCATTCTACTGTTCAGACATCCCAATCCACCCAGATGACTGTAAATACAGCTTATCAACATGGTAACCCATGAACCATCCACAAAAATGGCTCCATATGCTGTTATAACCTCTGTGACACTCAATTTCAAATGGGATAAGAGTGAAAGAGGCAGATTTTTCCCTATGATTTGTACATGATGTTTTAATGGTTTACCTACAATATGTTGACCGTCACATTGTCGAAACCACTTCTGCGAACTCCAAACTACGCTTTCTCAAAACCTCGAACACAGACATTCCGAACCGCAAAATCTCGCCCCCTTTTTGACCCATGTTAGCATTTGTTTTTAGGTGTGGAGTGCTCAGAAATGTCGACGTTTGCTTTTTTTTTTGGCTTTCTGACATTTCGGCAGCACGCATTTCACGGAAATATTTCGACAATGTACACATTTGACTATGTGTTTTTAACATTTTGAAGGTAAACCATTTTAAGCATTGCGCGTTAATCTTTACTACCCACTTAGTTAAGTAATCCAGCCATCTGTTAACAAGTGTGTTACACATAAATGCACGCATTATAGAAGATGATGTACATTGTGCCATTAAAACAAATGAACTAAAGTGCAGTCACAGAAACTTGGTTCAAAGCTGTGGAGAGCACCCCTACCTTACCAGGTTACTCATCCTACCATACTTTCAGACTTCAAACGGATGGCTACAAAGGCAAAGGAGGTGGAGTTTCAATATTTATCAAAGACATACACACCTCCAGGCTGGTCAAATGGTATACTGCACATGAGAAACTCCAAGTGCATTTACTGTTGAAAAAACACCTATTCAAGTCATAGCTAGCTACAGACCCCCAACCATGACTCAGGATGCCCACCTCACCTATCTGGACTTACTTGAATCCATCAAGATTCAATCCTCTACCCTGATCCTGGGTGACTAACTACCCAACCATACAGTGGAAGACCTATTCTAGCCTAAACATGAATGCCTAGAGATTCCTTGACTTTGTCAATGCCAGTGCATTGGATCAGCTGGTTGACACCCCTACGAGAGATGAAAATATCCTGGACCTGGTCCTAACCAACATGAGTAGCCACTGTAGCACTCCTACAGTGTCATCTCCCTTGGTGAGATCCGACCATAAAGCGATCACGTTTGAAGTCACCATCTCCCCTGACTCCCCCTGCCCCTTCTCAGGGTCAAACGAAAAAGCTTCACAAAAGCTCACTACAATCTCCTCAGAGCAGGTGTAAGCAGATTCACAGCCACCATCCGTTCAGTTGGAACAAGCACTAATGTCCAAGCCTACACCAAAAAACTATATGAGCACCTACATAGCTGTATGGACTCAGCAATACCAGACAGGACCAAATCATCTTCCTCAAGGAAGAGTAAACCTGTCTGGTGGACAGCAGCAATAAACAAACTCTATAACAGAAGGAAACAATTGCTATACAGGGCCAAAAAGGAGAAGGTGCCAAGTTGGAAGCAATCTCTCCTTTGTCTGAACAAGCAAATAAGGTCACCGGTGAAATCCTCTAAGACTACCTTAGTGCAAATTGACCACATCAACCAAGAACAATCACAAGGCCTTCTTCACACATGTCAGCAATCTCAAAGCCAACACCCAAATCTGCTCTGAACTAGTGGTCAACACCACCACATACACAAATGCCATAGATATAG
>NC_056729.1:1950501086-1950503586 GCF_019279795.1 Protopterus annectens
TCAGAGAGGGAGGGCGATGAAATTGACCCGACTGATGGATCAAAAGATCTGGAACTAGGTCCAGATTCCACGGTCGCTCAAGAGAAAGCGATGTAGAAAGGGGAACCACACTTGTCGAGGCCAGTAAGGAGCAATGAGGATCAATGAGGCCTTCTGAGCGATAGCTTTCTGTATTACTTGAGAGATCAGTGGGAAAGGAGGAAATGCATACAGAAGTCCCCGGGGCCAAACTTGGACTAGAGCGTCTCTGCTGGGTAGGCCTGGTAAAGGGAATAGAGTGAAATATTCTCTGCACTTGCTGTTTTGGGGAGTAGCAAAAAGATCGCAGCAAGGCTGGCCCCACTTGAGAAAAATTTCTCTCACTACAGAGTCTTTCAGAGACCACTCGTGAGGCATGAGAATAGCTCTGCTCAACTTGTCCGCAATGTGATTGGACTTCCGGGGATGTGCGTTGCTATCAGAAGCGCTGAGAAGAAATCGCCCATTGCCACAGTCTGAGTGCTTCGACACAGGGGTATGATCTGGTTCCGCCTTGTTTGTTGATGTACCACACTACAGACATATTGTCTGTCTGGATTGCAATTGTTCCCAAGGGAAGAGAGTCTTGAAGGGCTTGCAACGCTAAAAGCACTGCTCTCATCTCCAGAACATTTATGTGCAAGTGGCATTCGTTTGGTTGCCATGTGCCCTGGACTGTCCTGCCCTGATAATGCCCCCCCCACCCGATCAGGGAGGCATCCGTTGTCAGTGTAGCAACCGGAGGAGGTGGAACAAAGGGTCTTCCCGACAGTAGCTGGGGGGAAGACATCCACCACATGAGATGCTTTTTGCACGCCTGCGTGATCACAATGGTGTGGGACATTGGAAGTTCCTGGTATGACCATTGAGTAAAAAGCATCCACTGAAGGATCATGTGGTATCTGGCTAATGGAAGGAGAGGTATGGCGCTGCCATGATTCCCAACACCTTTAGAACTAACCTGGCTTTGATTCTGTTGTTGTTGAGAAGGAGTGATACCAATTTGTGAATGTCTGATATCCTTTGTTGTGTTAGCCTTGCAGACATGTTTATAGTATCTAGATTTGCGCCTATGTAGGTAATAGTGCGACAAGGCGACAAAACAGACTTTCGCAATTTATTGAAATACCCAGTTTTTGACAAGCGAAAAGTATAATCTCTGGCCATCAGAAGGAGATGCTTGGTGGGAGCTGTGAGGAGCCAGTCGTCCAAATATGGAAACACTTGGAATCCTTGTCGTCTCAGGTGAGAAGCTACCACTGCCATGCATTTGGTAAACACCGGGGGCAGTGGTGAGACCAAAGGGCAGGGCCCTGAACTGAAAATGACTGGTTCCCAGCCTGAAGCGGAGGAATCTTCTAGAGCGTCTGTTCATTTTTATGTGATAGTACGCATCCCGAAGGTCTATAGAGCACATCCAGTTTCCTTTGCCCAAAGGGAAGGATGGATTGCAGCGTGACCATCCGAAATCTTGTTTCTTGACTGATTTGTTCAAGACACTGAGATCCAAAATGGGTCTCCAGTCCCTGTTTTCTTTGGAACTAAAAAGAACCTTGAGTAGATTCGGATCCTTGTTGGTCTGCTGGCACTGGCTGAATTGCTCTTTTTGCAAGCAGTTTTGAAATTTCCAAAGCTGCTAGATCCCTTTGAGCGGTGGAACATCTGGAAGGGATTTTTGACTGATCTGGAAAGCGAAGAAAGGGGATAGAATAGCCTTCGGAAATGATGGACTGTACCCATTTGTCTTGAGTCAGGGATAGCCAGGCTTCTGGGTACAGTGACAATCTTCCCGACTGCCTCCGAAGATGGGCAGTCGGGCAACACCTCAGGGATGCTGAAAGGGCTTGTCAGGAAGGCTTCCGATTGCCCTGGTTCTGTGGACCCCCTGCCCCTAGGCGGCGTCTACCATTGTTATTCCCACCTCTGCCTTTGGTAGGAAAGCGACTCTGTCGTCAGGCGAAGTCCCTTGAGATTGTTTACGGAACCACATCTTTCCACCCTTCTGGCCTTTGGGGTAAGGCCTGGAAGGAGTCGAAAACGGACTCCGGCGGCAGAAAGGGTCTTGCCATCAGTCTCGCACCTAGTCAGGGTTTCTTTCACTTGAGGACCAAAGAGATGATCCATCAAAGGGAATTCGTGAAAGACGTCTTGAAAGGGTCCGCAAAATTGCATAGCCGCATCCAGGCGTGCCTACGTAAGGCCACACCTGTCCCTGCGGCTCTGCTCGCTCCATCAGCAGTGTAAGAAAGGAGGCATGGAGGAGTTGGATATGGAATTAAGGGTAGCCAGCTGCATGTTCATCTTGTCTTGGAAACCCGCAGCTGTAGGATCCTTTAACATTTCACTCGCTTCCTTGATCAAGTCCCTTTGAAGGCGAGTGAAATGGCACAGGTAGTTCAGCGAGCGCATGGTAAATGTCGCTGAGGAGAACATCCGCTTCCGTACCTATCCATGGACCTAGATTCCTTGTTAGGTGGATGGA
>NC_056729.1:1950976369-1951258869 GCF_019279795.1 Protopterus annectens
TATATATATATATATATATATATATATATATATATATATATATATATATATATATATATATATATATATATATAAAATCAAAGGTATATAATTAACAGGAAGTAAAGTTCTGAAATGGATCTTATCAGAGTCTAGAAAATGCAATCCACCAATGCAGACTACTGAGGAGATTCAACTGTACGAGTCTTGCAGCGGAGACTAAAAAACTTAACTTTCTATGACAGCCCTTACATTTCCCCTGATGGGAGTGGCTTAATCAATTAGAGAGATGTAAAGAAGGGGATCCTGAGCTCCAGAAAGTTGCCAGTGTGGACTTGAGCTTGCAAAGAACCCATATGCCACTGAAGCAGTAATGATCAACTGTAAATATGCTCTAGCAGTCCAACATCCATTTATTTTTCAAGATGGCAAGACCATGTTGTACTAAGCCTCTCGCTCACCTGTTAATTTTTCATAAACATCCAGAATGGTTCCACTAACTCTTAAAGAGCCTGTGATTCTCCCTGTACTAAAAGTTACCAAAAAGCAGCAAACAACTTTTCATGTCTTGCTAACTCATGACCACTGCCTAATTTGATAAAGGGTGTACACTCAGCTGGTTGAACATAATGCAAAGTGTTTCTTCTGTCTCATGTCTAATGGATTCAGACAGAAATGTAATACCCTAATGACCATTTGCAGCCTTACAGATGCCATTTACTCCAATGTATAAAAAAGTCTGTTACCAGCAGTTGTGTGTGGGTATTTCAAAAGGATAACTAAATCCATCAACCATAGTTGCTCTAAGCAAGAAAAAGGCCATTGTTTAGCTGAAGGCCATGGGTCATTACTTAGCTAAGTAAAATAAACTTGGAAGCTTTCTAGGTCAGTTATCTCAGAGATACGTTTACAATGGGGTCCTAGGGTTCCACACTGAGACACACTATGAATTTTTCACAGCACTCCTTGTCAGGCTTAAGACTGTCACAACCTTTACACCCGTTTATTAAGCCATTTACTTTTCCAGCCACCTATGTAGCACCTTAAAAAGATCACAGGAATGGAGGCTCCCATTTGAGAGAGAATTACTTGTCTGAATTTTGGTGGAAGTCAGCCAATGCCAGAGGGTCTCCTAGGCTATCATATTTAGAGATAAGGGACTAATTTGTTGAGAATATTTCCCAACTCTTGTGCAAACGTGATCCGGACTACCTTTGTGTGCTTCTTATGAACTAGCTAAAGATGCACTTATGCTGCCTGAGTGTGTAGATTATGACAACACTTTTCCACCTTTAGCACCTATTACTATCCCTGTGTTCCATGCAGAGTTGTTCCCATGATGAAAACCCACTCCCTTCCATCCACTGAGAGAGGAAAGCAGATTATAGCTACATAGTCTCTCCTGCGCATCCATCCTTCAGTTCCAGACTGCTATTTGAACATAAAGCTGTGAACAGTACAGACATAAGTGCCCTACCAGGCTAGTCTACACCTAATAAATCACATTTTAAGGAATAAAATAAAATTGACATTAAGTCCAGAGTAGTCAGGTGAATGAAACAACCTCCTGACAAAGGATCTTGATTATGATCCACATTGCTGAGGCTTGTGTCTGGTAACGTCCTTCAAACATCTTGAACAGCATACTGGTATCATTCCACATAACAGTATTCAGCTTCATCTATTACTGCCACCAGTTCTCTTGCCAACTTACTTTGTAATCCATGAAAACAAAAGCATGTTTGCATAGTGGATGTATCAAGGTAATGCGCAAACAAAATAAAGCTACAGAATAAACTATACATACTGAATCGTGTCTCTCACTGATAGACTACTCAATTTCAGGGGAAGATATTCTGAGATGCAAATCAGAGGTAGAAAGAGCATACTTCTTAAATGCTACAATTTCAGCTATGATTTTGCCCCTCACTTACCCTTGCTGCTGCTGAATTTACTGAAGTTCCTTGTGTGCATTTAATCTATGTAAATCCTTAACTGACTGTATGTTAATTTGTACTACTAATCTACACTACTGTGTTGGTATTTTAACGTCTTGTCAATTGTTTCTGCATAAAATTGTTTAATCGTTCATGATCTGAACTTTGTAGCTGTGGAGCTTTTCACCCCAGACCTATGCTGAAAATGGGTTTTTGACCAAGTCGGACTTTCCCCATCACCAAATGTCAATAAATAAATAAATAAAATAAAGTCAAACCTGTTTATGGAAGCATACATTCACTATTACTAACTAGATATGGTCTAGTATAGAAATTGCTCCTCTGCCATGATTTTTACAGGCTAGTGCTACGATTTTAATGCTAGGAGGCTGGCTGGTATGATGACGTGCATCTGCTGTATAAGGTAGCAATTATCAGAATGTACATGGGTGTGTATAAATTTAGTAGTTAAAAACGAGGGGCTGACAATACATTTCACAGCAAAGGAAAAACAGCAAGTTAATGAAGCAACTTTTAAAGTGCTGCTTAATTCTACTGATGATACAGTTTTAAGGGAAAAATAAATTATGTAAAAATGAGGCAGTAATGATCAAGTGTAAAAATGTTCTAGCAATCCTACATCCGTCTTTTCTCAAGATGGCAAGATCATGTTGTACAAAGCCTGTCGCTCACCTCTGTTATTTTTTTATAAACATCCATAATGGCTCCACTAATTCTTTAAGAGACTATGATTCTTCCTGTACTAAAAGTTACCAAAAAGAAGCAAACAACTTTGCATGTCTTGCCAACTTATGGCCACTGCCTAATTTGCTAAAGCATGACATGCACACTGCCTTAAAGAACAGTCTCCTCATATTTATGGTTATGATTATGCAACTTGTCACACATCAGCTGCATAGCAGAAGCTAAATGTATACAGGTGTACGACACTGAAAAATCTCTCTGTCTGAGATGAATGTTACAACATAACAAAACTGCTGTTCAAAGAAAGAAATCATAGCAGTACCCTAGCAGAACCAACATCTCTAAACAGACATCTGTGAACATATCCTATTTTTGTGGTGAAAAATGTCTGTTCTGAAAGTGAAAAATGAGGAGTCCGTGGGGAAAAATCTAGAGATCCAAGGTGTTCAGCTGAAGTACAAAGTACAATAATCTAAAACAATCAGATATGGTCAAGTAAACTCCAGTATCAGCTTTATGCTCTTTGTATAGAACTGATTCCCTTTCAAGCTACTTGTACTACAGTGCAGTAAAAATACAACAGTTTCTGAAAGGGCAGATAACCTTAGCTGTGTCTCATACCTCAATACTATTACTGCATAATCTGATGCATTAGCACTGGAGACACAACAGCAGATTCCTCAGTAACAGTTTATAAGGACGAAACTTAAGTGCTACAATTCAAACAAGTAGCATGTGTGAATGCTAGGATGTATCTCCTTAGCACTTGAGCATCTAAAAGAAAAATATACTCATCAAAAATATCAGGAAAAAACTCTGAAAGAATCATCCTCTATTTTCAGATCAAGCACTTCGATAACAGCCTTTGTTCAAAGCAGTGCTGTTTCAAGTCACAAAAAATGCAATACAGTTTTTTCTAAGCCTCATAGGAAAAGAAAAATCAAAGAGTTTGTCTTCAAAGTCTTAGAACTCTTAGCAGCAGAAAATTGTTTCCTTTATCAAGCTCTCTTCTGTCACTGGCATGACCTTTCTCTGCTATACAGTCTCAGCAGTTTTCCAATCTATTACCCATGTCATTCAAAGTTGCAAAACATATCAGTAAAGAGTTGTAAAATCAGTAGCATGCATTAGGTTTATGGCACCCAAACCAACTTGAAATCACAGAAATTGAGAAAGTGACCACTAATTATATTACCAGTGAAAACTCAGTTAAGTTGTACAATAAATGCACATGCAACCACATACTACAACGGCCATTCCCCCTGTAATAAAAATATCAGTCAGCTGCAATGCAGCAATGACAAATGACTTACTACAAAAGACTGACTAGTTCAAGCTTTTTAGAGTGTTACACAGGACTGATGATATGCATTTTTACACATTGCGTGTGTGTGGTTGGGAGTACTCCATACACAAGATTTTTTTTTTTGTTATACAAGTGCATATATAGCAACAGGGGCCACTGAGTCAATCAACCATGAGAACAGATTCTCTGGTAGGTTGAGCTGTGTCCTAATCAATAAAATTTATAGTTGATCCTGTATGTTTTTTTACAGGAACAAACTGTTACCAGCATCTTTACTTCAGGGGTTTATTTCAACAACCTAGGTTGGAAGTGAGGAGCCAATACTGCACAACCACCAAACAACGTAAATGTAACTCAACACCTCTCATGTAGCATTATGCTCCCATATCAAATACCATGGGACAGCAGTACCTAACCTCAACAAACACCTTCACACAAATTTACAAGTTATGTAACTCACCATAACTAGGCATCTTTGTTGTCCATTTTCATTCTTCCTCAACACACGTGTTTGGATTCAATCCTTGGATACGACTTGGCCGTTTACTCTAGACTTTGGATTAAAATCTTGAGCTCCTCCCTCTACCCATAATGTTTCAGTCCATCCCCAATACCTCAGATAAAGTTTGTTGCCATAAGGACCCTATAGCTAGGCAGAAACAGGGATAGATGAAAGAAAAAAAGGGCTCAAACTCAGAAAAGTTCCAACAGTCCAACAGGTTTCTCCAGAAAAATTCTAGGATGGGGGATGGATGGGAGGGAAGTTGAGGAAGAATGAAAATGGACAACAATGATGCCTAGCTATGGTGAGTGCATAACTTTTAAATCTGATGTTGTCCTTTTCATTCTTCAACACATGGGACATAGCCCCCAGCTACACTGACCTTGGGTGGTCCTCATGGAAGGATATTCCACAGTAGTGCCGAACCAAAGGCGGCCCTACTTCTGGATACAAGATTCAATTTGTAATGAGTAACAAAAATGAGGACTGGACCATGTGGCCGCTGTACAAATATTACCAAAAGATGATCTTGACCAAAAAAAGCAGATGAAGTAGCCATGGATCTAGCTGATTGACCTTTGGGTGGTTTAGGTAAGGAAATGCCTTACTGAGAATAGTAAGAAGAAGAAATCCAAGAAATATAAACCAGTGATCAATTTAGCTAAAGTAACTTTAGAAACTGGGCAATCCAGTCTTTTCGGTGAAAAGGAAACAAATAAATGATCTGACTTTCTGATTTGCTCTGCCCTGTGTAGATAAAAACTTAATTGTCTGTGCACATCAAGGAGATGTAGCATGTATTTTCATTTGCTGGAAATTTTTGGAAAGAAGATCAGCAGATGAATGGATTGGTTAATGTTACTTTCAAAACCCAGTTTTGGTATAAAAAAAAAAAAAAAAAAAAAAAAAAAAAAAGGGTTTGTTCATAAAGTATCCCTATCTTTATGGAAAATAATGTAAGGGGTTTTTAAAGAAAGAGCCTGGAGTTTAACTACCCAGAAAACTGTTTTCCAAGAAAGAACTTTTTGGTCATTTTTTTGCTGAAGCCTAAAAAAGTTTCCGATTTAAAATTTATAGCACAACAGTCAGGTCCCAGGGAGATGAAGGATCCTTTACTAGTGGGCAAGGGAGAAAAATGCCTTTTAGAAACACACTGCATAACTTGGAAGAAGCTAAGGAATAATTTTTTGTCTCCTGTATGAAAACTGGAAATGGATGCTAACTGCAGTTCGATGGTAGAAAAGCTAGTGCCTTCTTTAAAAAGAACAGCTAAAAATTCAAGTACAGCAGAAACCTAAGCAGAAAACAGGTCTAAATAATTTTTCAAAGCCCAAAAGGAGAAGCTTTCCCACTTGCGCTTATAAACCTTCTTGGCAGAGTCTTTTTGCGAGAATAAAATTATGGTACGCAATGGGGACGAAAGCCTGGGCTGTCTAAACATTATTGGAAGTGGAGAAACCATGCAGTTAGCTTGAGGGCCTACACACTGGGATGAATAATTCCTGAGGGGTGTCAGAGAAGATCTGGAAATGGTTCCAGTATCCATGGAGGACAGCAAATGTGAAACCACAGAAGTGGAACCATACCTGCTGCAGCCAGGAGGGGACAATGAGGATGACTGAGCTCTTCAACCAGTTTGCTTTCTGTAGAAACTTGGGAATCAAAGGAAATGTGGGGTAAGCATAAAGGAGACTGGAGATCCAAATGTGGACTAGAATCTCTCCTGTTGCCTCCCCCTGAGGGGGGAATCAGTGAAAAATACCTGCAACACGCTGTGTGAGGGAGGGCAAAGAAATGGCAGCAAAGTCAGCCCCATAAAAAAAATTTCTTCCATCACAGACTGTTTGAGAGACCACTCGTGCGGTATCAAAATGGACCTGCTTAATTTTCTGCTAACATGTTGGTTTTCCCCTGTATGTACACTGCAACCAAGGAGATCGCCCATTCCCACACTCTCATGGCCTCTCTGCAGAGATGGTAAAATAGAGTTCCTTCTTGTTTTCTGATGTACTGGACAACAGACACGTTTGTCTGTTTGAACTACAATAATCCCTAGAGGAAGAGCATCTTGAAATGCTTGCAACATTAACAAGACCGCTCTCATTTCTAGTACCCTAATATACAGATTGGTCTCTTGGGGGGACCATGTGCCCTGCACCATCCTTCCCAGGAAATGACCCCACCCCAACAGGGAGGTGTCCATAGTCACTATTGCCATTGGGGGTGGTAAAACAAAAGATTGGCCTAGATGAATGTTGTCCCACTGAATCCATCAGTTAATGTGTCATTTGCAAACTGGAGTAAGTGTGACTGGAAAGGATAGGGGTTGTCAAAGAATAAGCCATTGAACAACTAGAGTGCATTGAAGAACACAAAGTATCATGCTAAGAGAAGCAATACAATGGTTGCTGCCATGGATCCTAGCATTTGAAGAACTAACCTGTCTGAAGGAGATCAATGGGAGATAATCTGATGGCCCTTGGACCTCAGCGTCGATTTGCTACAAACTGGTAAGTGATGCTACTTGCATTGGTGTGTTCAGATATGCCCCAATTAACTCTAGGCTTTAAAGTTGTGTCAAGTTTGATTTGGCATGCTTTATAGTTATCCCTAGTGACTGGCAAATCTGGAGGAAATAGTCCCCAGAATGTTGAAGGAGATGCTTGGAGGGGGCAGTGAGAAGCCAGTCGTCCAGATATGTAAACACTCGGAATCCTTTGAGTCTCAGGTGAGCAGCCACGACTGCCATGCATTTGGTAAACATCCTGGGGGGCTGTGGTGAGTCCAAAGGCAGGACTCTGAATTGGTAATGACTGGTTCCCAGCCAAAAGCACAAATGTCTTCTGGATTGCCTGTTTATTTTGATGTGATAGTATGCATCCTGAAGATCTATGGAGCACATCCAATCATCCTTGGGAAGAAATGGCAGAATGGACTGAACCATGACCATTCATAACTTTGACTTTTTTATGTACAGACTCAATTTGTTCAAATCCAGAATTGGTTCAGGTCCTCCATCTTTTTGGGCACTAAAAAGAAGTTCCGAATCCTATTTGGTCTGGTGGGACCTCTTGCAAGACTCCTGCCTAGCAGCTTTTGAATTTCTTGTGCTGCTGATTTATTCTGACTGGGTGGAACATCGGCAAGCTTTTTCCTTTTGTAAACAGGAAGTTAGAAAAATGGAATGGAATTACTTCTGGATATTATTCTTAGCATCCAGGAATCTTATGTTATATTTGCCCAGGTGCAAGGATAGTCATCCCCCAACTGACTCCAGTGTTGGACAGCTGGGCAGCAATCCAAAAGCGCTAAAGGGTCTGTCCAGAAAGGAATCACAGAAACCCTGATTTTGCGGGCCTCCTCTGCCTCTAGGGAGATGTCTATCACTGGAACTTCCTCCTCTGCCTCTGGAGTTGTTCCCATGTAGATCTTGTAAAAGTCCCAGAGATTTTCGGAACCACATTTTCTTACCACATCTTGGAATCTTGGAAAAGGTTCGTTGACGGGTAGAAAACTTGATTCCCATGGCAGAGAGAGTCTTTCCTTCTTGCTCGCTGCAGGTAAGCATCCCTTTTACCAATGGACCAAATAAGGATGTGCCATCGAAGGAGGCATTGATAAAGAACATCTTAAAAAGCTCCACAAAGTTACACAGATGCATCCAGGCATGTCTCCTTATGGCAATGCCTAAACCAGCAGTTTGTGAGGTGCCTTCAGTTTTGTAAGAGATCAGCCTAGGGTTGGTAATTGACAAAAGAGTGGCCAGTTGATAGATAGAGGATTTCAAAAGAACATTCTAACAGCTCCTTGGTCAAATCTCTCTGTAGCTTTGTGAAATGTGTCATGTAATCAAGAGACCTCAACGCGAAGGTCGCCGAGACAAAGACTTGCTTTTCAAATCTGTCCAGGGCCCTTGACTACCAGTTTTTGGGGGGGGGGGGTGGATAAAAAAAAACTCTGTTATGCTAGCGATTTCTTAGCGGCTGCCACCAACCCCCCATAGCATCTACTGGGACTCCTTTGCTCCACAGGGGTCCATCCTTGGGAGGAGGTAAAAATTTATCAGGTCTTTTTAGAATGGCCTTGACTGTATCCGGCTCCTTCCATGTCTGGAGGGAAACTAAATCGAGGAGTTCATCTGCTGGACTGATTAACCATACCTCTCAACCTCTCAACTGTACAGATTTTCCCAGAAAGTCCAGATTTTTGTCTCGTATTTCTTGTCCTTTTTTCATAAAATTGTGTTTTTCTGGCAAATTAATGGCGAATCTTTAAAGAGTGAAGTTAGAAAATAATGACAGACATTTGAGCTTCAGACTTCGCACCCTTCAGAAAATTCATGCTAATGTACAACCTAAGTTTGTAAGAGGAGTATTTAAAAATTGTCCCTTTTTTTGGTCTGAAGAGAGAGAAAAAGCCCTTTCCACGACCTCAAAGGCAGACTGACCTGAAAAAGTCACGACCAGCAGTACCGGAGCCGAGGCTTACAGTGCAGGCAGATCACAACTCCTGTCAGATCAGTGTCTTGAGGATGAAACCAGACCAAAACTGTCCAGGGCAAAGTCTCCAAGGGGCAGGGATAGATCCTATAAAACTGGTCAATCCCAGTCCCAAAGATCTGGCACCAAGACTTCAGCACCAGGACCTGTTGCGATCCAACGGTATCACAGCAGAACTAGTTAGGGATGCCATCGGAGTGGAAGAAGAGATCTTCTGATCAGACTCTGGACCTCTCAGAGCTTTCAGATCCTGGGGCTCTGAAACAGTGGGATTGATTGGAGAAGGAGAAAGAATAGTAAGAGATGTAGGTGGAAGGCTCATGGATCCAATACGGTACAGAGCTGGTATGACCCCCATCTAGATCGGAGCACTGAGAAATGTTTGCATCTCATCCACGTCTGACAAACTTCTGGAGGATGTGGTGGACTGTGGCCTTGAACGTTTCCTTGGGGTCTGTAAAATGGAGAATGTAGGAGTAATTGGATATCTGGTGCGTGACCTCTAAGAAATGCCAGGCTTTATATCCAAGGATCTGCAATCCGAGACAGGCATTGTAGGACTAGCAGATATAAGAATCAGGTCTGGAGGTTTTGGCTCCAATGATTTCTGATCTGAAGATAGGGCCTTTGGATCAGATAATGTCAAATATGAGGATTTTTTTTTATCTTAATCAGTGGCAGCAACAAAGTCCTAGAGGACTTCGCCAGGGAGTGATTTCTGTGCTCCAATGGAGCAGACTTTGAAGATATAGCAGGGGTTTGAGCCCCAGAAGAAGTTGCAGCAGGAAGAAGTAGGTCTTTCAGAATTAACTTGTTGCGGTCAGTCAGAACCCATGGAGTAAATGTAGAACAAATTCTGCACCTCTTGGGGCATCTGAGTTTGGAATTTAGCTAGTAGAAAGTAAGCTTTTTTTTTTTTTAAAGCAAGTAAAGAAGAAAGGGAGAATTACCAGCTTTGGTAATTAAGAAAATATACCCTGCTTAAAGGGTAAAAGTGGAAAATACCACATAGGAGGGGAAAAAAAAACAACGCTGTTGCTTATACTAAGAGGAAGGATAGAAAAGAAACCAAGAAGAAAATTCCAGTAAATATATAAAAACTTACAAAAATGTCACTCATTTCTTGCTTGAGAGAAGGAACCTGCATCTGAGCACAATGGCAGCAAACGAGATGTGAGGTATTGAGGATGGACTGAGGCATTATGGGTAGAGAGTGGAGTTCAAGAGTTGGATCCAAAGTCTAGAATATGTAGCTGAGTAGGATCCAAGGACTGGATCCAAACCCACATGTTGAGGAAGAATGAAAAGGATATCAGATCCGGTGGTTACTCATCTCTCATATAGGAATGCTTGGTCATGGCTGGGCTGCCATGGCAGCTACATAAGAAACAGACACCTTTCCAGGCACCACTATACAGCTGTGTATGCATATCCAAACAAAGAGATAGTTCTCATCCCTCCCATCAATGTATATTCATTGTAGCAGAGCTGTAAAATGCTATACATATCCTACCCAAAGGCAGTAAAAATCTTTCTTTCAGGAAAAATCTTTCTTTCAGGATTATTTGATTTTCCTATTTTTCCTACACTAAAGACCAAAGCTCATTTCACACACTACTCAATGGGACTACAAAGTGCAATCCTGAGCCTTCCTTGATAAACACGTCTGACTAATAACCACATTTCATAAACCCAATTTCCAAATTTAAAACTGTTTTCATCTGAGAAAATAATGTTGTAGTCCTAAATCTCTTACCTTCACAATTAAGAACATTTTAAACTAATCAATATATATTTTTATTCTATACTCTGCTCCAAGAAAAAAGATGAAATACAGGTTACTTACTATGCAGTTGAAAAGGCAGACCATTTGTAACCTAACCACTTCAATTCCCACTACTTGCTGTCACATTCCACACCGGATTGCAGGGCAAATTGTGGAGTGAATTTAGGGTTACCCAGCTATTAGTCTATATCGTATGAATCAGACTGATTTTGTTTTCGTTTTATTTTTTTTTAGCCATGGAAACAAAAATGTCTGCTTATGAGAGGAAAAGGAAACAAACAAGCTGTCGACATCCGACCTTTTTGCTAAACCCGATTTAAATTTCTGAATGAAATGGAAAGACCACACAGCTGAAGCAGAGCTGACAAAGTATGATTTAATTGGGCCTATAATGCTTTGTTTATATAATATGAAATAGGACTGAAAACCTGCTGTAAAATTAGTGCGCTTCATTTCACTCCATAAATGGCAAGGCAAATTCCTCATTAGTATTAATCCATGATGCATATGTGACAACCTTTAATCAAGTTAAAAAAAAAAAAGTAACTTGATTTTGTCAGAAAAAAAATTACACTCATGTCAACATTTACCTAAATTTATTATTACCGTTCTTGTTCAAATTATTATTTCTGTCCGAGTCCAGGGAATGACAGTGGCACAACCAGATGTCAGACTGCTATGTAAAGGTTTCTGTCCAAGTCCAGGGAATGACAGCAGCACAACCAGATGTCGGACCGCTGTGGAAAGGTACCGCAGAGTCTGCAGAGCCAGAAAACTCCATCTGGCAAGCAACATAAATTATTACTGAAAATACATTTTGTCTCTTACTAACAATGTCAATGCAATGTGCAAAAGCTGAAAAGGCTGTCAGTAAGGTTAAAACTACAGACAGCCTTAAATGGATAATAGCACTGCTTATGATGCTAAAGCATGCTATTAAACAGATGATTACAAATCAAGACAAGGCGCAATGTCTTGAGAGCAATGGAGCACGGCACTCAATTAATGATAATTTTTTCCCTTTGGTTACCACGACTGAACTGTGGGCATTACCTTCAGCTGCAATATGCATACTCTAACACGAGAAGCCTGGAACTGTATTTCAGACTACATAGCTTAGTGTTTTCATCAGTAATCCATTATTCCACCTCCTTAAAGAAAAGGACCGCATCACCTTGCTAAGGACAAATCTGAAATCTGTTCATACTAGTAATCACATGCAAACTCCCAGTACCATCAACACATATTTCTCAAAATATGGACACGTGACACTTAAGACTTTTCAAGCCATTCTGTGCAACAGTGTCATTTAAATTCCACAGTAAATTCATGAGGTAATTTTACTATTTCTATTTGCAAAATAATACAACTGCACTCTTACACATATGAAACAGGAAGTCCATGAAGACTCAATCCAATGCGTTTTTCTGATAACTAATATGGAAAATTACTTTTCTCTCGAACTGGTGAATTAAAGGTTAGTGCAAAGCTCCTAGTCCTACTGACCCCGGTACTTCTTGCAACATTTAATTTATCAGCTTAGTGTTATACTTTAATTGCTTTTACTGCCATAAATACACACAGTGAAAATTGCATTATAACTGGACTACATCAATTTTCGATCCAAGTCCAATTACAACTTCCCAAAATTAAGCAGACTACACGTACGGATATTAATCCACTGTAATTAGAATGATTTATTGCATGTACAGTAAATTTTCAACAGCACTTTTACACCACACAGAGTAATAATCATTCACCTTATTGTCTCACAGATGACCTTTATACATTCAGTTAATGATTTTCTATGGTATTATTCCATTTGCTTAACCATATAGTCCGATTTAAGCAAGAAGCAAATGAGCAAGCCCTGTGCAATACTAAGTATATTTTCTTCTACACTGAAGCCAATATTTTTTTTCAATATTTAAAGCTCATTTATGCTTTGTCCCCCTTCCAAATGTGTCTCATTTTAACCTTTACTAAAGATAGCAAGCCTACCGCTGAAATAACACAATTTCTTTTTTCTGTATTTTTACCTGGAAGATTAACCCAACCTTATCAAGATATAAGTAACAGAATATCAGTAGTCAAGGTGATCACTGATACACACAATCAAACTCTCACATGTACACACACCTCGCTACCCTTTAATACCACGAATAGAGTGACACATGACCTGTGACATCATCAGCACAAGTTAACCTCCTTGACTGCTTATGACAAAGGTAACAAATCCATATATATTCAGATGGGCCAATACAGTGTTCCACAGACATTTAACTGTTATATATCACTCATTGTTAACAAAATAAAAATAAAATTAGTAAAAGACAAGACATATACTTTACTAATCTATAATAAATTCAGTCTTGTACAAGGTAGTGCAAAAATGTGGTTAAAACAAAATCTAAGCTCCACTAGTGGTATTGTGTGACACTGATGGTAGCAGTAAACATTCAGTTAGGATCACCGCAGCAGCAAAATGTAATAAATACAGGAATTAAATAGAAGTGGACTAAGTACAGTTTTGTACCTACCATAAATGTAGATGTCCGATAGGTATGCAACTGCAGTCCTTACATATGGGTTGTCCTGCCTCAGGCAGCCTTTGGTCGGCCGGATTCCAAAGTCTGGGTCCGGCGTCGGCTGATGTCGCCCTTTCCCCGACGTCAGAGCGCCTGGGGGTATAAAAGCATCAACCGACGCCATCTTCTTCAGTGTTTCTTGCCCCAGATGCCAGGTGCCCTCTAAGGAAGGCTAAATTTTGAAAATAGAGAAAAAATTCCAGACAAGTACAATAACATACAAATAAACCATAAAAGATTACCCCAGGTAGCTAAAATGAGGGGTAGAAACCCAAAGGAATACCACAGAGGGGTAGGTGGGAGGGAAAACCTGACTGCAGTTGCATACCTATCGGACATCTACATTTATGGTAGGTACAAAACTGTACTATGTCCTTCAAGGATGCAACTGCAGTCCTTACATATGGGTTGAATACCATAGCCAACCTGGGGGTGGTAGGCACTAAGACAAAGATGGTGTAGCTAAAATGCCCTGCAGGACTGCAGAAGCAAACCCTGCTCTGGATCTGGAATATAAAGGCAGGTTGTAATGTTTGGAAAATGTATGCACGGAGCTCCATGTAGCAGCTTCTAAAATGTCCTTTGTTGCCACTCCTCTTAAAAAGGCTGTGGAGGTGGCTGTAGCTCTGGTGGAATGTGGCCTGATGTCAGATCGCACAGCTTTTCCATGAAAAGAGTAGCAGAATCGAATGCAATTTCCAGTCCATTTAGAAATTGTCTGTTTGGAAATTGCTTTTCCCTGCAATCCAGCAGCGTAAGCTACAAAAAGCTGGTCAGATTTTCTAAAAATCTTTGTTCTGTCCAAGTAGTAGTGCAACTGTCTGTGTATGTCCAAGGTGTGCAGAAGTCTCTCACCTTTATTTTGAGGATTGGGAAAGAAGGTAGGCAGGTGAATAGCTTGATTCAGGGACACCCTGGATACCACCTTTGGCATGAATGACGGACTGGTTCTCAAAGAAACTCTGTCCTGGTGAAAAATGAGAAATGGTTGTATTGCCATAAGGGCCTATAGCTCAGAGACTCTTCTTGCTGAGGTTACTGCCAGAAGGAAGGCTGTCTTCCAAGACAGAAATTGCAACTCTGAAGATGCTGCTGGTTCAAAGGGAGAAAGAGTTAATTTTTCCAGCATGAAGTTGAGGTCCCATGCAGGCACTGGTGGTTTCCTTGGAGGGTTGATGTTCTTTATACCTCTTAGAAACTGTCTTAGCAATGGGTGAGAAAATACAGGCGGATCAGTGTTATATTTGGCAGATATTGCTGAAGCATGTATTTTTATGGAAGAACATGAAAGGCCATTGTGGAGCATTTCAGCCAAGAATTCCAGGATCTGTGGAATGCTCATCACCGATGGGTCTTGACCCTTTTTGCTGTTCCAGATAAGAAATCTCTTCCATTTTGCTGAGTATGTTTTTCTAGTGGAAGGTCTGCGCGCCTCCAGGATGATATCTTTTACCCTTTTGGAAAGTGTATCTTGAGTAATAGTCATGGAATCTTCCAAGCTGTCAGCTTCAATGTTTTCAAGTTGGGGTGTAGTGTCCTGTAATTGTGCTGTGTCAGAAGCAGTGGCCATTGAGGAAGGAGCCACGGATTGCTGTGTGTCAAGCTCCGAGGAAGGAGCCACGGATTGCTGTGTGTCAAGCTCCGTAGGAGTGGGTACCAGTGTTGTCTTGGCCAGTCTGGAGCTATCAGTATGACTTTCGGTTGCTCTGTCTTGATCTTTAGTAACACCTTGGTCATCAAAGGTAGAGGTGGGAAGGCATATAGTGTTAGAGAGTTCCAACTGAAGGAGAGAGCGTCCACCGTCCATGCTTGAGGATGGTATGCCCTTGTACAAAACTTTTTCAGATGGTGATTGAAGTGGGAGGCAAAAAGATCTATATCCGGCCTTCCCCATGCTTGAGCTATTTGTACAAAAATGTCTGGATGCAACATCCATTCGTGTGGATCCATGATGTTTCTGCTTAGGCTGTCCGCCAGAACATTGCCCTTCCCTGGTACAAGCTGGGATTGCAGCTCTATTTTCAGTTGTAGGGAAATATCCCAGAGATTCACTGCCAGTCTGCAAAGAGGGTAGGAATGGGTACCTCCTTGCTTGTTTATGTACCACATAACTGTGGTATTGTCTGTCTTTATTAGTAGATGGCCCTGATGCATGAACTTTTCGAAGGCCTTGATTGCATGTATCACTGCCAGCATTTCTTTTTGGTTGATATGCAGGTGCTTTTCTTTTTGTGTCCATTGTCCTTGAATGCATCTGCCCTCCATGTGCGCCCCCCATCCATGGTCTGAGGCGTCTGTTGTTATGGTTTGACTTGTATGAGGCTTGCTGAAAGGCAGACCTTTGTTTATTTGGCTTGCTTGAGCCCACCACAGAAATTCCTTTTGAAGGCATGGAATGAGTGGGATCAATGTTTCCAGGCTGTGGCTGTGCTGAGACCATAGACTTTTTAGATACCATTGTAGTTTTCTCATATGCAGCCTTGCATGCGGAATCAGAAGAATGCAAGATGCCATGAAACCCAGGGCCTGCAGGATTTTCTTTGCAGTCATCTGGGTGTGTGTTGCCAATCTTCTGAAGTATTCTGGTAATTGTTTTTCTTTTGTCAGAAACGCCATCTGGGTGTTTGTGTCCAGTGTGGCACCCAGGAAAGGTATTTGTTGGGATGATACGAGACTTGATTTCTGAATATTGACTGTGTATCCCAAGGCCTGCAGTAGGTGAATGGCATAGTCCAAGATTTTTAACAAGGCTTGTTGGCTGTCCACTTGTATAAGGCAGTCATCCAGGTAAGGGTATATTTGTATCCCCTGAAGTCTGCAATGTGCAATTACTGATGTCAGGCATTTCGTGAACACTCTGGGCGCAGTAGATAAGCCGAAGGGCAATGCTGAGAATTGATAATGCTCTGAGCCTGCAAGAAATCTGAGGTATCTTCTGCAACTTTGTCTGATTGGGACACGCAGGTATGCCTCCTTGAGGTCGAGAGTTACCAGCCAAGACCCCTTGCCCAGCATGAGAAGGAGTTGCTGTAAAGTCAGCATTTTGAATTTTGGCACAATAAGGTAAGTATTCAGTGCGGACAAGTCCAGAATGGGTCTCCATTGGTTTTCTTTTCTTGGAACAAGGAACAGTCTTGAATAAAATCCTTGTCCTTGTTCTGCAGAAGGAACCTTTTCTATTGCTCTTATTTGAAGTAGGTTTGTTATTTGTTTGAGTGCCTCTGCCCTTTGATTTGGTGGCAGGTTTGGCCTGCCATGTCTTGTTGGCAGTGTATGAACATGGAATCTGTATCCTTTGTCTATTATCTCCAGTATCCATTTGTCCTTTGTAATATTGTGCCAATTTTGTGAGAATAAAGATAATTTTCCGCCCAAAGGTGCTTCTAATTGAGCCCTGGATGGCGGAGTCAAAGTCAAGTCATTGAGATTGTCCTGGCGGAGCAGTGGAAGGTCCTGCCCCACCTCTCTGGTTCGGAGGCTGCCACTGACGTCCTCTGTAGGAGCCTCGAGTTTGCCCTCTACCTCTGCCATGCCTGTTTTTGCCTCTTTGAAATTTGTCTGTGTCAGGAAAGGACCAATGCTTAGAAGGCCAATTCCTGCTGAATCTTGGAGGCTGTACCTGGAGGAAATCTTTGACTGTTTGCACTGATTTTGCCTTTTCCTCTATTTTCTTTAAAACCTCTTGTGCAGTAGCACCAAATAGCTTATGTTTCTCTAGTGGTGCGTCCAAAAGCTTAATTTTCACATGGTCTGGCAATGTTTGTTCCTTTAACCAAGCATGTCTGCGTATGACCGCACCTGTCATTGCTGCTCTACATGAAGCTTCCAATGCATCATATCCACACTGAAGGAAATGGCTGCTAACCTGCTTAGTATTATGAACCAATTCCTGTAACCCCTTTCTATCTAGTGGTTCAGGGGAAGCCAGTTTCTTTTGCAAGTCATCCAACGTGTATTCCTGATACTGAATCATATGAAATTGACAATTTAATGCTCGCATAGAAAGGGTGGAAGATGTATATACTTTCTTGCCCCACCTTTCTAAAGCCCTAGAATCTCTTTCCGAAGGGAGTGGGTTCTTAGCAGTAGTGGAGGAAACCCCTTTAGGCCCCTGAGAAATAGTTTCAGGGTCAGCAGTATGGCCCTTGAACAGAAATTGATGTGTGTCTGGGACCCTGTAGTACCTGTCTGGCTTGACAGGAGCAGGGGGGAGGGAGTAAGGGGAGACACTAGATTCTAAGTACACATCATCTAAAACATTTAAAACTGGAGGAATAGCTAAGGATCTACGCTGAGGTAGCTTTAAAAATTCCCTTAACCTTTTCCTAGAATCTGAGTATTCTTGGCCTTGCCATTTGAAGTGTTCCCTCATAGGAAAACTCCTCAGGAGGAGAAGCAGAGGGAATAGATTCCTCCGCATCAGAATCCTCGTAGGCCGGGAAGGCCTCCTCCTAGTAGTCTGAATGTGCAGAGTCACCTGAGGCCTCATCGGAGGACTGGGAGTCTACCTGCTCAACCCTAGGTCTCTTGTCCGAAGGCGGCTGAGAGCTTCTATCTGGATGAGGCTGTGAACCCCTAATTAAGGAAATAAGGTCCTCAGCTAAACTTAAAATTTGAGAACCAGAAGTGGATCCCAGAGAAACAGATCTTGGAGGGACAGACTTAGCCTGTTTGGCAGCCTTAGCACGTGTGTAGGCCTTAATGGACATAGACATTGGAGGCCTGGCAGCCCCACGTGCTGGAGTAGTCTTATCCACAGAAAAGGTGTCAGAAATATCCTGGGCTACGGTCTCAGAGGGGAGAACAGAAACCGGCACCGAGCTGGCCTCCGGTACCGAAGTAACCGGTGGAGCGGTGTCGTCGGTCTGTAGCGGTTGCGAAACCGGCTCAGAAGAGACAGAGACACTCGCGGTAGGCCTAAGCGTGGTGTCGGTCGAGACCGCGGAGGTCGGTCCTTATCCTTCCGTTTTTTAGGTAAATGTGCTGTCGGAAGCTCCGACGGCATGATATAACAGAAATCTTCCCCAAAATAATCCTGTGCAAACTCTGACCGACGCCTAAGAGTGCGTTTATTGAAAGAGGCACAAGCTGCACAGGCGGAGACGTTGTGTTCTGGGCCTAGGCAGGGTAGGCAGTAAGAGTGAAAATCCTTACGTGGTATTTGTTTCCCACAAGTTAAACAATTAACATTTTCACTTTTATCTGACATCGGCTGAGGCAAGAAAAGGTCCCCAGCGGGGTACTTAGCTTTTTTGAAGACTTCAGTAGCTGAAAACACAGGAGCTGGTCGACCGGCACTTGCGAACTGCTTCTGCTTCGGGCGCCACGCGGCAAGAAAGACTGGAGAAGATGGTGTCGGCTGATGCTTTTATACCCCAGGCGCTCTGACGTCGGGGAAAGGGTGACATCAGCCGACGCCGGACCCAGACTTTGGAATCCGGCCGACCGAAGGGCTGCCTGAGGCAGGACAACCCATATGTAAGGACTGCAGTTGCAGCCTTGAAGGACATCTACCCAGTTGTGCCAACTCCCACAGCTTTTCATATGCCCCAGTGTGGGCTGACTTGACCACGGTACAGGGAAAAATGCATAGACACCTCATCAGCCCCAGCCATCAGTACTAATTTTTTGTTACAGAAGACATGCGAATATTCCCAGTGAAGGAAAGAACCTCCCTTATTCTGTGCTCTACAAGACTAATATTTCAGAGGGGAAACTGCAAATGCAGCTTCTGTGGATCTGAGATGGGGGACTGTATGAGAGGTACTGCTCCGCACAGTATGCTTCTCTGAGGCAAAAAAAAAAAAGAGCAGGAGGAAGGGCAACACAAAGTAGTACAAGTGGAAAAAATGGGTGAAAAGAGCAGACACATTCCTCATTGTAACCTTAAAGAATATGAGAAAAAGGGAGGAAGAAAGTGAGAAGGCACAGAAAATGATTCTACTTACACACCTACCATCAACAGGGAGTCTACTGTACCATGTTCTTTGTAGGGATCTCTACTGCAGTCCAATTCCCCACATATGGGAAGACTCTCAAAGCAATGTAAGCAGCAGCAGCAAACTGGCTGAAAAGCAGTAGTGAAAGAATTTAGTTCCCTCCCCATGGCTTCAAAGAGATTATGGTAGGCTTCGAAGGACAGCCATACCAAAATCTACCCTTATCTAGGCTTGAGTATCCAGTCTATGAAATTCACAGAAGGGTGAAGGAAGCCTCACAAATACTTTGAGTAAAGGCATTTTATGAGAAGGCTGCTAAAGTGGCAACCACTTTCATACAGTAGGCACCGACATGCACCTGCAAGGATTTGTTACACCTTTAATAACAGAATACACTGCATTCGGCTAACTACTTAGATGCTGCTTGTTTGGGGACTGCTCTATCCTGTTTCCCCCCGGGTTGGGGGGGGGGTAAAAAAACAAATATAAACATTCTGTTTGTCCAGATTCTTCAGTTCTGTTCACAGAGTGAGCTGCCTGCAGATATCCCAACAGGTGCAAAATTCCATCGTGTTTTCAAGTTTGGGGAATCTGGAAAAATATGAATGAGTGAGAAAAATTTCGATGACTTCTTTTGAAATGAATGAATGAATGAATGAATGAATGAATGGGCTGATTTTTCTTATGCTGTCCCTTGTTGAACAGGATAAAAAGGTCTGTGCACATGAAAGCCTGTAATTATGAAAGTCTCTCAGATGAAGAGACAGAGCAGTCAGATATTTGAAAGAAGCAGATGCTACTGTCTTCAAAGCTATCCAGTGGGAGTTTCTCTTAAAACAAAGCTGAAGTCCTTAGGGGGTGTGATTACCCTCCTCAAAGGACAAATATTTAGTACCCTCCAAAAAGAAATGTTCCATAGTAGTCCAATTTGCAAGAGATGAAACAACAGGAAGGCAGGCTAAAACTGCAGACATACTTTCTTTGTAGGAATACGAAAGCTCTGCTAAAACAAAATCTGATAGATATGATTACACAAAGTGCTGCCAACCACAGACAAACCAATGGAGGTGGAGTCCTGGTGGCTGTTATTTTGCATCAAATAAATTCCTCAACTTAGTCAAATACTTTCTTGTACTATGTTATCTGGATTCCTTCATAAGTTTTAGCATGCATTTGGAAAATAGATGCTTGAGAAGAATAATCATATCATCTCTGCAGGAATCCTGAGCCTCTGGATATTTGGATTTATCGGAGAATTAAAGGTTACCAGTTGAGGCAAAGGGCTTGAAGACTCCCTCCCCTAGTTGCATCAGAAAAGAAAAAAAATGTGTCTTTAATCAGAAAAGAAGCCAGAAGAATCACTTCTGGTCACTCCTCCCCTTCTTTCTGCAGATCCCTTGGCAGCAAAGGCAAAGAAGTGTAGACAAAGGAACATGTCTGGGAGTCGGAGAATAGGAAGCTCAAAATTGTCAATTGATTGCTTCCTGTACCCAAGGTATAGGGATTACACCTCCTGACAACTCAATTAGCCTACTGTCCAACTCTGGAGCAAGTCACTTAACCAGACCGTGTTCCCTGGTCACCCTTTAAAACAGACACTTGTGCCCATTGGACTTACCCAGTTAGCAAACGTATAAAAACATGACTTTTGGCCAATGCTCCTCTGAAGATGTCTGCAACCATCCAAGATCTGAAGTGACACAAAACGCCATGACAGACATCTATGACTGATGGGCAAGTCCCAGCATTGTGCATAGGGATAGTCAACATTTATTTATATACCACATGGCTGCAGTGCTATCTATGGAGAGATGCAGTACTCCTAACTTCTAGGTTGATATGCGGGCTCTGAGGGCTTGAATCACTGCCAACATTTCCTTGATACTAATATTTTTTCTCTCTCCACTGTCTGGGATTTTTAAGTGGCATGCACATTTAAATTTTGGCTTTTCAAAGAATACTGAAAAGATCTCCACATTTGCCTTGACCTGTGATGGTCACCAGACAAACTACTAAATACATGGGTTCACCGATAGCACCTTCTCTAAGAGGTAAGAATGCTGCTCTCATAGGTCGTTTAGGTATTACTGGATTTTGCCAATGTCATGTGACCAAGGGGACCATTAATACAGTGAAATCCCATATTACAAGGCCATAAGAAAATCCCTTCCTGAAATACTTCTCTTCTCGGAGACAGGAGCGGCCTTAGGTCAACTGGTGCCCTAGGCAAAAGGGCTCTACAGTGTCCCCCCACACCACTCGGTGCCCCCATCCTGGTCTACCTACACCAAATAAATACTGGAAAAGTGACCCTGCTACAGTGGTGCCCTAGGTGGCCACCTAGTTGGCCTATGCCTAAGGCCGGCTATGCTCGGAGACTACTTTGGAATTCTACATAGTTATCGATGCATTTGCTCTTATTTATTGTAATTTGTTTTGCTGAAATTTGTTTTGCTTTATATTTGTTTTATGTTAAATTTGCTTTTATTTTGGAATACTAAATGCAATGGTTTAGGACAAGTTAGCAAATATTTCAGTTCACTTCTCTGCTCTGAGTGCAAAGAGGTTAAGGCTAGGTGATTTGTGGGAGGAGCTGAGAAATAGCACTTATTATCAAAGGTAAGCAGAAATGGTTTTAATCTTTTGGAGCTCTCTCTGATGGTGTTGTGACATTAAGTTTCCCACTGACCCACCCTTTATCTGCTGAGCTATTAAACTCTGTGGCTCTTGAATGGGCACCTACTTTTTATGCACTTGAGTTTGGAAGCTCCTCCTAGTCTCATCTTACCTGATTACACTTGTAAGCAAAGCACTAGAAGTTCAAAGTAGGAAGGGCCCTCCCTTTAGACTGTTAAAACTTCAGTTACCTTCTATTTCAAACGTTCCTATTATATGATGCATGCTGCAACAAACAGAAAATCACAAACACTTAGGTAAGACTCCCAGTCACTGGTAATCTTCCTTTGACGAATTTACATCTATTAAAGGGCTACAGGACAATGATAGTATTGTGATTAGACAGGCAGATAAGGGGGGGGGGTGCAATTGTGGTTTTAGACCACGTTATGTACTCGAATACTATGAAGAATATGCTGAATGATGTTGACACATTCTATGCTCAATAATTTATCATTAGATAGATTAATTAAGAATGTGCATGCAGAATTATATGACTTATTATTGTGTGGTGTGATAGATGATGAACTATATAAATATTTGTTGGTTGATTCACCATTGGTTCCTTCATTTAGAGGACTCCCCAAGATCCACAAAACTTTGGTTTGCCCACCAATGAGACCCATTGTTTCTGGTGGGAGGTGGCTTATGGAGCCTGCATCCATATATAATGAGAAACATCTTAGACCGATAGTCAATGATACGATAACTATACTTAAGGATACACAACAGTTTTTGGAGGATTATGGTGCATATCTTTCTGCACACAATACAACTGATGATGAGTTGTTAGTCACAACAGATGTGGTATCCTTGTTTACTACCATACCTAATGATGTAGGGATGGAATATCTAAGGTTAGACCTTATCGAGAAAGGAGTCCACAGTGATCTGGTTATTAAAATCAGTATGCTACTTGATTTGGTACTTAATAATAATGTATTCATGTATAATGACATCTATTACTTACAAAGAAAAGGGGTTGCAATGGGCACCCCTTGTGCCAACTCGTATGCCAACCTTGTGTTGGCATACTGGGAGAATACATATGTCACATCCAACATGAACTATGCTAACATCAAGTTCTACAGGCGTTTTGTGGACAATGTGTTTTTTGTATGGGATGGGACTATGGATGGGTTAACTGAATTTATTGAATATATAAATGGTACGACCAATTTCTTGAGTTTTGAACATAAATGCTCTAATGATGTGATTGATTTCCTAGATGTACAGATATCAAAGAGAAGTGGGGTGATGCATTCAGAAATATACAGGAAATCTTGTTGGAGAAATGGTATGTTACATCGTAGTAGCATGCATCCACAACATATTTATGGCAATATAGTAGAGAGCCAGACCCTGCAAATCTCTCGTTTGACTACAGAAGATGAGGTTTTTGATTGTAAACAGGGGATGCTAGCTGGCAATCTCTTAGCAAGAGGTTATAATGAGAAAGAAGTAGAGAACATCTATTGTAATACAGACTCGATGAGGAGAGGCAAGGGCAAACCATATTTATATAGACACCAAGGCTGTGATATTGCTGAAGTTAACAGAGGACATCATACAGCTATTAATAGGATCACAATTCCTTATTCCAATAAGAATATGAAAATAAAGGATATTATAAACTAGAACTGGAGTATCCTTACCACTGATGATACTATTTCTGAAATAGTAGGTAATAAACCTAGGTTCAGTTATAGGAATATGAAATCTCTGAAGAGGTTACTTTGTTATGAGGACAATGACAAGGGAGTGACTATATCAAATAGGAAGGGTACATTTCCCTGTAGAGGGTGTCATCAATGCACATACATGTCAGGAAATAATGTTTTTATACATCCAGATACGGGAAATTCTTTTAATTTTGACCTCTATGCTGATTGTAAGTCAAGAGATTTAGTTTATCTGGCTGTCTGCCAGGCATGTTCGTGTTTTTATGTAGGTAAGACGAACAGAAGTCTCAGGGAACGTGTGAGGAAACATGTATATGCCATCAACAAGGAGGATGATCACAATGCCTTAGCTAGACACATATTAAGTGTAGGGACATCACACTCTTTTAGGTTTAATGTACTACAGTTAGTGAAAAGAACGAAAAGATTAGGGAATATAAAAAATCAAATGGAAGAATGTGAGAATAGATGGATCATCAGGTTACAGGCATATAAAGGACGAGGGCTCAATGAGAAGGTTAGTTTAAAACCTTTTCTAGCAGCACGTCCTTATAAACATTGATTTTTTGGATTTTCTTGATTCTGCTATTTTTATTTCTATTTTTATTATTTATATATACATATATATATATATATATATATATACACATATATATATATATATATATATACACAACATATATATATATATATATATATATATATATATATATATATATATATATATATATATATATATATATGTTTGTTGAAATGTTATGTTTGTTTATATATTTTAGGAAGGCACATTATGTTTATTATGATAGAGATATATTCTATGATGTATGCCTTTATTTTTTTAAGTGATCTAAACATGTGATGATGTTATGATGTTGATTGGGTGCTTTGTATTGGTGTCTACATTTAAGAGTGTTTTTTTTTTTAAATGTAACTGTTTTGAAGTCTGATGAAGCGTTGAGAGGACGCGAAAGCGCTTACTTGCACTGCAGTAATAAAGAGTTTTTATTAGCCGTGGTGAGCCCTATCTGTTTTTTTGACTTTTGATATTGGATCTGAGAGGGCTCCTTATCCAGGACTGTTTGTTGTGTTTTCTCAGAATCATATGGTTCATTGGCAACTCCTGGTAAGACCATTGAAGGAACAGAAGCCACTGAAGAATTCGCATATGCATCCTCGCCAATGGAATGGCTAAAATTGCTGCCGCCATCAAACCTATTACTTTCAAGACTTCTGCGGCTGGAGCTCTGTTCTTTGACACCAGTGAAGTAATGTGTTGGCGAAGAATTGATACCCTTTCGACTGGAAGACGTAGAGTGGTGGTTGAAGTGTCTAACTCTGCCCCTATAAAGATGATATGCTGCAATGGCGAAAAGGCAGACTTTTCGAAGTTGACCATAATGCCTAAGTGGCTGCAGAGTGTCAGAGTGGATTCTGTTGCCTGAATTAGTTGATGCCTGGTGGTGGAGGAAAGGAGCCAATCGTCTAGGTACGGAAACACCTGGAATCCTAGACGCCTCAGGTGAGCCGTGACCACTGCCATACATTTGGTAAACACTCTGGGGGTTGTAGTGAGACCAAAGGGCAGGGTTCAAAACTGGTAGTGACTGGCTTCCAGCTGGAAACGCAGATGATCTCTGGATTGTCTGGCCATTTTATGTGGTAGTACGCATCTTTGAGATCGATCAAGCACATCCAATTGTCCTTCCCTAAAAAGGAGAATATGGACTGAAGCGTGACCATCTGAAACTTCTCTTTTTTTACAAACTGGTTCAGTCTGCTGAGGTCCAAAAGGCGTCTCCAGTCCCCTGTTTTCTTTGGCACCAAAAAGAATATTGAGTAAGTTCAGAATCCTGTTTGGTCTGCTGGGACTGGTTGGATGACTCTTTTTTTCTAGCAACTTGCGGACCTCTATGGTTGCTTGTTCCCTGTAACTGGGTGGAACATCCGGGATTCTCTTGACGGGAATGGGTGGAGCAGAGAACGGTATGAAATACCCTCTGGAAATGATGCTTTCTACCCATCTGTCATTTGTGATATCTAACCAGGCTTCTAGGCACAAAGATAAGCAACCCCCGATCACTTCCAGAGCAGAACAGTCCTCTCAGGAGCGCTGGTAGGGTTGGCCAGAGAAATGACCTCTGTCACCCTGGTGTTGCGGACCCCCCTCTGCCACGAGGGCGACGTTTTCCATTATTACCCCCTCCTCTGCCCCTGGAGAGGGGTTCTCCACGTGTGTCCTGAAAGGCTCCTTGGGCTTTCTGAAATCACATCTTCCCTCCCTTTTGGCCTTTGGGAAAAGGCCGAGTAGGGGTGGAAAAACGGACTCTGATGGCAGACAGAGTCTTTCCCTCCTGTTCACACCTGGTCAAAGTTTCCTTTACCTTTGGCCCAAACAAGGATGAACCGTCAAACGGGGTGTTTACAAATGAAGACTTGAAAGGCTCCACAAAGGAACAGAGGCATGCCTGCGAAGAGCAATCCCTGTACCTGCAGCCCTACTCGAACAGTCAGCCGCATATATGAGGCGCATGGACGAGTTCACAATGGAATTAAGGGTAGCAAGCTGGGCCGAAACTTTGTCAGAAATGCCTGCAGCTACAGTACCCTGAAGAGAATTTCCCAGCTCCTTAAGGAGATCTCTTTGCAGTCTGGTGAAATGGGTCAGAAGATTCAGTGATCACAGAGTGAAAGTCGCTGAACTGAACATGCATTTCCCATATCTATCCATGATCCTGGAGAGACTGTTAAGAGGATGGATAGACACAGAAGTTTCCGACAATTCCTTCTTTGTGGCTGCCGCCACCACCATGGCATCAACAGGAACTCCTCTGGACAAAGGATTCATAGACGGGGGCAGAAATAAATTTATTAGGCCTCCGAGGGACAGGCTCCATGGACTCCGGTGACTCCCACGCCCTACGAGAGACCAATTGCATAAGCTCATCGCAGGGTGGAGACACCCAGGAGGTGGAAGGTTGAGACCCGAAAGCCTTCAGAAGAACCGACTCATCTTCAGTAAGGCTTTTGGACTGACAATCACCCCTCTGCCCAAGGATCTCAAGTATCTTCGTAAAGGAGATGTCCTCAGAGGGGGATCAAAGGGACCCTTCTGACTCCTACAAGTCGGTGTCAGATGTCAGGGACTCCTGTGCGGAGTCCAAATGCCTCCCCTTGCACAGTCTTTTTCTGGGTACTTCCTCAGTGGGGACCTCTGGGGAAGTCTCAGAAGAGCAGGGGAGCACCCAGTGTGGCTACCTGAGGCTCTGGGTCTCTACCCTTGGGGCAACTGATGGTAGCAGAAGCAGACACAAGCACTTTAAGGGAAGAAGAGGCCAAACCTGGTGATGACGTCTTTGGAGACAACACTCCCCTCATGGCTTCGAAAGCATCACGGCTCTGATGAGAAGGAGTTGATGGACCCGAAGGGACCGTGATCCCTTCCCGCACCGATGCCGTGGGCTCCGAGACCGAGGTAGGAGCCGAGCTCACCCGAGCCGAAGCCCCGAGAGAAAGAGTCAGCACCGACAAGTCAGTGCGACTATCGTCCGTGGGAGTGTCGGCTCCTACAGTCCCCTGTCGGTACCGAGGACATCCGAGCAGATGGAACCGACGATACTGAACAGCAGTCAGCTCCAAGGGTTCTACAATCATCAAGTCGGCCTCCTCCAGCACCAAAGGACCGGTATGGCTCGGAGTAGTCAATTCAGGAAGTGTGGTCTTTGATTCTGACGCCCAGGTCAGAGCCCACAACAATCTAGCTAGGCCTGGTGCCATTAATAGCTTCTGTACCAGTCGATCCATGTCCGAAATTGAAAGACTAATAGATGACCTGGAAGAAAGCACCGATGGTGCCGACTGGAGAAGTGGAGAAGAGGGAGTCTCGGAGACATGTTCCAAGCCAGAGTGCAGGCTCCGAAAAGAACAGACTGTCGGCTCCAAAGGCTGTGGAGCCAAAGTCACAGTATATTCCACTTTTTTTGATTTTTTTTTTTATTTGGACTCAGAGGAAGATTTTGATGATTTGCTGGCCCCATCTTGGTCAGACAAAGCTTCTACAAAGGGGTGCTTAAGGATACCTCAATGAGTTTCCTCTTCCTCTCAAGCCAGCACCCTAGTATAAAAGGAGTGGCAGATACTGCAGGACTCCTGAAGGTGCACCTTACCCAAACAATAAACGCACTGAACATGTGCATCTGTCACAGACATTTTTTTGTCCACAGTCCGGACATTTTTTAAAGCCAGACTTCGGATGTTTCTCCTTATCTTCAGACATGATACCTTAATTAGAAAAATAACAACTATAAGAACTATCAACAACTTTGACAAACAAACGCCCAAAGGGGCCACTCTAAATATAATACAATATAGAATACTAATATATATTCCTAACTAGTCTAAACTACTACAGGCCAAGGCCAAGAAGCAAAAAGTCACGAATAACGTGGCAAAGCTACAAAAGGGAAAGGAGAACACTTCTAAACAGTCTAACTATATCTAAGTAATATATATAAACATATATATGAGAAAAAAATGAAGAAAACTTGCGAATATGTAGAATATCCCACAAAAAGTCTAGAGCAATGCTGGAAACCAAGAGATCAGTGTCACGGCAAACTAGATCTGGGGGTAATTCCAGCAATGCATCATGGGATAAGGGGCTTGGTCTCGAGCTACTGGTAATCTTTGAGCTTTGCTAAACGGCCGTGTCGGAGCCGAGGATCGGCTCCGAACCCAGCTGCAATATCAGTGAAGAATGAACGGCGAGATGGAACAACTCACATGGAACGATATGGTGAGTATATAACTTATTTTTTTCCTGCTTGTGCGGAAAATAGAGTTACAAGAGTTAATGCATTCTGTAAGTCAAGTAAATAAGCACACCTTACAATGTGGTTTTTGATGATAATTTTTGTTTGAGGAGTTCCATGGTATGTTGCTAAAATTTTAGCATATGGAACTGACAATTTAGTCTCTAATAGTAAGAGTAGCAGAGGTGCATACTTTATTACCCCAACTGTCTAATGCTCGGAATCCCTATATGAGGGGGTGGGATTCTTAGCAGAAGTTGCTTTAATTCCTTTAGGCCCTTGAGAAATAACCTCAGGAACAGCAGTAGGATTTTTGAAAAGAAATTTGCGAGAGTCAGGGACTCTATAGTACCTGTCAGGTTTTCTGGGAGCAGGAGGGATGGTGTCAGGAGTCAAACTAGATTCCATGAAAACATCATCCACAACATCCAGGACAGGAGCAATGGCCAGAGGTCTATGCCGTGGAAGATCTAAGAATTCCCCAAGTCTCTTTTTAGACTGAGGGTAGTCCTGACATTCCCATTGGAAATGCTCCCTTAAAGTATGTAGGGGCTCCCCAAAGGAAAAGTCCTCGGGTGGAGAGGCTGAAGGAAAGGCTGAAGGACTGGATTCCTCTGCATCAAAATCCTCATAAGCAAAGAGGGGTTGCATGTCTTCATATTCAGATGCTTCAGAGTCATCGAACTCCTGTTCAGATAAAACTACTGGGGACAAATCTCTTTTTCTTTTGGAAGGGGTAGCTTGGCTTCCCCTGATCAGGATTATAAGGTCTTCTGCCATTTTAAGCATTTGAGACTGAGGCAAGGAAGCAGGTGCTTGAGATTGGGTCTTCTGTTTCTTGGGTGTGGTTCATACCCTGGGCCTTAGAAACTCATAGTTTTCGAAAGAACAGTAGATGTGAAAGAAGTTGGTCTGTGTCGAGAATCGGTAGTGCAAAGTACTTCCTCGGAAGCTGGTGCCTGCTCAGCGGCTCCGGACTCATCCAAGGTGGAGACATCCGCAGGATCCTTAGTCGATGAGTCTCACGGCATACCTGACTCCGAAAGGGTCTCTGTAGCAGCCTGCGAATCCACAGAAGTGGGCATTAAGGGCTGCGAGAGCACCTCAATAAGGACCAGAGAACTAACAACTAGCTTAATGGAAGCGTCGTCGGTAGATTTGGAGCTGTGTGGCCTGTCTCTGTCTTTATCCTTACGTTTTTTCAGAAGATCTGCTGTCGGATGGCTTACCGAAGCCATATCGGAATTCGAGGACTGAGAGCGAAAATATCTAGCTACAATAAGGGCCCGACGATGTATAGTTCTGGCGTTGAACAAAGCACAAAAGCAACAGTGGGGGACGTTGTGGTCTGGGCCTACGCAAGTGACGCAGTAAGAATGAAAGTCTCGGTGTGGTATTTGCTTTCCACAGGCGAAACAATGGTTAACATTTTCTGACATCTGTTAGGGCAAGAAAAAAGAATCCCCAATGGGGTACTTAGCTTTAGAAAACTTCAACTTCAATTCGGAAAATGAAAACTCAGGTAGCGGCCGACTGGCACTCGTCCAAACTGCTTCTGCTTCAGACTCCTCGGCAAGAAAGACTGATGTTATGGCTCGTCTGCCTTATTTTACACTACTGACGTCAGTCCTGGAGCGACGGCAACAGATGCAGAAATACTACGCCTCTGGTATTTGGGCTGACTGAGGGATACCCTGGCAGGGATAACCCATGATGACTGCAACAGTGAAACACGAAGAACATTTTGGTTTATCACACTCGTGTTTACTGATGAAGCTGCCTTGCTACACCAATTATTTCTTATTACATGTCACTTCTGCTCAGTTACTATTTCTTAATGGGATTAAAGTTAAAATTATTTCCCACGATGCCTGAGTTGCCATCTTTGACAAAGGCAGAAACTGACAGCAAGCCACAACCAACATCCCACTTTCTGCCACTCTCCCTTTCATAAGGTAACACACAGTTCACCTTTCTGTAAAAACTGTACAAACCAAACAAATGTATGCAAAGGCTTTGTAGATACCCAACACTGTACTTGTTGAGGCTATTTTCTGTTTTTTTCCCTCACAGTTATTAAACAATGCACTTAAAGATATATGCATACAATCAGAAAAATATTATATTATTTGTTTATTATAAACAAAGACATTGGCAACCTTCAAACACTGGACCCCATGCAGTTTGGGTTCGTGAAGGGCCGGATCTTGTCTCCTGAACCTGACTGACTTCTTCGAATCAGTCTCCAGAGCTGTGGACAAGGGTAAGGTGGTCCACACAGCCTATCTGGACCTCGCCAAGGCCTTCGACACCATCCCCCACTCTGGAATCATAGATAAAATTACTAAACTGGGACTTATCCCTATGTCACTCGATGGGTTGCCACCTGGCTTACTGGCAGAACCAATACTGTAAAAGTAGCCTAATCCAAATACAGCTCCAGACAAGTGGAGTACCTCAGGGTTCAGTCCTGGGACCGCTCTTGTTTGGCATCTACTTTTCTGAAGTATAGGCCAACACTAAGGGACTCTGGCTAACAAAGTTCGCAGATGACTGCAAACTGGGAGCCATTATTGAATCCCCAAATGATGCGGATACACTACAAAAGGGCCTTACAGAAACAGATGCTTGGTGCCAGAGCCATGGGCTCAAGCTCAATGCCAAGAAATGTACAGTTATCCCCTTTGGGAAAAAACATGTATCCATGAATTACCATATAGGTGGCAGTACACTAAACACCGAAAGTGTGATAAGAGACTTAGGGACACAGGTGGACAGTGGTCTCACCTTTGATAACCACATCGCCACAACAGTCAGGAAATTCTTCTATGTGGCACACCTCATCACTAAGGGCTTTTCAACCAGAAGAAAGGAGGTCATTACCCCACTGTACTCATCCCTCATTAGACCCATTATAGAATACAACGCCCAGTTTGGTAAGTACCTTTCAAGACATCTGCAACAACTGGAAAGGCTGCAGAAATACCTCACTAAAAGAATCACAGGCCTAAACCAGATGCCCTATGCTGACAGTCTAAAAAACTCCACCTATACTCTGTTGCATATCGTCTACTCAGAGGCAATCTCTGCTTAACATTACAAGGTCATGTCAAACCCAGAGCTGCTGGACATGCTACACTTAAAGAAATCCCAATCCCTCAGAGACACATGCTCCAGGGATCTAAACCTTGTCATCGCAATGAACAAAACATGCTGGAGGGATAGGTTCCTGACCCAGAGACTCCCAAGACTCTGGAATAGACTGCCCATACATGTCAAGCAGAGCACCTCTCTGGCCCTCTTCAAAAGGAACCTTGATGATTGGATGGGAGATAGGAAATTCACCCCGGGGATCACGTCAGTCGCCCCTGCTAGACAGGGGTCCAGGGAAGTAAATACCGTGGGAAGAAATAGCCAGGGAATTGTTATGGCTAGGCTTGTATAGGCCCTAGGGCCGTACCAACCTATAAACCTAAGTAATGTATACTTTCGCATTTTCCTGAAACTTGGCTTTCTTCACACCGAATGTATTATTTGGAAACCAAAATTAAATGTTTTATAAAAGGTGCATTTGACTCTGGGCAGCAGACAAAAGTTTTACTACTACAAGGAATATAAATCAGACATTCAATTCATCTTTGTAAATTTTGGCTGTGTTATTGTAAAATTGTAAAGGATTATGCTAATTATCTGTCTACATTTTGACTATACATTTATAACAAAAGAAGTTTGACTCAAAACAGGCATTTGCATCAACTAAAGTTCAGCTAAAATTAGTAGCACAAGAAAATCTTAATTCAGCAGTACAAAAACTATTAAGAAGAGTTCAAAATATTGAAATAACCACACAAAGTAAAGACAAATTTCATTGTACAGAACTGAATTTCCTAACTACAAGGTGGTGAAGCTAGGTATTCAGGCTGAGTAACTATTAATTACTTACTTTCACTATTAACCTAATTTAGTCTTTAAAACAACGTATTATGAGTGTAACAAAGCATTTTCATCAGCAATGAGCAAGTCTTATTATTCAAATGGTTGTAACATTCTTCATGTTCTTATAAGTGAATATCAATTCTTCCATATCTTTTCTCACAATGTTTAGCAGTACAGAAGGTATCTAGCATTCATGAAATCCTTACACCAAGGACATGCCCCCCCTAGCTTTAGCCTTATACCAGGCTTAAAAGGAAACCATTAAAAATCATTACTCCTGACAGTTTCTTTGTACTGGACTCCATAGACAACTTTATATGCAAAAGCAACACTTTAAAGTTCCTGAGATCCAGTGCTTTCAGTGGAGTTTCAGTCTTATGATGCCATAAAAATCCACCAAAATTGTCAGTGATGACAGCAGTGTGATACTCTCTCATTACAGACACAAAGGAGACACGGACCAATAATGAAAAAAAAGTCCCCTACATCAGGAAACAAAGCATTAACAACTTGAAGCATCTAAAAACCACAATACAGCAACAATAAAATATCAGACTACATAAATATTTCTGCAAGGGGCTCTGCCCTATTGCAACCCTTCAAAATGGGCACTCACTACACCCCAAGCTCTTAACTATACTGCTACTGCAGTTTCTTAGGTTCTAAGAAATTAGAGAGAGAGAAGTATTACAACAAAAATAATACATTTTCCCTTTACTCAAAGTTGCTCAATGTCTGAGACTAGATTAAAACCCACTGGTGCCGATTACAATGCCGATACCAACAACACAAGAATCTCACTTTATGATGCACAACAATGTCAAGAGCTGAAAAATAAATGAAGCACAACAAAACATACATACTCAAAGAGCCCTCATCCAACTTCCACATATATCAAGGTAAAGACCAAAGCCCATAGCCTAGTCCCACACTCGGCTCTATAGTGCCTGGAGTCTTCAAGTCTCATTTTGACACTGATGCAGATATCCTGTCAGTGACAGAAACCTCCTCCCAACTTCCACACGCAGCCTGACAATGAGTGAAGCAACCCTTACATCTGCATCTATTCCAGCAAAGATACAATTCCTTCTCAATTCCCACAGTCTGCCAATAAAGGCGTTCTCCATCCCAGTCGAGTCTCTTCGTCACTTCATTTCCTTCCAAGATGATGACTTGGCTATTGACCTCTCCAGGATCCCCTCAATATCAGAAACAGGTAGGCTTTCATCAGTTCATTCCCCACCCCCACACACTAGGGAACATTTTGACAAATGGGATGGACTTCCTGTTCCTCCAACATTATAGGTTGTTTTCTGCTGCAAGGAGCAGACCCTGCTGTGCTGCTCAAACTACTTAACACTGCCCAATATGTAGAAATGTTACGACTGCTTGGGTTAACATTTCCTTCTATGTCTCCACTGATCGGGTATCTGTATTACTTTACCTTAGCTTAATCTTCGAAAGAAGAGAAAATTGCCTTAGAATTCAAAGTACATATAAATGAAAAGAAACAAACAGCAGACGTTTTTATACTTACAGTGTCATACTTTAAGTTGTTAAAATGTAAAAAATCCTTAATATTCTCTTGAAGGAGTTCATTAAATCGGAATCTAAACAGGTCCATCTCCTGCTGGATAAACCAACGCCTGAGTTCTTCTCTGAAATGGAAAAGGACAAGCATTTATTAACGATTACTATTCTGCTGCTGCAATGGTAAAGCTGCAGAAAACGTAAACAGAAAAGTTCTTAACTAACAGCCGATGTCCATGAGGGTCCTCCTTGAACGGTCATTTATTTATTGGGTTCATCCCTTCTACTTATCAGAATGCCTTTTTTTTTTTTTTTTTTTTTTTTTTTTTTTTTTGAGAAGAGCCCACAGCACTCACAGGTGTTTTGGTATCACAAGCTGGCTATACAAATGCACCTAATGCTGGACCCTGACAGCTTTCTCCCTTATTCCCAAGCAACCACCTGACTTAAAATAAAAAAAATATTAACGTAAATTTGAAAAGTAATAAGCAGGTATATACCCACCCAACATACACGGAACTCCAAAAACAACCTATATGAAGGGGCTGCCTAACCAAATAACAGTCTCCCTTGAAAACAGGCCAGAATCCTAGTGGGAATAATAAAAAAAAAAAAAGGATAAATAAATAAAAATGGGAAGGCATACCAGAGTCACCAAAGAAAGATGGCTATAAAACATGCACTCTTCTCTCATTAAATAATTTATGAGAGAATTCTGCTTGATCATTCCTCGTTTGGAATTAATCCCAAGCAGGAATTCACAGGACTGCATGCAGGGAGATGATCACTGCAGGGCAATGCTGAGAAGGCAGAGTCCTGAAGCACCATAGTACCAGAAAAAGCCAAACTCCTGAAGTCAGACCGAGAGAGTAACGTATGCTGAAGGTGTGCAATGATGTCTGACTAACGAGAGAGCTGACTTCTGCAAAGAAGATATTCTGAAAACAAGCAATGGAGGTAGCCATTCCCCTAATGGAGTGGACTCTGACATTAGCATTCACCAGAAGTCAGCCAATGTCAAATGGTCAATGCAGCTGGAGGCTGTTTGGTAGCAGTCAGGCTTTCCCTTGCCAGAGGAAAATAAATAACCTTTTTGATGGTCCTAAACTTGTGTATCTATTTCAGGTAAAACCTAAAATGATGATGTATATCCAAGGTTTCCACCCTGACAAAAATGACAGACAATTCAAAACAACACGTTCATGAAAAGACACTGGATCATCCTAAAGAGCGTTTTATTTTTATGAAAGAAGAAAAAAAAAAAAAAAAACAAGAGGATTTCTTATACAACTGGATTTAAACATCCAAGATTAAGTAAGTAAAGGTGACAGACTCCAAAAAAAAAAAAAAAACTGCCTTTCATGAAATACAATTTCATGATAATGAGACAGCAAAAAAAGTAGAGGGATAAGCCAGCCTACTGTAAAATGAGTTCTATAAAATAAAGAGCTTCTAAAAATGAAGATGGAGATGCAGCACTAGTTCAAGGAGGTTCTTAATCAAATGGTGCTGGGCTACAATTCTGCTCTCCACAACACTGATGGAGAAATTGCTGACATGTACACCATGCCCATGGAATAATGGAAGCCTAAATTATATAGGTTTCTGAAACAGCAAATATAACCTGCAAGCTACGGACTAAGATAGCCGTAGCTTGCAGGTCATACTGACCCATCTCGGGCCAAACAGAAATTCATTTCCATTTGGATGCAGAAGCCTGCTGCATTGAAGGCTTCCTAGCATCCTCACTAAATTCTGAAATTGCTGCCAAGAAATGAAGCAGGTCTGTACTAGGAAATGGCCCTGAGTTGCAGTAAGATGACATCTCAACACTGAAGGACGTCTTTGATTAACACTGAAGAATCCGATTCATATGCCCGAAATTATACCCTCTTTTGCCATCAAGATCAGTTTAGTCCTTCTCCTTTGAACTATGCAGCAAGATGTGGAATCAAGGACAGCAGGAAGGCTCTGCCACAAGAAACAAATCTGTTCACTTCTCCCTCCCTTTTCCTGCTACGCAAGGCAGGAGAGAGGAATGGCTGCATTCTTGAGTGATGACTAGCACCATCACCAAAAGTCTCTAACCAAGACACCAACACTTTTTTTGACCACACAAAATATATGACAGTTTCATACAATGAATCAAGAAAAAAAAAAAAAAAAACTAATCGCCTATCAGCCATGCTATACAAAATGTTAGCATGCGGGTAGGACAGTGACCAATGTTAAGTTGCAGTGGTAACAATTCACAAGGTGGCAGGACTCATGCAAGACTCAAGCAAGTGTAAATCCTTCAGCTTAACTTTTATTCTAATCAAAAAGACAGTCCTAATGGAGCTTATATAAAAATGACACAGGACAGACTTCTGTTTACAATGAGATAGAATTGTCTTATTAGAGAACCTGCCTTTTGAATCTTAAGGCATCGTTTGGAGAGGTAGCAAAAGCAGTGCATGATGAAGGGCTGACTAACTAAAAACTGCTTACTTCAACTTTAAGGCTTTTGACACTATTCCATATAAGAGAATAAATCACAAATTAATGGAATTACATTTCAACCCACAAAGTCCATAGGGCTCTGTACTGGGGACGCTTCTTTTTGGCCTATTCTTCTCTGGTATAAAAGGGGTAAAACATGTTCTGGATAAACTAGATAATGCTGCTAATGACTGCAGGCTCAGCAACAACAATTACTTTAAAAAGGCTGAATTTCTCCAAGATGGTCTATAAAAAGAATATGCCCAGTGGAGTAAGTAAACTCACTTATCAGCTATGTGGAACAAAAAAACTTGGCAAAAATAAACAAATTAGGATTACTAATGAAAAAGGTGAAATTACAAAATAATATTGTCATTAAAGATCTACAGACAACAATACACAATAATTCAAACTTAACCAATGTGTGCATCCTCCAATACTCATAAAATAAATACTGCAGCAAATTTATTTCTATGGGCCATTTATAGTCAACTCCAGGGAGATCATTTAACCCCTTTATCCTTCATTGATTCAACCCACCGCTGAATACATTGCTTCCATACCCTCTCAAACTCTTAGAGCAAACAATCTGGACAAAGCCATAAATAATTGGGGGGGGGGGGAGCAAAGGCCCAAACATAGGGACAATTTTTAAATATTGCTCTTACAAACTTAGAAAGTTGGTAGCTTAGCAGGTTTTGCATTAGCATGACTTTTCTGAAGAGTATGAAGTCTGAAATTCAAATATCTGATTATTCTGTGACTTTAATATTTAATGACTTGCCAATAATTTGTCAGAAAACCAGAATTTTATGAAAAAATAGACCAAAATAGGAGGCAAAAATCCTGCCATTCTGCAAAAATCTGTACAGTTGAGAGGTATGATTGCTTCATGCTGTACTCTTTAAATAAGCCACATGAAAAAACTTGCAAAGGTACAACAATTTCTTATTAAAAAAACAATAAAACAAAAATCAACCAACTGGAAAATACAAACTATTCAGTAAGACTTCAGGGAAAATGTAAGGTATATACTGACCATAATGATAGATTTAGTTGGTGTCTGCTCGTACACTCGAACTGGATGCATGGGTGTCAAATGTGCCTTTTACATGACAGTAATGAAAACTTTCATTAACTTGGGCTCCTCCCCTTACCCACAATCCTCTGTCCTACCTAGCTTCTCCAAATCATGTAAGGCCATCAAACTTCAGTGAGGAAAACTCAGAATATCCAGAAATATTCAGTGAGTAATAGGTGATAATTTAGTACTCACTTCACAAAAAATAGAACTATGTATGAACAGCACTTACATATTTAAGTTAATCCTGTACATACAGTGGAAACATGCAGACAGAATCACCAGCATAATTGGGACAAATTAGAATAACAGACCTCTGAGAATGGATGCCTCAGTGGAGGCACTGGACCTGGACAAAATGTTCAGACTAATGATTGTCAAAGGTCTCTAAGACCATGTAGCAGCTGCACAAATTTCATCTAGAGGAAGATTTCTGAGGAAAGCCATTGAGGTAGCGCAAGACCTGACACTGTGCTCTCTGGGTTTAGAGGGAAGGGGAATACTGCTAGACAAATAGCAGAAAGTAATACAGTGAGATATATATTATTTACTTTGGAAAGGGGCATAAATAACTGGTTGCCTTTTCTGAATTCCCTTGTTCTTTCCAGATAAAATCTAAGCTATGCATATCCCAAGCAATGCAATCTATATTCTCCTAACTTGGAAAGGGAACTGTTTTGCATTCTTAGGCATACAGGAGGGATTGGTTTTGAGCCTAACCCTTTCCTTGTGAAATGCAATATACGGGAACTTTGATGAAAAGGCCTGCAACCCAAAGTAATCTAGCAGAAGAAATATCACTAAAAATAGAGCTTTCCAGGAAAAGAACCAGAGTTTAGCAGTATCAGAAGGTTCAAAGGGGAGGTAAAATGAGCTCCTCAAGTATGAAATTTAAGTCCAGTGGAGGTGTGGGACAAAGCAGAAGGGGTCTAGAATTGGCATATTCCTTTTATGAAGGTCTCAGAAACTAAGGAGTATAAAAACACTCATGCTAGGACAAAACTGCAGCTAAATGGACTTTAACTGAAGAATAACTGGATCCTGAATGAAACAGCTCTTCAAAAAGTTACAACTGTAGAAATTGGAACTGCAAACAATTCCAATTCCTTGCCTGTTTGGCCACAAGGAAAATCCTGACCATTTACTTCTGCAAATCTTACTTATCAAGGGATTCTGAGACATTGTGAGCAGCATTATTGCCTGGGGGTCCTTGTCACTGAAACAACCAAGCAGTTACTCGAAGGGATTGCGTGTCCAGGTGAGACTAACAGGACAGGTGTCACAGTAGGTGAGGTTGCAATGAGAGAAGCAGAAGTTCCTTCTTAAGGTGACGCCAAAGCACAAGAAACCAAATCTGGCAGAAGCAGAATGGGGCTATGAGAATCACCTTGACATCGTCCATCCTGGCTTTCTGCAGAAACCTCCAGATGAGTGGAATGGTAGGGGAAGCACAGAGGAGCCAGAAGGGACAGCTGTGGACCAATGTACCCCTTGGGGGCTAGCCCTCTTGACAAATGGAAAAGTTGCTGCATTTGATTTTGCTAGGTGTGGGAGCAACATTTGTCTGTTCACCTACTATGCAATGGTGATGGATGTCCCTGGAGTATGTACTACTATATAAAGGAAATGTGAACCTATTCCAAAACCCTCATGGCTTCTTAGCAAAGAGGGTAGGATCAAGTTCCATTATGCTAATATGTCATACCACTGACATGCTGTCAGAGTGGATGGACCCTGCACCATGAGGAAGCAGTTCTTGAATCCCTGCAATACTAACACTAAGAAGACTGCTCTCATCTCAAAGACATTCTGTGTGCAACTGTGCCTCCAAGCAGCCATTATAACCAAGGACAAGCCCTCTCTGAGGTGGAAGGGGATTACTTAAACAGGAGATTTCAAGCCACGTGGACCCTCCTGTTAAAGTAATGCCTCCCTCCCCAGCAAGGACTTATCCATAGTTATAGTGGCTGTTGGAAGAGGTTGAGAAAATAGCAGACCTGCAGTAAAGTTGTCTAAATAAGTCCATCAAGATAGGCATTTCAAGCACAACAGATTTTTATCATCTTTGAAATGGATTCTGTTTGAGGAGTACCCCACTTGTGGGCAATGTCCAGAAACACATACCTGTGAAGCATCAATTCATGAAATTGAGTTATGGACCTGCTCAGAGAGTCTGCCACAATGTTTGACCTGAGCGAATGTAAACTGCCTGAAGAGTTATTTGATACTGGACAGCTACTTTCAAGACTAAGAGTGCTAACCAGCAAAGAAGATAAGATGTTGCCCCCCACTGTTTGTTGACATACCATGTCACTAGAGGACCTGGCTAGAACAGAGGATGAAAAAGCTTGAAGAGCCATCAGAAGAGCTCTCATCTCTGGTGTTGATATGGTCTTTCTGTTGATGAGGCAACCAGACTCCCTGCACCTTTAGGGAGCCAAATGCTTCTCCCATTCCATGTCTGAAGAGTCTGTGAATAGCTCCTAAGATGGAAGAGGTGGGTGAAAAGGGAGCCCTGGATTAGAAGTCAACTGCTAAATCCACCACTGAAGTTCCTGCTTGAGACATGAAAGAAGACAAATTAAGAATTTGAGGGGATGAGAATGCTGAACCAAAAATGACTAATAACCACTGAAGTTTTCTCCCATGTGGAGTTTGGCAAAAGGAAACATAGGAATGGTGGAAGACATGAACCCCAGAGCCCTGATAAATTCCCTGACTATAAACAAAGCCAGAGGAAGAAGGGATTGAAAGAAAAAATGAGAGTTACGGCCATGGGAAGAGGCAGGAATGCCAACATAGGAACAGTCTTGATCCTGCACCTAGAAAAACATGTTCCTGAGAAAGCGTCAGAATGGACAGTTTGCCACTGACCTTGTGCAGAGCCTGGAGTTCAGATTTTGCAACAAAAACTCTGGTGAGGATTGCCTGAAACAGGTCGTCATCCAAGCAAGTAAAGACTTGAATCCCTCTTAGCCTGCAAAAAGCCATCACAGGAGTGAGGTATTTTGAGAATAACTTTCGGGCAGTAGAAGGCCAAAAGGCAAAGCAAAGAACTGAAAATGTCAGGAAGCAACAGAGAAACACAAAAACATCCTAAAAAAGGCATGAATAATGATATGAAGATAGGTATCCTTGAGGTCCAGAGACACCAGATAAACCTGAAGAAGCAATAAAGGCAACAGAGCCTGAAGGGACACAGCATTCCAAAGGAGGGAATTTTCAGAAAGGTGTTTAGATGAGCGAGATCCAGAATAGGTCTCCAAGTGCCCTCTTTCCTGGGCACCAAAAACATTCTGGAGTAAAATCCCTTCCCTCTTTGGGAAACTGGAGCTTCCTGAATAGTTCCCCAAGTCAGAAGATCCCAAAGCACCCCTGGAAAGGAAGGCAACTGTTCCTGAGGGGGCTGAAGAATGTCCATAAAAGGAGGAAGATATTTCCAGACCCTGAAATACCCTAGGAGGATGATGGACAGAACCCAGGATTCCTGAGTAATCTTTAACCAAACAGGATGAGAAAGGAAAGAAGAGAAAGAGGAATGTGGGTGAGAAGAACAGGATGGTCAGACAGCACCTGGTTTATTAGGAAAGGGAGACTTATGAGACATCGAAGTCTGGGTAGCTGTAGCAGGAGAAGCTCGTTTCTACACCCTTCTTATCCTTGGTGGGAGGGTGAGACTACCTACGAACAAAAACTGGCTTACTAGGGTAATTTATCTGAAATTTAGGCAAAGGAGAAACAAAAACAGGTTTAAGTTCCTGCAAGGCCTTGCCCTTATCCTGTAGGGGACTTAAACAAATCAGGAGCAGCTTAACCAAACAAGTGTTTGTTGTTCAGAGGAGCATCCATCAATGTAGCCTTAATATCATCAGGCAAATGTTGAAGCAGAAGCCAATAATATCTCCTCATGACAGATCCAAAGGCAGCAGCCCTACAGGAGGCATCTGCTTCATCATAACTACACTTAATGGAAAGGTGAGCCAAGATCATCTGGATTGAAAGTAATCCTGACTGACTGTGTTCTTTTTGCTTTGATGGTTCCAAATCCTGGCAGGGCAAAATGGATAATCAGCCCAAGAGCTCCGGTCAACAGTACAGAGGGTTACAATCTGTGGAGCAGGTGCCTATTCCAGTTGAAAGATCCTGAGCAGATATCTTCACTGACAAATGCCCTACCATTGCAACCACGGCCAAAACCATCAACATCAATTATGTCAGCTCTACCACCACAGTAGAAAAAACAGTTAATATTAATCATTGGCATCAATGATCATAGCACCATAGACTGCACAGTGGGCTTCAACACCAATAAAAAAATGAATGACAAAAACTTCAAGGCCAATGTCAACACAGAGGCATTGGCACTGATCCTATCAGACCCAGTGGCAGTCTGTACCAACTCTTGTTAGTGCTGACACCTCCACCAGTGCCAAAGGCATCAACATACTGGAAAACAAATCTGAAGATGCCAATGACATTGGCATGGGATCTCCTACTGGCTTCAATACTCCCATCCTAGAACTGGGTCCAGGGTAAGAACAGAAATAAAGGCTTGGATTTCTTCTCACACTACCCTAGTAGATACTGAGGAGGCCAAGAGAACAGTGAGATGATGCTGAGCCTTGTCATTTGTTCCAGTCAAGCTGTGCTGAGCATCATAGAGACCTGGAGGAACAGACGTAAGTTATAGAAGTAGGTCAATATGACAAAAGCCTCAATAACTCCCGAGGAAAAGCTTCCTGTTCTCTTCCTTGGAAGAAGGTCAATTTTGGGTCTTAAGGCTCTTTTCTAGTGGGAGATGGTGGGGAAGAAAGAGTGGCCATTCCTGAAGGTGCTAGCATTGGAGAAGAAATTATGCTTGGAATTTTGGTGGAGAAAAAAAATTACAGGATCCCAGAAAAATGTTATTTTCCAGTCTTTCCACCATGTTATTGTCCTTTTCCTTCTCTTTAGGAGGATTGCCTTTCAACAAATCATGGAGAACTAGTGTTGCAGTAATTCAAGAAGGTTCTTGCACTAAAGTTTTATTGACTTGATTGTTCAGTTTTTATGACCACTTTCAAATCACATGACACAAAGCTTCTGCAGATCTTGGGGAGGTGTCTTGTGGTTGCACTGACAATACTTACAGAAGATAAAGGCCTTGCCCCTAGATTCTTTATCTATCTTATTGAAGATCATGTGCAACAAAACAGTGCGACTATCAATGTCAGTACTTGCTATCCAGAAAACAGTCGGACATTAACAGAAAAGATAACTTTAGAGAATTATATGAATATATATGATGAGGGAAGGGAACAGAAAGGAAAAGTAAGGGATAAGTTCTAAAATAAAAAAAAAGTATGGGAAAATGCATAGAAATGGCACATACTGCATGACCTTTTTAAATTTCACTAAATGGGAAAATTTTGTAGTTGCAAGCACTCATCTGATCACAAACACCTGAACAACTTCTCTAATATGTCTCAAGCTAGACAGAACCTGCAAACACTGATAACGGCAACAAGATCTGAAGAAGCTAGCAAGGAGCAGAGGATTTTGAATAAGGAGAGGAACTCAGGCGGGTAAAAGTTCTCACTGTTGCAGTGGAAAGGACACCTTCACTGGCCACTCCCTCGGTTTCCAGTATACAGACAGGGCGAACATGAATCAAAGGTTCCACACTTGCCATAATTCAAATATCTATAAGTTGGCCACCTTAAGGTCCTATAAGACCGATTACTTACAAACCAAACTTTCCCCAGGCAGCTGAATACCTCACCCTACTCCAACGGTAGTGCACCAACACTCATTCTCCAGATCCATGGTTAGTAATAAAAATAAATAAATAAAAAAGCAATCCAACAAAGAATCAAGAAGGAGAAGGCAGAAGTGAAACCAATATTCTTTTATTCCACAACAGTGAGGGCTTTCGTCCGAATTACATGGAATTCATCAGAAAAAACTGCCATGTTCCACATAAGTCTTTAAATACAACTAACAAGTCACATGTCAAGTTAACAAAGAAGCAAGTTGATTAATGTGCCCTCTCTCCAATTTAAAGAGCCCTTTACAGTTTTTGAAAAATCATACACATTGAAACTAATACAAACTACAGAAGAACTTCTTAGCCCAGAAGAAAGAAATTGAGTGGGGTCTTTATCAAACATGTATTTACTTTTACAGATCTATTGTTAAGGTATATAATGCTCCTATCCAATAAGAACAGGTCCATCCTCAAACTAACAGAACAGATTACCAAAAGCTCTGTTGAGATGACCACCAAGAGAACAATCTTGGTAATGGTAGCTCCAAAGATCTGAACCTGAAAAGGAGATCCAAATTATAATGCCTGGAAAATGTATTAAAAAAGGAGCAACAATCATCAGGTTCTGTGACACAGAGGGTTAAAGTCCTGAATACCACTCAAAAGATTAGCGTTTAAATAGTGTTTGTGGAAGAGCTAGGTGTTGGAGGGTGACTGGTTTCGTGGGCTAGGTGTTGGAGGATGAGTGGCTTTCATGGGCTCAATCAACCAAAGGGGATGTTGTAGTAGTTACTGGATGGCTGAAGCTGCAGGGCAAGCAGAGGCCTGCACAATACCAATGGCCATAGACTATGGGAAACTGGGCTTGGTGCTCCAAAGCTGGAGCAGTCCGCTTCAATGACATCTATGTGGAAGCATATATATGTAGGGGTAAGGCAGAGGACACACTGCTGTGATGCAGCTCTCACCACTCAACTAGAGGAAAGGGTTACAGACACATTAGAAATGCCTTCATAGCCCGAGTCCAGCTTGCAAAGAGTTAAATCCCATCCAGAAACATGGATAGCTGCAAATGGGAGGAAGGATAAAGCCAGACACTTATGCAAATGGGACAATTACTTCCTCCCTCAATAAGCACCAGAAATGTAACCAGAGGCAGTGGATGCAGCTCCTCCACAGTTGCCTGAACGATGACACCTCTCTGGTAGGCTGTCACTTAATGTAGGTGGACCCCTGCATCAGGAAAGAATGGGTCAAGAACATGATGGCTAGTAGGCCCACAGTGAAAAACACGCTGAGAAAAACAAATCAGTAAGTAGCTGTTTTACAAATGTCATCAAGAGTGTATTTTTTTGAAACAAAAAAAAAAAGGCCAGGCTCTGGTACAGTGGTCTTTAGTAACTTGAGACAAAATCTTGTTTTTAAGATAACATTTATTAGAATCATACATACATCTTAGAAAAGGTAAGTCAAGTTACTTTGTGGACCAGAGAGTTGGGAAAAACTAGGCATCTTTAAATACAGACTTTTTTCTGTCCACATGATTCTACACTAACAGTGATTATATGGCACTAAGTAATCCTCAAGATTAGAATAAGATGCAAAGCATACAGACAAATGGATGTAATTATTTACATGTGACTCTGTTACAAATTTAGGTATAAAAACAGGAATGGGTGTAAGGGAAACTATCTCTAGGAAAACATAAGGAAGGGTACACTTTAGTAGAAAGCGAACAAAAAGTTCTGAAATTCCTCAGGCTGAAATAAGGGCACCCAGGAAGCCAGTCTTCCATGTAAGGAATTTTTTTCTGCACTACTAGCAGGCTCGAATGGGGTCTCTGTTAATCCTATGGTAATTCTTACAAAATAAAGTAGAAATCCTATGGGGATAATGGATAAATTGCAACACAGGCCCCGACAAAAAATACTTCTAAAGATGACCCAGCAGACTTTCAGTGAAATTAAAGAACTGGAATCCTGCCCAAATAAAAGTTGGAAATAGCATAAATAATGGAAAACACTGGACCTTATGTAATTACAGGTCCACAGTACTGAATGAGATTGAATAAGATCATTACACAGCCTACAGTATTCTGTAATAGTCACTTGTTGCTGTATAATCAGCATTTTCCATTATTACAAGGCTTTGTTCAACAGGCATGATTTTTATAACGGCTGTGACAGACAAAAAATTTATTTTTTCCGACAAAATGCATTCATTCTGATGAGATGTACTTGACAATCTTCCTTAGCTCTTCAGCACCACTTTTAAGTGTAGCCGAGTGCTATAATCATACTTCACAATTCTTTAGCTCAAAAGTTCTAGACTGAGCCAGTAATAATAATAATATAAACAGGGGTACCAATTATTAAATCTTACTGTAATTCACTTAAAAAGTGAAAACACATTTCCACTAACATTCATTTTCTAAACAATCATAAGCAAGAATCTAATGAGAGGTATTAATGACTCACTGTATCCTCAATGATTTACCTGAGAATGAAAAATTTTATGAGGGGATAGGACAAGCATATAATGCAAAATCAGGGACAATTGAGAGGTATGGATAACAAAGATATTTTACTCCAGCATCTAGTAGGCTCCTCCCAACTCAGTAGCCTAAAATGTATAGGTTCTTTGAAAAGCAGATCGCTACATTTTAAACTACAAGGTATATTTCAATACTAAAATCCTCATGTGAAAAGTTACACAACTCTGTCATCATGCGTTACAGAACTATGCATGCTATTTTCTTTCTGGGTCTCGCCATATACAAGGATTATTTGGTATGAAAGAGCAGGGACCTGTAAAGCAGAACACGTAAATAAGGCTATTGAGCAAAATAAAGTCATACTACAGGGAGAAAGCAACATTCCACACTGCCAATGAACCTGCAGGAATATTACAGCAGCAGCTGTCAAACTATGGCATCATCATAACATTCTCAAAGCTGCACCAAAACAGTGGTGAGATCTGCCAAAATAGCACACAGATGAACTTTAATGAAAAAATAACTTAAGCAGTTTGAAATACACTTATGAGGTATCCTATTTGCAAGAGGAGGAAAGGGATCCAAGCCAGTAAAGTTAGCTCATTCCTAAAAAAAGTCCATTAGCTCCAAATTTTTCATGCCCTTGTAAAAAAGATGATAATCATTCAACTGAAAAAGAAGAGTTATTGGCAACAACTGGAAGTGGCAAAGGTGGGCAGTGAGATACAGGAGTAAACATCCGAAAGGCACCTGCCCACTGGATGAGTCAGCAGCATTCCAGTGGAACTCAAGGACAATAGTTCCTCCAAAAAGAGAATATTGAAAAGAAAAACTTGATCTGCCAGAACAAGTAAGAAGCTACAATGATAACTATGACAACTTTGGCTTTGTCAAGCTTTACCCTCTGAAAAAATCTTGTCATTATAAGAAAAGGGGGGAGGGGGCCATAGAGTTGTCTAAATGACCAGCTGTGGGTTAGTGTGTTCCTAGTCAGTTTTCATGGCACTGAAATGAGGGAGAATCTCCTGCACTTGTCATTGATCGGGGAAGGCAAACAAGTTGCTGCAGCAGGGTTCACCCCATTTTTTGATAATTCTTACTATTTCGCTGATGAAGGACTGTTTGTGTGGTGGCAGCAGTCTTGCAATCAGCTTCAACACTAAGGAATCAGACTTTCCAGAGATACTGATGGTAAATAAATGGCTGCTAGATATCATTTCCATAGCCTCATAGTTTCAGAATATATGTAGCAGGATCAAGCCCCCCACCCCTCCCCCTTACTTACTAATCTACTGTACAACTGTACTGCTGTCCGTCTGTATGGTGAAAACTCCTATGGAGACAGAGATCCCTGTAAAGCTTTAAAAGCTGTTATGGACTTCTAATCTTCAGTACATGTCAATATGGAAGACTACTTCAAATGATATCCAGAGACCTTAAACTGACTGCATATGAAATGTTCCCCAACAGAGGGCACACACATCCATGGTGACTTTAAGGGAAGAAGGAAGACAGAAGAGATTGCAAATGCAAATACTATTGGCATCCATCCATCCACCATACTAAGTGATGCTTCCCAGCCTGACAAATGCAGATTTGATTCCCCAGAAGATTCACATTCTGAGACCACTGGACCCAAAGAGTCCAATAGAGAACACTCATCTGAATACGGAAGCTGCTATGAAATGCAGCATCTTGCAACACAGATCAGCTGTGTTTATGGAGACTACAAGAAAAAATAAATCATCTTCAGAAACCACTGACTGGCATAACTCCCCCCCCCCCCCAGTACTGACAGTGCAGTATGGGGGGGTATGCACTCAAGATTGTACTGTCCTTCGGAAGAGGCACTGAATCGAGAGGTAGTAAGGGGAATGTAAAAGATCCCACTGTAGTTGATGAAAAGAATATTGTTCCTCTATCCATCCATATTATATATATATATATATATATATATATATATATATATATATATATATATATAGATTTTTTTTTTTTTTTTTTTTTTTTTTTACAGATACACATTTACAAATTTATACAATTCTTTTGGTTCATTTTCATACTTTATATATCAAAACTTGACATTTTTATATCAATCCCCAACTCCTTTTTCCATAATCATAACCTAACCTTTAGTATAACCAACAATAAATAGCGATAACAGGAGAAAATTGCCCCCAAAAAACTACAAAGTAGCGACCAATAATCCAAACGTTAGGGCACTGAAGACAGCGGACACACAGTATATACCAACTTTATTACAAATGAACGCATTAATGAAATCAGAGGTTTCATCCTTCACACCAGAACTTCAGATAATGCACAACACACACACCCATTATTTTATATACCCAAGAACCGCATGCATAAATTGTTTAATTACCCAATTAAGATGCCCTGATTGCTTAAAAAAATACCAGAAAGAAAAAGAAAACTAACACAAGGAGGTGCCTTGTGTCAAGGGCGATACCCTCAAAACTAAAAGGTAAGAGGCATGAGAGATGTTTTGTATTATTTAATGTATGAGTGAAATGAGAGAGAGAGAGGAAAAAAAAAAGAGAAAAAAAAGAGGTTAAAGTTAAATCAAATTCATGTACCTATAGCATGTTAGGACATGGTGTGGGTGTGCTGGTTATCAGGTTTATGAGCCCATAGCAAGTTGGGACGTAGGTGCGACTGTGTGAAAGTACCCTCAGAGGGTCCAAATGAGTGGTCAATTCTGGACACAGTACCTATCCGCTCCGTTATCCTGATTGCAATACTGGATCTGTAAATTTTGAGCTTATGATGGGATAAAAGCAAGGGGTGCTGTGGGAAAACGCTGATCAGAACTTTTCCTCCGTCATTGCACAATGACAGTATCCTTCCCCTTTCCTCCCTGAATGGCATGTGAACTGATGTCATTTTTCTGGATTACCAGAATCCAGGATCTACAAGGTAAGTCTTAAGAGGAAAAATGGGAACAAAGTAAAGCAGGCAGGATCAAATCCCTGTAAAGGAAACACCTGCATATTTTATGTATCATAATTATGGAAAGAAAATTTGCAAGTTTTGAATGAATGGTTTCAATTTATTAAAAATGGGTTCATATTAGAAGAACAAAAACTCTAAACCGCGAACGCTCACGGGAATCGAAAGTGGGATTGCGGGGTTACAGTGAGGAGTGGGATATTTGCCCTTTCCTCACTGTAGTGCGACCTCAGAGTTAGAATATATAGTTAGCGGGGGGTGTGGGGGGTACAGCCCCCCACAAGAGCAACTCCGATCACTGTCATTTTCGCTCATGTGAGCGTTCGCGGTTTAGGGTTTTCGTTCTTCTAATATGAACCCATTAAAAATTGCTCTGGTGAAGTATTTACATTAAATGAAACTTATGGTAAGAATAAATTAGAGAATTTAAAGGGCATTTTGGGAAAAAAAAAGAAAAACAAGGTAAGTGAAGAACAATGGGCAGTACTTTATTCTTGGTATACTGAAGCTATTAAAATAGAAAAGGAATCAGCACTAAGGGAATTACAAAATACTAATAAAGAGTTGCTACAACAAGTGAAAGAGGTCAAAAAGGCAGTACAGATCAGTAAAAAGGGATCCTTTAGCCTTTTCACAGAGAAAACACTCGTTCAGCCACCATCAGAGGGTGCAACATCGACCCATAATTCACAGCCAATTGAGTCAGCTTGCGTTTAATTTATCTAAACATGTTTTATCAGTAGAGGAAAACTCAGTTCTCAATAAAGGTTTGACTTTTATTACTGCTTGTTTATAGAACATTTCAAAAACACTATCTGAGTTCAAATATTTTATTAGAATGCTTAATCTGAAGGTGTTATTTTGCAATAGCAATTGTGTACCCTTACAGGTCCCTAAACTTAGTTCTAGCATGTTTATTCCATATAATCACAATGTGATACAAGGTTTTGAGAGATTAGCTGAAAAAGGGATACATGAATTGTACAGCAAACAAGTGGGTGACTTTTATAATCTCACTCCAGGAGAGTATGAAGCTGTCTCCTCCCTAGTGAGCAACCAAGAAATTGTAATTAAAAATGCTGACCGGGGGGTGGGGGGGTGGGGGTGGGGGTAATGGTTTTAGATAGGACTCCCTATGTGAGCACAATGGAGCAAATGTTAAATAACGAGCCCTATGTGAAGACTACTAGGAGTGAATACAATGCAATAGTTAATGAAGTTCTGAAAATATTATATGATTTGCATACACAAGCCAAGATAGACACCCAACTGTTAAAATATTTGGTAGTAGAGAACCCAAAAATGCCTTTTGTATACGGAATCCCCAAGTCACACAAGTCATTAGAAGCTCCACCACTAAGACCAATTGTGTCAGCTGGGGGGGGGGGTCACAAAACCTTGGCTTTGAGTAGATAGGTACAATACTGAAAGACAGGATTGATTTTTTTTACATCAGTTACATGAGTGATCATAAACAACTGATTTAAAAGAGTGCTATTTTGCAACACTGGACGTTGATTCATTATTTACAATCATACCAATTGACATTGGCATCCAGTTCATTACGAAGTACTTACCTGAATTTACCAAATATACGCAAGCTTATGTTAACACTTTATGTTACATGCCAGAACTTGTACTAACAAATATTCTTGTTTCAACAATAATTATACAAGCAAGTGGATGGTGTGGTGATGGGTACTCCTGTCGTCAACACTTATGCGAACAGTCATGTATATTTGGGAGCAAGAATTTATCTAGTCAGGAGTGAATCCATTCTTAAGCAATGTTGTCATTTATCAAAGGTTTGTGGATGACTTGTTTTTAGTTTGGTGAGAGGGTGAACACGGTTTTGAACAGTTGTTTTTTTTTTTTTTTTTTTTTGAGTATCTCACTAATAAGGTGTCCTTTCTGAAATTAAAGAAATGTTTTGGGAATGACAGAATAGAATTCCTGGATGTTGCTATACTTATAAATGAGCATTTTATGATTGACACTGCTTTATGAAAAAAAAAAAAAACAGTTAAAAGGGATGCCTATCTGCAATGCAGTAGCATGCACCCACTGTATATGTTTAACAATGTTGTCAAAAATCAGATGCCGAGGGTCGCTAAGATGAATACATTGGATTCATATATGGACAACCATTTGGGCCCTATGGCATCCAGTTTTTAAATGTAGGAGTTATACAGAATGTGATGTTGATTCTGCTGTTATGGAGACCAAGCAGTTACGTCACACATCAGCAAAGACACTGTTTTCTTGTGAGCATAATGGTGAGAGCAATTAGAATAATAAAAACTGCAACAGTAATGAGCCTAGGTGTCTTTTAGCTTTTCATAAAAATACTAAGGCAGTTAAAGCGATTCTAAGCATGCACTGGCTCATCTTTACAAATATTCCAGAGCTGAGGGGTGTGATCTCATTACATCCCACCTTTGGACATAAACATAGTGCCGGTTTGAAACTCCTGTGTTACAAAGAACCACCACAAACTTTTTTTTACATATGAAGACGGTTAAAAAAGGCACCTACAGATGTGGTCAATGTGTGTTATGTAAATATATTAATAAGAGAAAGACATTCACAAATCCCTTATATGAAAAAGAATTTAGAATAAATGTATATGGCAATTGTGAATCTAAAAATTTAGTATATTTAGCAACCTGTGACCAATGTAATGCTTATTACGTTGGCAAAACAAATCAGAAGCTTAAGGAAAGTATCAGTATGCATGTATCTGAAATTAAAATGAAGACACCCACACAAATGCACTTTATAAGAATCAAGCAGAGAAAGGAGCTAATCATAGGTTCATAGGTGTGTACTAGGCTAACAGCCCTAGGGGCTTTACAAGCCTAGCCATAGGATTATGCCATAGGATTACCCTGGTATAGTGCCACCCGACCTTAGTTCCCAGTACCTCTGTCAAGTACAGCCACTGGAGTTATCTCCGGGGTGAATTTTCTGTTTCCCATCCACTCATCAAGATTTCTCTTGAAGAGGGTCAGTGAGGTGCTCTGCTCGATATGTATGGGAAGTCTGTTCCATAGCATGGGCAGTCTCTGGGTTATGAACCCGTCCCTCCAGCATGTTCTGTTAATTGTGGTTATGAGGTTGAGGTCTCTGGAGCACGTGGTGCGGAGGGATTGGGATTTCTTTAGATGTCGCATTTCTAACAGATCTAGGTCAGTAAGTCAAGCAGAGATCGCCTCTAAGTAGGCAGTACGAGAGAGAATAGTTGGAGTTTTTTTGAGTCTGTCCATATAGGACAAGTGTTTAAGGCCTAGGATCCTCTTTGTGAGGTACTTCTGCGGCCTCTCCAGTTGTTGCAGGTGTCTAGTGAGGTACATGCCAAATGGGGCATTGTACTCAATGACTGGCCTAATGAGGGAAGAGTAGAGGCAGACAATGATCTCTTTCTTCCTAGATGCAAAACCCTAAGTAATGAGATGTGCCACATAGAAGGACTTTCTGACCACAGTGGCAATCTGGTGATCAAAAGACAGGTCACTGTCAACCTGTGTTCCCAGATCTCTTATAACGCCTTCTGTGTTCAGTGGACTACCATCAATGTTGTTATTCATGGGAACTGGGTTTTTCCCAAAGGGGATGATGACTCAGCCGTTGGTCTCAGTGAGACCATTCTGCAGAATGTCAGCATCACTTGGGGAGTTAATAATAGGTCCCAACTTGCAATCGCCTGTGAACATTGTCAGCCAAAGTCCCCTTAGTGTTGGCCTGGACTTCAGAGAAGTAGATACCAAACAGAAGAGGCCCCAGAACCAAGCCCTGTGGGACTCCACTCATGACTAGTCAGCAGTCTGACTTGGAGTCAGCTACTTTCACAGTGTGGGTTCTATATGTGAACCAGTTTGCAACCCACCTAGTGATATAGGGGATGATGCCAAGCTTAGTGAGTTTTTCTAGGATTCCTGAGTGGGGAATGGTATCAACAGCCTTGGCCAGATCAATGTAGACTGTATGAACCACCTTGCTTTCATCCACAGCTCTGGTGACCGACTCAAAGATGTCAACCAAGTTGAGCAGGCATGATCTACCCTTTACAAAACCAAACTGTGTGGGATCCAGAGTTTGGAGATTCTCTATATCCTTGTTTTTTAGGTCCATGATGATGTGTTCCACAGCTTTGCATATCAGACTCATCAGGCTAATGGAGCGACAGTTCCTAGGGTCTGTAGTCACTCCTCCTTTGTGGAGAGGGAGGATTGTAGCAGTGCGCCATTTGGTAGGGACAAAGCCTGAAGTGAGGCTGTGATTGAACAGGGCACACAGGTAAGGTGCCAGTTCACTCTGTAGTTCATAGAGAACACAACCAGGGATATTTTGTCAGGTCCTACACAAGCTGCATTCTTGGCCTTGGACAGTGCTGTTTTAACCTGTGCAGTAGTAATACTGGGTGCCTAGCAATCTACTAGTATTGTGATTGGTCCCTTGGAGAGGGGGGGATAAAGTTGGCACCAAATCTTTCAGCCAGTATACTGGCAATATCTGTTGGCTTGGTGTAGGAGGTACCATTGTGCGGTAGCTCACAGCAAATCTGAGTATTGCCATGGAGATTCTCTACATAACTATAGAAGGCCTTGTGGTTGTCTTTACTATCTGCTGCAATTCTGCTTTCAAAGCTAGCTTTGGATGATTTGATGAGGGATCTCAACTTTTTGTGAGGTTATAAGGGAGTTTTTCCAGTCTTAGGACTTCACCTTATTCCGGCATCAGTTTCCTCCTTCTGTTGTAGAATTTTTATTGCAGGGGAGCACCAGATTGGCTTCCTTTTTTGGAGGAGAGCATATTGGTTCTATTGGGTACTGTGAGATCCATGCATTTGTGTACGTGTTCACACAGTGCACTGGTGCATGATTCTGCGGTCACGCAACTATTCTCCATTTGCATGGGTGCCGTGAAGTTAGCCACCTCTGATTTTAGGAACCCAAAGTTAGCTTTGGAGAAGTTTTTTATGGTGGTTACCTATGTGTGTGTGTGTGTGTGGGGGGGGGGGGGGGGGATTTCCAAGGTGATTAATTTGTGGTCGGATCTAACTAGGGAGGAGCTGACTATGGTGTAGAGCAACGGTTGTCCACGTTAGTAATGACCAAGTCAAGGATGTTGCTACTTCCAGTGGGGGTAAGAATAAGCTGGTCCAGGGCATTGGAATTAATGAACTCCAGGAAATGTTGGGCAAGTGTATTGGTACATGAGTAGTTTACCCAATTAATGGAGGGGTAGTTGAAGTCACCTAGTAAGTGTGTGTTAGGTTGGACCCTAATATTCTCCAGGGTGCTTAGAAATGTGGAGTACTAGTCTTGGGACCTATAGCAGGCTACGACCTGAATTGCTGCCTTACCCAATGTTAGCTGCACCTGAAGTATCTCTGATGGGTTATGTTGGGCTACCAGTCTGGAGGTGTGCGCATCCTATATGAATATGGAAACACAACCAGCCTTTGGAGCTTCGGTCTAAGTTCTGGGGCCAAAAGGTGTGGAATGAGTTATAGCCTGGTAGTGCAGGGGTGCTTTCTGCTGCCTTGAACCAGGCCTTTGTTACAGCACAAATGTCGATGTTCTCAATTTTAAGGAGTGCTTTGAGCGAGTGCATTTTGAGATTTAGACTTCTAGTCTTGAGCAGCATGACCCTCAGATTACATTTGTTTGTAGCTGTTATGGTGGTAATTTGTTTTTTGGAACACTGCCCAAAAAAGGCACTACAGGGTGGCAAGCGCCTTGGCCAGTATCCAAAGCCCAGGGGTGACAGATGCAGGCCATCTCTGGCAAAGCATCAAGGTCGGTCAATCATGTCATCCCAGGCAGACAAATACTGGATCCTCTTAGAATGACACCAAAAACCTAGCCAATTGTTGAAATCAATCATTATCTGCTTGTACTGTGGTATCATTCTGGGTGATGGTAGGATGCTGCTCAGGACTCATACCCGCCTGGGCTACATAATCAGAGAGTTCCTCCAGGTCTCCTTTCATGTACTCCAGGGAGGTACATCTCAGGTCATTCACACCCACATGTACAATGACAGAGTCATATTTGTACCTGTTGTTGAGGGACCCGAGTGCATGGGTTATGTGGTCCATCCTGGCACCTGACAGGCAGCTGACTGTTAACTTTCTCTTTATTCAACCTAGTGAGTGGGACATCAGTGTGCCTCACTATTGAGTCACCTATGGCTAATGTGTTGGGCATGCTGCTTTGCTTTGGGAGCTTTGGTTGAGTGGCACACTGTTTAGGAGAGTTGTGTGTCTCGTGATTAGTGTTGTTTTGTGTTGGTCGAGTGCATTTCTGCCTTGGAGGTCTCTGCTGCTTTGGTAGATTTTTACTGAGAGCCTCCGCGAAGGTGGATGTATGGTTTGTGTTTTATGTGAAGGTAGTGCTGGTGTGTGTTCTGGAGGGCTATGTGTTACATGTGGTGTGGTGCAAGTATTGACCTACTCCGCCTGACCAGCTATCTCGGTCTTGGCTGGAGAGTGCGGTGGCTTCCAGTTTGGATATACAAGTGCATCTCTTGCAAGTCTGAGTGTTGGAAGGTAAGAGGAGAGGGTTGTCGGTGCACATGAGGCAGTTGCTAAATTGCCTCAGGGTGCCCAAGTTCACCAGGTTAATAGGAGAAAGCACAGGGAACTGACCTTTAGACATGCCTGGAGGGGAGGGCATTGATAATAAGTACTGGATCCGTTTCCTTGTAGAACGTTTAGTGCTGGTAGCACTTTTGTGTGCTATACATAATTGCTACAAGAAGTCTGGTAAAGTGCTAGACTAATAAGCTAGTATAAGTGCAGGAGAGGAGAAAACTAGTAGATCTAAGGGAAAAATTGAAGAGTAGACTCTGGCACCACTCAGAAGCTTACAAACAGTCCTGGATACAGCAAGTCTGTATCTAGACTAGACTAGTTACACGAAAAGGTGGGAAACCAGCGCAAATGGGGGCTTTTAAACTGAAAAGTCGACAGAGATGGAAACACTGCCCAAACGGCCAATAAACTACAATTTCTGGGCCAGGAACCACTCCTCTTGTGGTAGACAGGCTACCTAGTGCTTACCACTCTTGTGGTAGACAGGCTACCTAGTGCTTACCACTCCCACTGATAAGCTAGAAGGCTTCCCTCCAACACAGAAAGGCTTGAGGGGGGGCTCAGGAGCTTGCAAACAGTCCTGGATACAGCAAATCTGTATCTGGACTAGACTAGTCAACGGAAAGGGGGGAAACGAGCTTATAATTTTTTTTTTTTTTTTTTTTTTTTAGTAAAGTGGAAAAGGAGAAAGTTGGAACAGAAGATAATTCAAGGTTAAGAATTTAAGTGGGTTGGCCTTCTCAAATGTTCTCTATTAGGTAGAATGAACGAATAACACTAGACTGGGAGGAATGTCCCAGATCAATAATATAGTATAGGCAGACAACAATAGGAGATAAAGGAGCAAGGAGACTCTACAGAATGCTTTAACTGCAAACAAATCAGTTATATGATACCTGACGAACACAGAAACCTCAAATAAATGCACAGAAAGGCACAGATAGAGCACTCACCAACAGAAAATACAACTCTCGGTATGAAAAAGCAGTTTACATTTAAATAATTCGGTAAACATGCAATTAGAGTAATGAGACAGTATCGAGCAATGAGAAATGTAGTTAAAACAGTACATAAATGCAATGAAACAGTAAAAAAGCTTTATAACCGTGCAAAATGTAATAGATTAACTGTATAGCACAATTATAAGCATTACAGAAGTGCAATTCAATAAAATAAGTGTAAGAAGTAACTTCTGCTCTTGGAATCTTAAGGAATTTGTGATTAGTCCCAGTAATGAATCACCATCCACAGCCTGGTAAATACAAGGACAGCCCTTTGTAGACACAGGGTTTATATACCAAGGAGCTCGAATTACTACTCTGTCATAGCCGGCTTTAGGCACCAGCAAACCCTGCAGTCACTGGGGGCCCCCTGTTCCTGGGAGATGCCACAACCACAGCACATTATCTTATACTGATATTTTATAACTGAGCAGGGCTGTGATATGACCCTCTTAGGATAACACTGATAATGAACATGAGCAAGGTAAGAACATGAGAGATCAGCAGCCCAGAATGACCAATATCAGTGTTTACCTTGGATTTTAAGGAGAGCTGATGCTCTCGATCTTTATGAATGGTTTTGTCTTTCAAGACAATTTTGTAAATATTGGCAGAACACCAGATACTATAACTTTCAACTTCTTTGTTGAAGAATTCTGCACAATCCCAAAAATAATAGCTGAATAAAGCCACAAAATCAGGAACACATTTTAAATATTACTCTAACTCACTTAAAAGTTAAAAGAATAACACCTTTTGCATCAATGTGCATTTTTAGACAATAAGTTGTCTAAATTTATGATGTCTGGATTTAACAATTGTCTATAATCCTGAATGATTTACCAGCAAATCAAACTCTGTATGAAGGGTACAGCAAAATTATTAGTGAAAGTCAGGGAAGGTCTGTGAAATCAGGGACAGTGATAGGTATGCATTACTCCTCAATGAGGTAAATAAAAGTGACTTAACCTGCTGCTATTTGGTGACTGCTAAACAGCATTCAGTGATCTGGGGTGGCAGTACCAGTGTTGCACAATGTGTTGCTATTTGCTGAAATAAATACAAGCTAATATTGCCATAGCTTATGAGGCTGTGTGTAAAAAATATCATAGGTTTTATCTGTCGCACACTAAATGATGTCGGGACACAATCATAATTTTTCTGGGTATCAGTATAACATACAGCTAACAAAGTCATTACATTTCAAAAGTAAGACAAAAAATATATCACAAAATACACAGACATTTTCTTCTAGGAGTCGGGTGGCTCCCTCTCCCCAGGCTATAAAAATGGATACAGGGGGCCCCTTAATCATCCTTGACTGTGTGGGGGCCCCACGAAAGCTTTTGTCGGTTGGGGAAAAATGAGGAGAAAAAAATTGTATTAATTTTCTGATTGCAGGTTTTATCCTGAACAGTGTTGTGATATGACCCTGTTGGAATAAAAATGATAACAGCCTGCATCAAACACACCCATTTTAAAACCAGCCCTGCTAAGGTGTGTGTGTGTGTGTGTGTGTGTGTGTGTGTGTGTGTGTGTGTGTGTGTGTGTGTGTGTGTGTGTGTGTGTGTGTGTGTATATATATATATATATATATATATATATATATAGTTGTTCTAAGTTACAAACTTGGAGGAGGCTGGGAATTGTGTTATTATTGCTGCTTTCATTTTCATCTCGGTCAGAGATGTACACAGGAAGTCATTACAGTTTGTGGTTGGGCTGAGGACAGTATGGAAATTATTTCTTTTACTTTTCTCATAGACCTCAGCGGTGTACAAAAAAGGTTACTATAGCTTGTGTAGAGGCAGTGAGCCATTGAGGAGCAACAAAGTAGAAAACATTACCATAATCACTATTTTTTTTTGACCTTCCTCAAAATCACACATCTTTATACAGATCGCTGCTGTTGGGGGTGAAGCGTGAGGAGGCATACTAGGTATACATATGCCAGCAGTCACTTGAAATGCATGACAATTTGAACTTCTGCTTCCATCCCAATCTAACACCAGAGGGATAACACAGACAGTGACCATCTGTTTTTTTTTTTGGAGTTTTAGGGAAGGAAGCAGTACTTCCATACAGGACCTGTGTATACTCAAAACATTTGCCCTGTGAGTTTATTATATGCTACTATTTTGTCAGCTTTGAACATCAAGGTGTGGGCAAAACCTATATATTCCTTGAAAGAAAAAAACAGGGACTGAAAGTCTCTTATGCATGATTTTTGTTTAATCCACCATCCAATTAAAAGGTTGGGAAATGCTCTAAATCTATAACCCCTAAAGCTTCTGGGAGCACTGGCTTAATTAAGTTATTTCCTAAATAGTTATTACTGTACTGTCTTAATCAGGGAAGGTGTGTTGAAAGGATGCAAGAAAAACGAAGGCTGAACGACAAAATTAATTTCTTTCCTTAGTCATAATTTCTGTTCAAGCAATCATTGGATGAAAAGGTTGTGTGCAAAGCAATACAAAATTTAAAAAATTTGCCAGAACATATAGATAGTTATGGCTTCTTGAAAAATTTGAAAAGTAAGGCAAAAAGTGAAAAAAAAAAAGAAAAAAGGAATGTGCATGCTATGGAGAGCACTGGAGGAGGTGTATGTGTATATATGCGTGTGTGTGTGGGGGGGGGGGGCTAAAACAGTAGGCAGTGTCTAGGGACCATTTCACCGAAGTCCAGCCCTGTCAGGAGTTGTAATGATTAATTGTTGCAACTAAGTACCTGTAACTGTGAATGTCCCTTTGGGAGATGGGCCAACACAGTGTGGTACATAGGCCTGTTGTAATGTAAGAGCATAGTAGCTACAGGTCAGTCTGAACATACTACTACTAAAAGTTTGCAGCATGAACTAAAGGGTTGTTTAGGAAAGGTGGGAGTGACAAGGTGATACTTAGTTTGGAAGTACCTAGGCGGACCCCAACTTGACATACGCTGGGGGCTCCCAAAATGCTAAGGTCTTGGAAGCTTAAGAAATTTCTGCTTAGTCCCAGTAATGAATCAACATCCACCTGGCATGATTTTAAGTTTTTAATTTTAAGTATTATCCATGAGTCTCTTACAGGTGGGAGTATAGTACATGCTACAGAAATGAATGAATATCAGAGGATTTTCCGTTTGAGAGCACACATTCCTCCTGGCTTGAATAGCTCTACCTATCTTTAAAAGCATATTTAAGAGAATTGCAGAAACAGGTTTAATTAACTGCTCTGTCATGTGATTTTAAATTATATAAAAAGTCTGGTTTTACTATTGTAGAGTTATGCCTGAAAAAGCCATACTGGTGAAAGCTTTTACTTGTGTTTTAAAGTGTTTTAGCATTCTAGAGTGTCTCATTAAAGCTGAGTTTTTGTATTCCGTCTTGGTTACAGTGTTTCTGCTATTTTACTCTTGGGTTTACGCAGAATTTCACCAGATTTATCATCACAGGCTGTTGTTTCTACATCTTATTATGTAGTACAGCCCTTCATTCTATTGCAAAGGGATTTCCACCATGTTTAAGGGCGGTGGTTGCTGATGCCATTTTAATCTATCTTGCACAATCATTGGTGTGCTGGCATGATCTTAAGGTGACAGTCCCTCATTATGTATAATCTCTGTTACTTAAAATGAAAACTTAACCCCCTCTCGGTTGCATGTTTAACTAAATATGAATTTAAACCTTTGCAGTCCTTCTATTACTCCTATACTCTGTCCTGTTCTAAATCCTGCATCTTTGTTGCCTACTGCTGAAGATGGTGAACAGCATGATTGTGTGTGTGTGTGTGTGTGTGTGTGTGTGTGACTAATTATGTGCTTTCTCCTAGGGATTACTTAAAGGACACTCCTATTACCACTAGTTTAAATAAAAAGAATTGCTAAAAGTGTTATTTATTACATCGTTCTAGTATGCACCCCAAACATGTTTAAGAATGTGGTTTGAGGTCAGTGCATGAGAGTTTCTAGGTTGAATGTTGGTGAAGATGACTTTGTGAGAAGGTTAGGTTCATTGAAACGAGACCTCAGTAGGCGAGGTTATATTTCATCTGAGAGACAACGGTATTCAGTTCAGTATGGCCACAAGATGTGGTAGATCTAAACCTTATTTTTCTGAAATACTGTCAGAACCATTACAGGATGCTTCCTTTAATGGTCAGGGTGTCATGATGCCTGTTTAATACAGTACCAACACTCAGGCTATTTCTAATATATTTAAGAAACACTGGCTGATTCCACTTGCTGATCAGGGTGTTAAGAGTGTGACTGGTTCTAGACCCAGTTTTTGTTACAGGAATAGACCCTCATTGAAAAGACTTGTGTGCTATCCTAATAGTGATATTAATAAGGAACTTTCTGTTATGGCCTATGGTACCAAACCTTGTAGCCGTTGTGGTTTATGCAGGTACATTGATTCATCTAATGAGTTTTTCCATCCAGATAATAGAATTAGGTTTTCTTTTAAAGTGGATGCAAATGGTTTCTCTAGGGGCTTAGTTTATTTAGCATGTTGTGTATCCTGTAGCTGCTTCTACATTAGGAAAACAAATAGAAGTTTAAATGTGAGGATACGTGAACATTTGTATGAAATCCGGCGAGCAGAACAATACCTTTGCGAAACATGTCAGTCATAAAGGGGTTTCACACAAATTTAGGTTTATGGCTATTCAATGTATGTCCCAAGGCAATCGGATGGATGATTTTAGTAATCTGACAGAAACGCCCAAGTTAAAATGGATTAGCACTCTTACAACCAATCAAGGATCTGGTCTCACAGAGCATGTAGCACTCAAACATATTTTAAAAGCATAGAGGCTAGTAAGATGATTTTATTTTGTTTATGTTTTAATATTATGTTTTTGTTGGTTGTGTTATTGTTTAATACGATTCACTGTGATACTTATGTTGAGTCCTATAAATTTTTTGGCGGAAAATAATTGTGGGTTTTATTCTTTCATTGGTGAATTATTTTTAATTGTATTTTTCTTGACTTGTGATTGGCTAGGGACTTTTATGTATATTTTATGGTGTGTGTGTGTGTGTGTGTATGTAAATATATATATATATATATATATATATATATCATCTTCAATTTTGTATTTGTGGTCTGAAGAAGCATTTTATAACGCAAAAGCACTTACCTTTCAATAAGCATTTTTTTATCTTTGACTACAGTTGTGGTGTTCATTAGCCCTGTTTCAGTACCCATATAGCTTGTTTTGATTTTAATAAAGTGATTTGTTGAAGACAATGTAACATCAAAGTTCTGCATGCATAAAATTGATAAGAAAAGGTATACAAAGTAGTGTTTTTTTTTCTTTGTTCTTTGGGGCTTATGTCAAAATGTTGGCAGGCAGTCTCCCAGCGCTGTTTACGGAATTAACAAGTACTTTGCACATCCTGAAGAGTCATTCTTGACAGAGTCAAAAAGGTAAAACTCTTGTTATTTAATTTTGCACTTTAAACACTACTTTCTGTTGTCTAAGCCACTGTGCTAAATGTTTTTGGGCTCTGGAGTTAACAGCAACTTTTCTAAACTCATGCCTATTTTACAAACGCTCCTTTATCACTCTGCAGTTGGTCCTCTTCTTGTTCTCTCAGATTCCCTTTATTTGTAATTCTTTAACCTTTGTCAGCCACCCCTAGTAACTCCTATTACTTCTTTCCCATCTCTCTCTCTCTCTCTTACTTCTGCCATGTTTTCAACTCCATTTTCATTTTATCCCACTCACTAGTTATACCTTCTGAAAAAATTTCTATCTTCCCAAATAACTTTTGCATAATTTCCATTATCCATTCCTTTAATGCCTCTTCTTTTAACAACTAAGAATAAAGTATCAGTGTATTTGCTACTCTATTACTCTACTTTTTTGTCTTAGTTTTTATCAGTGCATGATCTGAAATAGTTATTAGATGTGTCAAAAGTGTTCAATTAAATGCATATGCTCCTGTGAAATGTATATTCCATCCAGTCTAGCCCACTTATAGTACCATGGCGAATATGTGTATTTTATTGGATTTGCTACTAATGAATTCACATCTTCCACACTATATATTCTCATATAGTCCTTCATAAACGTGCCCTCCTTTGTTATATTTTCCCCTTCTGCATCCCCCTGATGCATCCTCAATATTGCAAATCAAGTTCCATTCCCATAACTAATATTCCCTGCTGAAAGCTGTTTTTCCTTCAAAATTTTAAAGCTTCATAACAACAGTTTTTAGTGAAATACATGCCAGCATAGTCCTTCTTTGCAAACAGACCCTTACTAAAAAAAAAAAACTCTGCCATTATTGTCTTTGCTTCCTTCGCGCACTACAGTAACGCCTCTAGCACTCTGTTGTATTACTCCCCTTTTCCTTTGTTCAAGACATCCTGCTAAATACCCATTCTAAAATCCTTTCTTACTTGCATTCAAATGCGTCTCCTGTGTAATTGCTATTTGCACCCTAGAGCTCTTAATGTAATTCATTACTCTTTTTCCACCCAAAAGGCCTTTCACATACCATGATAACATGGACAGAGTAGCCATTATGACAGAAAAAGTACAGTTGTGTAAACTCTTACCATAACAGTAAATGTCCTTTTCTTCACTGTTGCAGTATTCCTATCATATGGGATTCCCTGCCGTGGGTAACCCAACGGCCAGTATATCAAAGCTTACAGTTTCTTTACAGTACACTGAAAGTCAAAAGTACAGTTGTGTACTTCTTCTTCTTCTTTCGGCTTTTCCCGGTTAGGGGTCGCCACAGCGGATCACCTATTCGCTCATGATTGGCAGTGGAGTTTTACAGTGTCGAGTTGCCAGCCCGGCGCCCAACCTTTCACAGAAGGCACACACACACACTGACACCTACGGCCAATTTAGAGTGTCCAATCCACCTGCAGCATGTCTTTGGGATGTGGGAGGAAACCAGACAACCCACGCGACCACAGGGAGGACATGCAGACTCCGCACAGAAGGCACCCCAGCCGAGGATCGAACCGGAGAACCTCTTGCTGTGAGGCGACAATGCTAACCACCGCACCATCGTGGCTGCCCCAAAAGTACAGTTGTGTACACTTACCATAAATGTAGATGTTCGAGTGTATTCACTGTTGCAGTCATCACATTTGGGTTATCTGCTTGCAGTAGCCCTCAGTCGGCCTGATTAACAAAGTTGTGGGTCCTGCGTCGGTTCCTGTCTCTTCTTCCATGACGTCAGGTCGTCAGGGGTATAAAACATGCAGCCAACGCCATTACATCAGTTTTTCTTGCCCCAGATGTCAGGTGCCCCCTTAATGGATAGCAATAAAACATATGTACACAAATATACAAGGATATACCTCCAATAAAAAAGCAAATACACCAAAAAGCTTTTAAGCATAGTAAAGAATAGTAGAGGTATAGCCAAAGAAATTAGGGGGCTGGAGGGAAGGTAATCAGGAATGCAACAGTGAATACACTCGAACATCTACATTTAGGGTAAGTGTACACAACTGTACTATGTTCTTCATGTTTCACTGTTGCAGTCATCACATTTGGGTAGATTCCCAAAGCTAAGTAAGGGAGGAGTTAGATAGCATTAGGGCCAGCTATAAGACCCTGCAAGATTGCAGTGGCAAAGCCAGCTCTGGACTTGGAGAAAATTGGCAAATGGTAATGCTTGGTGAAGGTATGTACAGAACTCCAGGTAGCGACTTCTAGGATACCCCTGGTAGGAACACCTCTGAGAAAGGCTGGAGAGGTAGATGCAGCCCTGGTTGAATGGGGGTTGATCCTCTGTGGGATAGGTTTTACATGGTGCTTGTAGCAGAAATTAATGCAATGGCCTATCCATTTAGAAATGGTTTGCTTTGAGATAGCCTTCCCCTCTGCCCCTGCAGCAAATGCCACCAGTAGTTGTTCAGATTTCCTTTGAGATTTAGTTCTGTCCAAGTAAAATCTAAGTTGTCTGTGCACATCTAAGAAGTGTAGTATCCGTTCTCCTTTGTTCTGTGGATTGGGAAACAAGGTTGGCAAATGAATGGACTGATTGAGAGCCACACTGGATACCACCTTGGGGATGGAGGGATTGGTTCTGAGGGACACCCTGTCAGCATGAAAGATGATGAAAGGCTCCACAGCCATAAGGGCCTGTAATTCAGATGCCCTTCTTGCTGAAGTGATAGCTAAAAGAAAGGCCGTTTTCCAAGAAAGGAATTTTAAATCTGCACTAGCAGCTGGCTCAAAAGGAGGAAGAATGAGTTTCTCCAATACAAAGTTAAGGTCCCAGGCTGGAGTTGGGGCTCTCCTGGGTGGTCTTAAATTTTTGGCCCCTCTGAGGAACTGCTTGAGCAGTGGATGCGAGAAGAGGGGAGGTTCTGTATTATAGTGAGCTGAAATGGCTGAGGCGTGAATTTTGATGGAGGAAAAAGAAAGTCCCTTGTGAAGCATCTCAGTTAAGTATTGTAAAATCTGAGGCAAGTTGGGCACTGCTGTGCTCATCCCTTGAGATTGGATCCAGGCGCAGAATAGTTTCCATTTTTCAGCATAGGATTTTCTAGTACTAGGCCTCCTTGCCTCTAAAATGATATCCATCACTGGTTTACTGAGGGATGGTAAGGGAGAGATTAGGTAATTAGCCAGGCTGCTAGGTTCAGGGTTTGAAGCTGAGGGTACAGAATCTGATACTCCTGTTGAAACAACAGGGTAGGGGTCAGAAGCAGGTGCCATGGGACCAACAGTGACACACTGTGCAGGAGGGGGTACCAGTATTGACGAGGCCAATCTGGTGCAATCAATATCGTCCTTGGTTTGTCCTATTTTATCTTTAGTACTACTTTGGAGAGGAGAGGCAGAGAAGGAAAGGCATAAACTGATAGGTTTTTCCAGCTGAAGGACAGGGCATCCACTTTCCAAGCCTGTTTGTAGGGAGTCCTTGTGCAACGTGTCCAATTGGTAGTTCTGGGTTGATGCAAACAGGTCTATATCTGGGCTCCCCCATTTGTTTGTCATCATGCTGAAAATATTTGGTTCCAGTTTCCACTTGTGTGGGTCCATGAGGTTTCTGCTTAGTCCGTCTGCCAGAGTATTTAGTTTTTCTGGCAGGAATTCAGCTTGTAGATGCACTTGGTAGCTCAAGGCTGTGTTCCACAATGCCATTGCTTGTCTGCAGAAGGGGTAAGAATGGGTATCCCCTGCTTGTTTATGTACCACATAACAGTGGTGGTGTCAGTCTTTACCATTAATTGTCCTGGAAGAATTTGGTCCTTGAAGGCTGTCAGAGCATTCTGGACAGCTAACATTTCTTTTTGATTGATATGCAAGTGCATTTGACTTGGGTTCCATTTGCCCTGGATGCACTTCCCTGCCAGGTGAGCCCCCCATGCATAGTCTCTGATGCGTCTGTTGTCAGAGTTTGGGCGGCGGGGGTATAGTGAATGATAGTCCCTGGTTTAGGTGGCAAGCCTCTGCCCACCAAAAAAATTTGAGGCGTAGGCAAGGTATGATGGGAATCATTGCTTCTAGATCCTGAGAATGTTGACACCATAAACTTTTAAGATACCATTGTAGTTTCTTCATATGCAGTCTTGCATATGGAATTAGAAGAATGCAGGAGGCCATGAACCCCAAGGCTTGCAATATTTGCCTTGCAGATAAGAGTTTTCGTGGCCACTAGTTTGAAGTAGATTGTCAGATGAATTTGTTTCTCCGGCGTGAGGAAAGCCATCTGGGAAGTTGTATTCAAGCTTGCTCCCAGGAATATAATTCGTTGACAGGGTACCAGGTGTGATTTATTTTCGTTTATAGTGTACCATGGACAAGTTAGCACTTTTTATACAAAAGCCAGATATTTCAAAAGTATGTCCTGGCTTTCTGCCTGAATTAGACAATCGTCAAGGTATGGGTATGTTTGAATATTTCTTTGCCTGCAAAATGCAATGACCAGGGCTAGGCACTTTGTGAATACCCTGAGCTCAGTAGATAAGCCAAAGGGCAGTGCAGAGAGCTGGTAGTGATTGTAGCCTGCTTTGAAGCATAGGTATCTTCTGCAAGATTCCCTGATTGGGATGTGCAGGTATGCTTCCTTTAAATCGAATGTTGCCATCCAGGCATCTTTTCCTAGCATAGGAAGCAACTGGTGAAGAGTCAGCATCTTGAATTTTGGAGTCACCAAAAAGGTGTTTAGAGTAGACAGGTCCAGGATAGGATGCTATGAATGGTCTTTTCTGGGTACTAGGAAAAGTCTTGAGTAGAAACCTTGACCATTTTCCTCTTCTGGTACAGTTTGAATAGCCTTTATGTTTAAAAGAGAGAGTAATTGCTTTTGAGCCTCTACCCACTGATTTGGGGGTAGATCTGGCCAACCGTTGGGCGTTGGTAATGTGTGGAAGTGAAATCTGTATCCTTGGAACACTATATTTAAAACCCATTTGTCCTGGGTAATAGGTTCCTAGTTTTTGGCCTGCAGACCAATCTTTCCCCCTAAAGGAGCAGTCAGTTGAGAAGTGCTTGGAAGTTTTAAAGTCAAGTCATTGAGATAGTTTTCCATAGGGGGGGAGTCTTACTACTCCTGGATTTGGAAGCGGAAGCCCCCCACTGCTTATTCTTGTGCATACGCTGGGACTGAAAGCTGGGGTTTCTGCTGGGTCTGGGTTTGGATTGAGAAGGCCTGGAAGGAGCAGGAAAGGACCAGTTCTTAGAGGGCCAATGCCTAATAAATCTTGGAGGATGAACTTGTAAGAAATCTTTAACAGTTTGCATAGATTTAGCTTTATCTTCCATCTTTTTAAGAACTTCTTCAGCTTTGTTGCCAAACAGGCAGTCCTGACTTAAGGGAGCATACAACAGTTTAGCTTTAACATGATCAGGCAAAGATTGCTCCTTAAGCCAAGCATGCCTTCTGAGTACAGACCCAGTGAGAGCAGCCCTGCAAGAGGCCTCTAATGAATCAAACCCACACTGCAAAGTATGTTTTCCAACCTGTTCAGCAGAATGCATTAAATCCTGTAAATCCTTATTTTCAGCACAGTCAGGAATCATCATTTTCGGTTTAAGCAATCCAATAATATGTTGTTGATACTTTAACATATGAAACTGACAGTTTAAGGCCCTAATGGCCAAGGTTGCAGAAGTATAAACCTTCTTATCTATCTATCCAGCGTCCTGGAGTCTCTATCACAAGGGGTAGGATTTTTGGCAGAAGAAGCCATAATGCCCTTGGGTCACTGTGAAATAGTCTCTGGACCCGCAATAGGAATTTTACAAAGGAACTTGTGAGAATCAGGAACCCTGTAATATCTGTCAGGTTTTCTGGGAGCAGGAGTCAAAGAATCAGGGGTCAAACTAGTTTCCAAAAAGGCATCACCAACAATGTCTAGTACAGGAGGTATAGCTAAAGGCCTATGTTGAGGCAGGAGTAAGAAGTCCCTAAGCCTCTTTTTCGAATCAAAGAAATCCTGGCTTTCCCAGTGGAAACGCTCCCTTACAGTGTGTGCAAGGTTTCATCAAAAGAGAAATCCTGGGGAGGGGAAGCAGAGGGAAGAGAGTCATCTGCATCAGAATCCTCATAAGTAGACAAATTCAGTCCTAGGTCTCTTAGAAGAGGAGGGTTGGCTTCCCCTGATTGAAGTTATAAGGTCTTCAGCCATTCTTATCAAAAAAGGTAACATCTTGTTCCTCCCTGCATATTTATATACCACATCACTGTGGTATTGTCTGTGAATACCTTGACAGTTCCTGGATAGAAAAGAGGATGAAATGCCTGAAGAGCCAGCTTAAAAGCTCTCATCTCTTTGACAATGATGTGCTCCTTCTGCTGAAGAGGTGACCACACCCCCTGTACCTTTAGCGAGCCAAAAGCTGCGCCCCCATCAAAGGTCTGAAGCGTCTGGGAAAAATTCCTGAGAGGGAAGAGGGGGATGAAAAGGGAGCCCTGGATTTAGAGACAACTCCTGGATCCACCACTGAAGTTCCTTCTTGAGACAAGGAAGGAGAGAACTACAAAGTCTAGAGGATGTGCATGTTGAAGCAAAACTGACTTCAGAAACCACTGAAACTTTCTCATGTGGAGTTTGGCCAGAGGCAGCATAGGAATGGTGGATGCTATGAAACCTAGAGCTCTCAGAAAACTTCCTGGCTGCAATGGAGGTCAGTAGAAGAAGAGTTTGAAAGAAGGAGATGAGAGTTAAGACCTTTGGAGGAGGCAGGGATGCTAGCATAGGTAATGTCAAAATCCTGCAACTCAGAAAGACATGATCCTCAGAAGAAGTTGAAAACACTTTTTGAAGTTTATTGTGAACCCCAGCCTCTAAAGAAGGGAAACAGCAAAATGTAGATTTTGCAAAATGATCTCTGGAGAGGATGCCTGAATCAGCAGGTTGTTCAAATAAGGAAATACTTGGATCCCCGAAGCCTGCAAAAAGCAATCACAGGAGACCGGCATTTGGTGAATGCCTTGGGGCAGTAGAAAGGCCAAAGGGCAAAGCAGAGAACTGAAAATGCTAGGAAGCAACACAGAAAAGGAAAACTTCCTGAAAAGGGAGTGGACAGGAATATGGAGATGAGCATCCTTGAGATACAAATACCCCATATAGGCCTGAGGGAGCAAAATAGGAAAAAAGAATCTGAAGGGAAGGGGCAACATCCAAAAGGAAGGCACCTTCACAAAGCAATTTAGATGAGAAAGGTCTAGAATTGGTCTCCAAGTACATACTTTCCTGGGCACTAGAAACATTCTGGAGTAAACCCCCCTCCACCTTGGAAGCACCGGTACCTCTTGAATAGTACCCCGAGTCAAAATATCTTGAAGACCTCCGGGGAGGGTGGAGTAAGTTGTTCCTGAGGAGGCTGAGGAATGCCCATAAAAAGGGGGATGGTATATCCACACCATAAAGTACCCCTGGCGAATAATGGACAGACCCCACAAATCCTAAGTAATCTGAAGCCAAAAAGAAAGACAGAGAAAGAGGAATGTTGCTGGGAAGAAAAGTACAGTTTTGTACCTACCATAAATGTAGATGTTCGAGGATCCACATTGCTGCAGTCCTAACTATTGGGTAGTCCGCTGTCCAGTCGGCCCGAATACCAAAGTATATGGCTGACGTCGGTCAGGGCGCATTAGACTGACGTCAGTACGTCAGGGTACTAATGCGCATGACCGACGTCATATCCTCAGTCTTTTCTTGCCCCAGATGTCAGAAGACCCTGAAAAGATAAGGCCAAAAACCAAAAACTCCCAACATACCTGCACCAAAATATATATATATATACAAAATATACAAAATTAGCAGAATATAACCTCACCTACACAACCACCCCTAAACACAGAGGGGAAGGAGGGAGGGTAAATTGGACTGCAGCAATGTGGATCCTCGAACATCTACATTTATGGTAGGTACAAAACTGTACTATGTTCTTCATTCCACATTGCTGCAGTCCTAACTATTGGGTAGAATCCCAAAGCAGAGGTAAGGGAGGCTGGCAAATCATAAGGAAGCAGGAACTGACAACATGCCCTGCAAAATAGCTGTGGCAAAACCAGCCCTAGACTTAGAGTAGAGAGGAAGGTGATAATGCTTAGAGAAAGTATGCACTGAACTCCAAGTAGCTGCCTCCAAAATATCCTTAGTTGCCACCCCCCTCAGAAATGCTGTTGAAGTGGCAGTAGCCCTAGTGGAATGAGGCCTAATCCCAGCTGGAATCTCCTTGCCATGATGGGAATAACAAAATGTAATGCAACACCCAATCCATCTAGAAATAGTTTGTTTTGACACAGGCTTGCCCTGAGAACTCAAAGCAAAAGAAACAAACAACTGCTGAGACGGTCTAAAATCCTTAGTCCTGCTCAAATAATAACGCAATTGCCTGTGTACATCTAAAGTGTGCAAAATCTTTTCCCCTTTATTTTGGGGATCTGCATAAAACGTAGGCAAATGAATAGTTTGGTTTAAAGCCACACTAGAAACCACTTTAGGCATAAAGGAAGGATTAGTACGTAATGATACCCTATCCTTATGAAAAATCAAAAAAGGCTCAACCGCAATAAGGGCCTGTAACTCAGAAACCCTTCTTGCAGAAGTAATGGCCAACAAAAAAGCAGTCTTCCATGACAAGTATTTCAGTTCAGCAGTAGCTGCAGGCTCAAAAGGTTGTAGAGTAAGTTTCTCCAACACAAAATTGAGATCCCAAGCAGGAGTAGGAGCTCTACGTGGGGGTCTTATATTCTTTGCCCCTCTAAGAAATTGCTTGAACAAAGGATGTGAAAACAATGGTGGATCACAATCATAGTGAGCTGAAATTGCTGCAGCATGAATCTTAATGGAAGAGAAAGACAAACCTTTGTCCAATAACTCAGTAAGATATTGAAGAGCCACACTCAAATTAGGCTCAAATCTCCAAATTCTTTGCTGCAGTCCAAAATAAAAATCTCTTCCATTTTTCTGCGTACACTTTCCTTGTACTAGGTCTTCTGGCTTCCATAATCACATTTAAAACTTGTTGAGGAAGTTGAGACCTGCTGTCTTTCAAAACAGAATATGCCAGGCTGTTAGATGAAGAGAGTGAAGCTTGACATTGAGCAGACGACCGTCTTCTGAGACAACAGATGTGGAATCAAGGGTAAAGGCCATGGAGGCTTCTTTACCAGACTCCTCAGTAATGGGTACCAGTGCTGCCGAGGCCAATCTGGAGCTATTAAAATCATCCTTGGCTTGTCTTGTCTGACCTTTAGAAGCACCTTTGGAAGAAGAGGCAGAGGTGGAAACGCATACACATGAAGATTTTTCCATCTGAAAGAAAGAGCATCCACTTTCCAAGCTGTGTGATGAAACCTCTTTGTGCAAAACTTTGGCAGCTGGTGGTTTAGTGGAGAAGCGAACAGATCTATGTCTGGAGTTCCCCAGGACACTGTCAACTTTTGAAATACATGAAGATCCAGTTTCCACTCGTGGGGATCCATGATTTGTCTGCTTAACACATCTGCTAAGGAGTTCTGTGCTCCCGGCAGAAACCTTGCCTGAAGAGTTAGTTGCAAGCTGAGCGCAGTCTCCCATAAAATCATTGCTTGCCTGCACAATGGGTAAGAATGTGTTCCCCCTTGTTTGTTGATGTACCACATGACAGTTGTGTTGTCTGTTAGAATCAACACCTGCCCTGGAAGAAGTAACTCCTTGAAAGCCATTAATGCAAACTGGACTGCTAACATCTCCTTCATGTTGATATGTAGATGCTGTAGTCTGGCAGGCCACTTGTCTTGTATCCACTTTCCATTTAGATGAGCTCCCCAAGCAATGTCTGAGGCATCTGTCGTTAGAATTTGACTCGCCTCTGGCCAGGTCACAGAGAGTCCCTTGTTTAGGTGACATTCCTGAGCCCACCACAAAAATTCCTTTTGAATGCAAGGTATTATTTGAATGACAGTGTCCAAATCCTGGCAGTGCTGTGTCCATACATTTTTGAGATACCATTGTAGCTTCCTCATATGCAGTTTGGCATTGGGAAGCACCAGAATACAAGATGCCATGAACCCTAAGGCTTGAAGGACTGTCCTTGCAGTCAGCCCGGACTGAAGAGATAGTTGATGGAAGTAACTGGAAAGATTCTTTTGTTTGTCCGGGGTTAAAAGGCCATCTGGGCTGCTGTATTCAGTCTCACACCCAGAAAGCACATGTCTTGAGAGGGTACTAGACTGGACTTTATTTCGTTCACAGAATACCCTAGGCATCTTAGCACTGCTATGACATATTCCAAATGCTGTAGAAGGTCTTCCTTTTCTTGAGCCAGAATCAGGCAATCGTCCAAGTAAGGATAGATTTGAATTCCTTTTAGCCTGAAGTAAGCTATCACTGGAGCCAGAACCTTTGTGAATACTCTGGGCCAGTAGATAAGCCAAAGGGCAATGCAGAGAACTGATAATGAGAATTTCCAGCTCGAAAACGCAGATACTTTCTGCAACTTAGTTTTATAGGCACATGAAGGTAAGCTTCCTTGAGATCTAAAGTTACCATCCAGTGATCTTTGCCCAGCAGAGGTAAAAGCTGTTGTAACGTCAACATTTTGAACTTGGGAATGTCCAGATAAGTGTTGAGGATAGATAAATCCAAAATTGGTCTCCACGTGTTCCCCTTCTTCGGTACTAGGAACAGGCGAGAATAAAATCCTAGGCCCCTTTCTGGCACAGGAACCGGCTGAATGGCCCCTATTTGGAGTAACAGAGAAATTTGCTTGTGAGCCTCTTGTCTTTGTAGAGGAGGAATGTCTGGCATGCCTTTGAAAGGAGGCAAGGTATGGAAATAAAACCTGTAACCGTGGTGAATGATATCCAGAACCCATCTGTCTTGGGTAATTAAATCCCAATTTTCTTTGAAAAGAGACAGTCTTCCTCCCAACGGTGCTGCCAGGCGAGAATGAACTGGCAGCTGAAAAGGCAGGTCATTGGGTCTGCTTACGAAAGGACTGACCCCTGCCCTCACCAGAAGTCTGAGCAGGGGAACTCCCTGTCCTAGGCCTAAAAGAACCCTGAGCTCTGCCCCTACCACGTCTAGACCTACCCCTAGACTGGGAATCATAAGCAGGATAAGTCCATCCCTTAGCAGGCCAATTTCTACTAAACTTGGAGGCTGCACCTGCAAAACTCTTTAACAGTTTGCATAGACTTAGCCTTGTCCTCCATTTTCTTCAAAACTGCTTCTACAGGCGAACCAAACAACACATCAGACTGCAAGGGAGCATCCAAAATCCGTGTCTTAACATGCTCAGCTAAATTCTGATCTCTCAACCAGGCGTGCCTACGAAGAACAGAACCAGTGGCAGCCACCCTGGAGGAGGCCTGCACAGCATCAAAACCACATTGCAAGGAATGTTTACCCACCTGTTCAGACACATGAACTAAATCCTGCAACTCTTTACACTCAATACCTTCCGCCAGAGCATCCACCTTAGATTTCAACTGTGAAAGAAGATAATTCTGATATTTTAACATGTGAAACTGACAATTCAACGCCCTCATGGCTAACGTGGAAGAAGTGTACACTTTCTTTCCCCATCTATCCAAAGCCCTTGCCTCTTTATCAGGAGGGACAGGATTTTTAACAACTGAGGCCTTCACACCTTTAGGCCCCTGAGAGACAGTTTCCGGGTCTGCCCTAGGACTCTTAAAAAGATACTTATGAGCTTCAGGCACCCTATAATACCTATCCGGTTTAACTGGGGCAGGAGGCAAAGAATCAGGATTCAGGGAAGCCACTGCAAAAACATCTTCCACCACATTCAAAACAGGAGGTATAGCTAAAGGCCTATGCTGGGGTAAAAACAAGAATTCCCTAAGCCTTTTCCTGGAATCAGAGAAATCTTGACCTTCCCATTTAAAATGCTCCCTCATGGAATGCAGAGTCTCTGAAAATGAAAAATCCTCAGGAGGGGAAGCAGAAGGAGTAGAATCATCCACATCAGAATCAGAATAAGGAGGGTACTCCTGCAAGTCTTCAGCCGAAGACTCAGAAGCCTCCGAGCATTGCTCAAAACTCTCAAACTCAGGTTCCACCCTAGGCCTCTTATCAGGAGGGGGCATAGAACCCCTTATCATAGTAATCAAATCCTCTGCCATTTTAAGCATATGCTTCTTAGGCAAAGACCCTGAAGCACTAGGAGAAACCCCCACTGAAGCAAAACTCGGCCTGCCCCTCAAAGAAGGCTTGGAAACAGAAGGGGAGGCTCTGACCACCTTAGGAAGAGAGGGAAGAACAGCCACCTGAGAAGCCCCCTCAGCCTGGCCTACTTCCTGAGAGGATACATCCTGTAACAGTAAAGTCTCTCCCTGAGACTCCAAAGAAACACCTGGCAAAACCTCCGGCTCCACTGAGCCCTCTAAAGAACCGACGTCTGGGACTGTCGGTTCTTCCACTCTAGGCTTTGCTGTTTTGTCCTTGCGTTTTTTAGCGAAGCGGCCGGAGCAGCCGACGGCATTTTATAATTACAACGCTTCCCAAACACTAACCTGGCACAGTCTAACCTTCTCTTAATAGTGCGTTTGTTAAATCTAGCACAAGAGCGGCATCCAACAACGTCGTGCTCAGGCCCTAAACAAGGTATACACAAAGTATGGTAATCCCTATGAGGTATCTGTTTCCCACAAGAAATACAGTTATTCACTTTTTCTGACATCCGGTTAAATACTGAGGCAAGAAAAAAACAAAATATTCCCCAACGGGGTACTTAGCCAACTTTGATTCGGTCTGAAACTCTGGCTTCAGAAACTTTCAGAACGCCAACCTGCACTCGCAAAATTGCTTCTGCATCGGACCATGCGGCAAAAAAGACTGAGGATATGACGTCGGTCATGCGCATTAGTACCCTGACGTACTGACGTCAGTCTAATGCGCCCTGGCCGACGTCAGCCATATACTTTGGTATTCGGGCCGACTGGACAGCGGACTACCCAATAGTTAGGACTGCAGCAATGTGGAATGAAGAACATCAGATAGTCACACAGCACCATGTTTATCAGGAAAGCAAGACTTCAGAGTCCCTGAAGTCTGAGTAGCCTTAGCAGGAGGAGCCCGCTTGCCACTCTTTTTGCCCGTAGTAGTAGGGCAGGATTGCTTGCAAACAAAGGCTGGCTTATTGGGGTAATTTCCCTGAAATTTAAGCACAGGAGAGGCAAACACATGTTTGAGTTCCTGTAAGGCCTTCCCCTTATCCTGAAGGGGGTTAAACAAAAAAGTGTATTATAAAGAGGAGCATCTATCAACTTAGCCCTGATAGCATCAAGTAAAAGTTGAAGGCCAAGCCAATAATACCTCATCAGAAAACCAAAAGCATCAGCTCTAGAAGAGGCATCTGCTGCATCATAACTACACTTGATAGAATGACAAACCACTCGAGAGGAATTCCATAAAAAGGAAAGAGCATAAGTTTTACCTTCACAGTCTGGGAGATCAGAAATAAACTGTCAAACTTGAGAAAGAACAGCCAACATGTACCTGGACATGTGTTAACAGCCCTAAAGGCCCGAGTAGCTGAGGTATAAACCTTCTTACCTAGCCTTTCTATGGTTCTACTGTCTCCATCAGAGGGCAGTAACTTGGGTGCAAGAAGCAATTGAGAAGGACAGTCAGAAGTAAAGACACCACTGAGGGGTCAGAAGCAGGACAGTTGCACAAAAAGTTATAATCCCCAGGCAGCCTATAAAACCAGGCTTCTTGGGAGAAGGGGGTAAAGAATCAAGAGCTTTAGAGGCACTGGAAAAAGCATCCAACAAAGTAGCCAAAACAGGTGGAATAGCAGAAAGTTCTGGCGATTCCATCTGCAACAAGTCATAGTACCGCTTATGGATCTCAGAGACCTGAGCACAATCCCATTTAAAAATTCCATCATCCTGGTGATTGCGTCCCCAAATGAAATTTCTACAATGGAAGTATCAAAACTATTAGATTCCTCTTCCTCTGACCCATTGTCTAAGTAAGAAGGAATTTGGGAAGAAGAGTAAGCAAGGGATTCCTCATCAGAATCCAACTCCTCCTCAGAGGAATCCTGTTCCCTCGGCCTTTTAAGGGGAGTAGAGGACCAAGGGAGTGCTGGAACAGAAACGCCCTGAAAAGGTTTTAATGCCAACAAAGCTTAAACAAACCCTGAGTAAAGGCCTGCCACTCACTCTGTGGATCCCTAGGAGCAGGAGAAACATGTTTAGCCTTTTGTTTCTTCTTTAACGGAACATCCGCCCTAAAAAAATTAGGAGGCTCTGACCCAGAATGGTATTCAGTAACCACAGTAGGAACTGCTTTCCTAACTAAAATCTGCAAACACCCCTAAGCCCCTCAGAAATAATCAAACGTGGTTCCACCTGAACAACCAAAAGAGACACCTACAAAGCTTTATCAGATGAGCTGCAAGTCAGATCCTCGCCCACCTCCAACCGGTTCTCAGCAGAGGAATCCGACAACAAAGCCAGGTGAGCCTACGGGTTCTCACCGGCCTCGGGAGCAACACCTTGCGGAGGCTGGACAGTGGAAGATTCCGGTTTAAACTTTTTAACCTTCTTCCCTAACAGCTGACCCTCTAGGCAGAAAGTTCTTTCCACAATATTTTTAGCAAGAAGCTTAAGGTGCTGGTTCTCAAGATACAAAGAAGGGGAAGAAAGCCTACTATGAAGGGTTTTCAATACGAAAGCCTGACAAATCAAACAAGTCATATGGTCGTGAGAAGATCCTAGGCAAAAAAGACACTTATTGTGGCAGTTGAGGGGAATTTGTCTCACATTTACCCTTTCTGAAAGACATTAAACCGCTGGAGCAACAAAAAAGTGAAGAAAAAATAAAACACCAATGGGGTACTTATCTGCAATGTCTCAGTACCAGCAAGAAGAACGAAAGATGCGTTCAAACTGGTGGAAATGACGCAAGAACTCAGACCGAAGATCTGCAGATGCATTCAGACTGGCAGCAAAGAAGTTCTGAGGATGGTACATCCGGACATCACCTTTATGCACTATGCTATGCAAGAAGCATACATGTGACATTCACCATACCTTAACCCAACAGTAGGCACTGATATACTGCCCAACGTCGGCCTACCCACATCAGGGAATCCCATATTTTAGGAATACTGCAACAGCGAATGTAAGGATGTCTATTACTCCTGCCTATTATACATGACAGTTCTTTTGAATGTTTATTTCCAGCTTTGGCTTGCATGCACCCACTAATGTCTAGCAGGCTGATGTTTACGCAGTTGCATCCTCTCATCTCCATTTGAACCTATGTCACATTTTTCATGAAGTTTTGCTTCAACGAAAACACTCTAAAAACTAAATAAATGTTCAGAACACCCATCTCCTGTTAACTGAGAATAATCACCAAAATTATGCGCATGTTCAACAAATGAAGTTTACCATTCCAGACACCAATAGTTGCCTCAAATCAGTGTTCCTTAGCCACATCACATACTGATGCTTTTCCTTCCCCCGTATCTATACGCTCAACCACTTTACCCATCATTAGCATTGCATTCACCCTTAATCCCCTACATCTCTTCATCCAAGTCCTCTTTCACTGCACCCATCATTCTTTTCTGAATAATCTTCATAAGTACTTTATAGTCAATATTTCCCAATGTACTTGGTCTCCTATTTCTTTTTCTTTCCTCGTTTTTCCATATAAATGTCATAACTTCCTTACAAATCTCTTATTTTACACCTTTCTCCATCCATTCATTAAAATATTTCCGGAAAAGCATAATTTTCATCATCTGGCATTTCTTTATAAAAACTATACCCTAATCTATCTGGACCTGGTGCAAATTCCTTCTTTACCATCCTTTATAGAATCCTCTACCTTTTTCTTCTGGATTTTTTTTCAATTTTATACACTACTGCCTTTTTCATCTTCCTAACTTCCCATATACCCCTGTCACATTTTCTCATACATACTCTATACATATCTTTCAACTATGTCCATAACTTCCTCTTGTTTATATTTTAACTACCCTTTTTCATCCTTTATAACATTTGTTTCTCTCTCATTACATCTCTACTACTTACCCACAAATGGGTGACTTCTTTTCTCCATTTCAAAAACTTCTGTCTAAATATCATTCCGTATATGAATATAATAAAGGAAAAATAGAATCTCTTTTCAAGACTTTTCCCTGTCCCTTCTCTATTCTTTCACAAATTTCTTTGTGCTTATATCATCTTTTCCTTTTTCCATTGTTCTCGCTCTAATTTTAAGTTTATTTTTTCAACTCTTTTTTTTTTATATACCATCCAACAAAAATGGCTTAATTGTCACATGATCCTCCCACAGTTATGTTTCCCTTTGCTCCTATTATTGTCCATATAGCCATACAACCTGTAAACTTAATTCCATCTTTGCTTCTTTCATATCTGTAAACAAAATATAATCTGTTTTTAAGTAACCCCTTTGTACAAGTACATTCTCTCCTTTGACCTGTTCTTAGCCTGCCATTATTTACAACCTCTCCCAGCATTTTTACATTTTGTGTTATTTCCCTTATTTCACTTTTGTTAAGTTACAGCTAAAATCGCCCAGCACCATAATATGCATATTTGTTATCACAATTTTGAATTTCCTCATTTATGTTCTTTCAGTTACATTTGTGTACACATACGCTACCACTATTCTGAACAGCTTCTGCCCCTTTCTTACATCAGACACAAACGCTCACTGCCACCTGTTAATGGATGTGAAAGAAGTAACATAGGATTATATCAAAATTTAAATGTACAATAAAAAAGAAAACTGTCGCAATTTAGAACTGAGAAGAGAATGAATTAAAATGTTTTTTTTCTAAGCTTATATCGGGGATGTACAGGACTGAACGTTTATGTAATATACATCACACACAAACTCTCACTGCCGCCACCACCACCATTACATCTGATATTTTAATCTCTTCATTTGGAGAGATACTGTAATACCTGAACATGTATCACTCCCTATATTCCACACCACTTATAATTATCCCTACATCTATTTTTCATACCATTCAAATATGATTCTTCTAGCATCACCTTTGTTGCTATTCACATTTAGTGATGCTATACTGCTACTAACCTTTTCTGCTTTTTTTTAGTTTATCTTTTGGCCTCCTTTGTCTCATTCTCACACTTCCCCAATAGAACTTCCTTTTTTTTTTTAAGTCAGAGCTCTTATCTCCCTCCTGTTTTTAATACCACAAGCCATCTCTGTGTTCATTTTTCATTTACAAGTTAGTGGGTTTCATATAATGTATTTTTCTATATTTTAACTTGCACTTCCTCATCCCCACCCCATCTTTTCATAATTAATTTCCACCCTTTCTTGCATAACTTGTGGACAATGAAACCAAAAATGCTTCTCACTTCCAGATTTCCTACAATATGGTTTACAGTGTTTTTTCTAGAATATCCAGACTCCCCACACCTTAATTTTGTACAATGCTGAATTAAATGCGATTCATCCCCAAAGAAAAAGAACATGCCTTTGGCTGCCCCAAATCCTTAAAAGGGGAAAGTGGGGAGTGTTATTACTATCACACTAGGTGCATACTGTAATTTATTATTTTCTGCTTAAGTTACATAAACTTTCAATCCTCCAGTACATACTTTTCTGACATCCACGACTTTTTTAATCATGTATATCTTGATATACGCTTAGGGAAAAAATAATTAATTCTCTTCTATCTCAGTTCTAAATTGCAACAGTTTTTTTTTAACTGTACACTTAACCTTTGATATAATCCCTTCCAATGAGATATGTTGCTTCTTTCACACCCATTAAATTTTACTGCTAATGCAAAGGTCTCAAAAATGTATTTTACAAAAAGGTTCAGTTCCTACATGTGTTAATGCCCTAGTGTCAGACAAACTGAATCCTAAGGGCATAACAACATTGCCTAAAATACAGTACATGTTTATTTGCTTTTCATACTTTGTTTTCACCATCACAACAGACCTTTTCCTCCAGCTCTTAACCGCTCCGGTTTGTCTCCTCTACAGAGGCATATCCTTCTTTTTCTGCAGTCTTTCAGTGAAACCCGTTACTGCTGCTGCACAACTCTTTACTGTTAGCAGTTTCTCTCTACTTACCGCTCTCATTCCATCTTCCAGAAGACCAGCAGAGCATGCCTTTCAATTCAGTTACTCCACCAGCCAGACATTACCCCTCTCTATCCATACCAACATTTACAGCATCCTTCATTCTCACTGTCATCTCCTCACTGAAAAATATTTGACTGGCCCCAAAATGTGGTGGATAGATTAGACAGGAAAATAAGAAGGATGCTTCATGCTCACTAAATGATTTATAAAAATCAGTGCATACCAAGATTGTATATATCATGATATAATATAATATAATATATATTCCCTGTTCTGAAAGAGGGATGGGCCTCCTTGAAATTGATTACATGTATAGATCTGCAATCGTGGGATTGCACACACGTCTGCTGACCTCAAGACCCAAACGTAGTGAAAGTTTTGAAACATGAGAAGAATAAATCTAAGACGACTTCCTTAGTCTAGCAGAAGCATATCGGTGCCAAGTAGGAATGGAAATCAAACCAGAAGCAGATAAAAATACAGGCAGCAACTGAATGTGCCAAAAAACAAAAGAAATAATAAAAGGTGAAGCATCAGATGAGAAGGCAAGAAATGTTGAAAATGTATAAATATAGTTGCAAGTACAGCAAACTCTGGAAGAACCTCATACTGATCTGGATTGAATGCAAGAATGGTTAAGGAGAGGTGAATTCAAACCAAGAGATGAAAGGTTAATATTGGTGTCCAAGATAGTGGGCTATGTAAACGTTGGTTTACAAAATCCATTGAACATGTGGGGGGAACAGACAAATGTAGGTTTTTGCAAAACATAACTGGAAACAGTCGCACATCTCATTGCTGGTTGTGACATACAAATGGCAGAAGGACTGTATACTGAAAGCTGTAACGTGGCAAGACTGTTGCACTGGGGACTGTGCAAACATTATGGTATTAAAGTGGAGGAAAAACACTGGAAACATGAGCCACAAAGCATCGTAGAAAATGATGAAGTCTGCAACACATGGGATCACCCATTACCAACATTTCAAAAGACAGAGGCTAGAAAACCAGATGTAGTGGTCCAGGAAAAGAAGACAAAAGTAGCACTGATAATTCAAACTGCCACACCCAGTGACTACAGTGTCTTGTTTACAGAGCGGCACAAAGTCATAAAATATCAGGATTTGCATGCAGAAACAACAGCTATGTAGAAAAAAAAGATACCCAGAGAGTTCCAATAGTTGTAGGCGCAATGGGTCTTATAAAAAAGAATCTACAAGAGTATTTAGATAGGTTACCAATAAGTGTAACTCCATACGAACTGCAGGAATCATTACTGGGCACATTGAGGGTGACGTATATCTGACATGGCTGAGTGGTAAATTACTTTGACTTTGGTGTGCAGGTTCCTGGGTTTGAGCCTTGCAGAGGCTGTTTATTAATAAATAGAACGTGCTGGAGGGACAGATTCATCACCCAGAGACTCCCTATGCTGTGGAACAAAATACCGGTACATGTGAGACAGAGCACCTCGCTGGCCTTGTTCAAGAGAAATCTTGACCAATGGATGGGAGATCACAGATATACCCCAGGGATTACTTCAGTGTCACTGCTTGACAGAGGCACAGAAAAATGATAGGCATAGTTTTTATTCAAACTAAAGGGGTGGCGAAAGCCACATAACTATGGGCTAGGCTTATAAATGCCCTTGGGCAGATAGCCTAGTATGAACCTATGTGTACAGCACTTCTGGCTGACATCAAAGATTGAAACAATACTAATTTCATTAACTTTTCTCATACTTTGACTTAGGAATGAGGTCCATTCCCATCATGGTATTAGAAACTCCAAAGATTTGCAGAAATTAAAAAAGGCAAAAAATATTTTGTACAATACCACACTCCAGTGCATGACTTCAGATTCTTCTGGCTCTGCTTCTTCAATAATTTTTATTTTTTTTTGGAAAATAGAGTCATCCAGATCCCCTGATGCCTTGATATTCACCTCCAAAATAAAAAGTTATGCATTCACCATAATGTTCCATCTGTGTTGTCCATTTTCATTCTTGCATAACTTATGGGTCTCTGATCCAATTCGGATCAAACTCTGCCACTTCTATCACATCTTTGGATACAAAGTTTTTCCTTTAGCCATAATGAACCGCCAACCTAACATAGTTTGCTACCTTTAAAGACAAGGGAAAGATTTTAAAAGAAATAAGGGACAAAATAAGACAAGTGCTGGAACTCAACAAGGAACAGCAGTTCCCAAAGAAAAGGTCTGTCCAGGAGCAAAGGGAAGGGGGGCAGGAAGTTGAGAAAGAATGAAAATGGACAACACAGCTGGAATGCTTTGCTGAGTACATACATTTTTAATTTGACATTGTCATTTTCATTCATTCTGCAACTGATGGGACAGAGTCTCCAGCTATTAGAAACTTGGGTGGCCCTCATGCCAGGATGTTGCAAGCACTGTGAAGCCAAAGGCATCTCTGTTCCTGGAAACCAAATCCAATTTGTAATGAGCAATTTAAGTATAAGCATTAGACCAAGTGGCAGCTGCACTTATGTCATCTATGGAAGCTCTTGACCAAAAAACTGATGAAACCACCACAGACCTAATGGAATAAGCTCTAGGAGACTTGGTCAAGGATAAATCTCCTCTACTATAGACAAAGGAGATGCAATCAATCAATAAATCAATCAGTTAATCATTCGGCCAGTGTAACTTTGGAAACTGTTGCCCAATCTGTTAGGAGAGAAAAAAAACAACTGGTCAGTTTTCCTGAAATCCTTTGTTCTATGGAGATAAAAGAGAAGCTGTCTATGCACATTCAATAGATGGAGCATATATTCTCCCTTGTTTGGAAAGAAAACTGGGAGATTAATGACCTACCTGACGCAAGACAGGTTTGTCCCCAAGGACACCCGGTCTTTATGAAAAAACAGGTAACGGGATTTGAAAGATACTGCATCATCTAGCTGAAGTAATAGCAACCATACAAAATGGTTTTCCAAGACAAAAATCTTAGACCTGTCCTGGCTGAAGGTTCAAAGGGAGCTTGGGTCAAGGACTGAAGCACAACAGTTACATACCAAGGAGGATTATGATCCTTTAGTGGAGGTCTAAGTAAGAAGGCCCTTTTGAGAAAAGTTTTACATAATTTAGAAGCTAATGTAGTTATTTTCGCCAAGATGGAAATTTGAAATGGCAGCCCACTGGATCTTAACAGTAGAAAAGCTAGCCCTTTCATTGAAAATTGATGCCAAGAAATAAAGTATAGCTAGTACTGGGCAGAAAGAGGGTCCAGATCCCTGTTAAGAGGCCAGAATACAAATCTCTTCCATTTACTTTTATAAATCTTTCTAATCAAAGCTTTTTGAGAAGATGATAAAATATAACGGACCAGGGAGGACAGCCTGGGTTGTCTAGCAATTAATGGAACAGGAGAAACCATGCAGTCAGTTTGAGTCCTGTCAAGTCTGGATGAGTCATGCCTGTCAGGTGAGACAGGAGATCCGAACTGCAATCCAGTATCCACGGTGGATGTAGATAATGAGGCCAGAGGAAGAGGAACCAAATCTGATGGGGCCAAAAGGGGGAAATGAGGATGACTGCACTCCTTAACGAGAGTGCTTTCTGTAGAAATTTGGGAATGAGAGGTAATGATAGATAAACAAAGAATACAAGAGGGTCACTTCTGGACTAGAGCATCTGTAGGTTACTCCTCCATTGGAGTGATCAGGGCAAAGAACCTGATGCACTTGCTGTTCAGGACAGAAGCAAATAGGTCGCAGCATAGCTGGCCCCATCAACAGAAAATTCTCCCCACTATTTTCACATTGAGAGACCACTCGTGAGGTATCAGAACTGACCGGCTTAATTTGTCTGCAATCACAATGGCTTCTCCCAGGATGTGTGTTGCCATTAGAAATTGGCCTGAAGAGATCACCCATTGCCACACTCTTATTGCTTCTCAACAAAGTGGTTAAGATTTGGTTCCTCCCTGTCTGTTGATGTACCAGACTGTAGATTTACTGTTCGTCTGAACAGCAATAGTCCCAAAGTGGAGAACATTCTGAAAGGCCTGTAGTGTTAGAAGAACTGCTGTCATTTCAGGACATTATGTGTTTCGGTCTAGTCTCTTCACAGGACCACATACCTTGGACTGTCCTTCCCAAAAAGTGCCCCCACCCCAGTTAGGAGGCATCCATGGTAACCATGGCCATGTGCAGGGAAAGAAAAAATGGAAGGCATTCAGATAGTTTGTTTGAATGAATCCACCAAAGAAAACCTTTTTTGTACATGTGTGATCTTCACCAGGGCAGTTAAAGGATGCTGAAGAATGTACCATTAGACTGATAGTGTCCACTGAAGAATTTGCATGTGAAACCTGGCTATGGGAACAAGGGTGATAGCAGTTGACATGGATCCCAAGGCTTGTAAAATTAGTTGTGCTAGAAGAAAAAAAAAATAAAGGACAGTTGCGTAAAATTTTACCATAACAGTAGATGTCCTTCTCTTCACTGTTGCTGTATTCCTTATAATGGGATACATGCCAAGGTTGGCCCGACATCCAGCCAGTATACTAAAGCTTTTAAGCTGCTAAGGTTAAGCCATACATCACACGTATGCTCCCACATACACTGTAGGGCATAAAGGTGATGTCCAGATATACCATTCTCAGAACTGAGAGCCCTAGTAGGAACATCAGTCCAAGGATTAGGAGAGGTAACAAGCACATCCAGAAGGAAAAAGAACTAGTGGGAGGAGGGAGGGTGTGAATACTGCAACATTCAAGAGGAGGACATCTACCATTATGGTAAGATTTTACATAACACAGCATCAAGGGTTGGAGATAATGCCCTGCAACACCGCAGTGGCAAACCCTGCCCTGGCTCTGGAAAACAGAGGCAAATTATAATGCTCTGTGAAAGTGTGAACAGAAGACCATGTGGCAGCCTCTAAAATGTCTTTAGTAGGTACACCCCTTAGAAAGGCTGCCGAAGTGGAAGCAGCTCTAGTAGAGGGGGTCCTAACCCCTTGAGGCAGAGCTTTGCCATGAAAAAAATAACAAAAAGTAATGCAATGTGCAATCCATTTAGAAATGGACTAGAGCATTTCCGAAGATCCTTAGTCCTATCCATGTAAAACCTGAGCTGTCTGGGAACATCAAGAGAATGTAGGATCCTTTCACCTCTATTACGAGGATTAGGAAAGAAGGTAGGAAGGTGTATGGACTGATTAAGAGTCAGGCTAGAAACCACCTTAGGCATAAAGGAGGGATTTAGTCCTCAGAGAGACTATCTGCATGGAAAATAAGAAAAGGCTCCACGGCCATCAAAGCTTGCAGATCCGAAACCCTCCTTGCTGAAGTTATAGCCAAGAGGAAGGCGGTCTTCCAAGAGAGAAACTTTAAATCTGTAGAGGCAGCTGGCTCAAAAGGAGGAATAGTGAGTTTCCCCAGAACAAAATTAAGATCCCAGGCTAGAGTAGGTGCTCTTCTGGGAGGGTTTTAGACTGCAAGCACCTCTGAGAAACATTTTCATCAGGGGATGAGAGAAAATGGACTGTTCAAAAGAAAAATGAGCAGAGATGGCTGAAACATGGATCTTGATAGAGGAAAAAGAAAGACCACCCTGAAGCAAATCAGCCAGGTATTCAAGGATCAGAGGAAGGGTAGGTTGAGAAGCAGTCTCCCCTCTAGCCTGCATTCATTGAGAGAACCTTTCCCATTTGCCAGCATAGCATTTCCTACTGCTAGGCCTCCTGGCCTCCCTCAGCATGTCAACCACCTGTTGGAAAAGGGAGGAAGAAAGGGAAGGAGTCATATAATGAGCCATGCTGCCAAATGGAGAGACTGAAGATGAGGATGTAGAATGTTTCCTCTTTCCTGAACCAAAAGATCTGGCTTCAGAGGAAGATGCAAAGGAGGAAGATGGGAGAGACTGCGAAGCAGCAGATATCAGTGCTGTCTGGGCCACTCCAGAGCTATGAGAATAGTCCTTTGACTTTCGTCCCTGATCTTCACTAATACTCTGGGAAGAAGAGGAAGAGGAGGGAAGGCGTACACTGATAGCAACGTCCAAGGGAAGGACAGAGCATCCACTTTCCAGGCTCTGCTGTGCTGCTGTCTGGTGCAAAAGAGAGGTAGCAGATGGTTGTCTGAGGAGGAGAAAAGATCCACCTGAGGAGTGCCCAAATGTTGAATGATGCTGTAAAAGACTGCTCTGTTCAGCTGCCACTCGTGAGGATCCAGGGTTTTCCTGCTCAACTGATCTGCCAAAACACTGAGCTTTCCTGGAAGAAACTGACCTAGGATATGCAGGTCCAAGGATGCTGCCATGGACCAAAGATTCATGCTTTGCCTGCACAGGGGGTAAGAGCGAGTCCCCTCCCTGCTTGTTGATGTACCAAATGACCGTAGTGTTGTCTGTCCTGACAGGCAGGGTCCCTGGAGAAAGAAGATGCTTGAAAGTCAGTAAGGCCTGTTGAACTGCAATCAGCTCCTTTAGATTTATGTGCAGGTGCATCTGCTGGGCGTTTCAACGTCCCTGTATGCATCTGCCATCCAGGTGTGCTCCCCAGGCGTAGTCCGATGAGTCTGTAGTTAGAACTTGAGCGGCAAGAGGTGTCCAAAAAAGCATTCCTCTGTTTTGTAGACAGGCCGTTGCCTACCATAGAAACTCCGTCTGCAGAGATGGAAGCAGAGGAATCATCATATCCAGGTCCTCTGTGTGTTGACACCAAATGTTCTTGAGGTACCATTGCAATTTCCTCATATGCATTCTTGCATATGGAATCATGAGAATACAAGATGCCATGAATCCCAGAGCTTGCAGGTATTTCCTTGCAGGGAGCTGGGACAGGCTTGCCAAGTTCTTGAAGTAAACTGAGAGAGTTGTCTGCTTCTCCTGGGTGAGATACATCATCTGGGCGGCTGTGTTCAGACTCGCTCCCAGGAATGTTATCTCTTTGGATGGTACCATTTTCGATTTTTCCACATTGAGAGTGTAACCCACGGAAGAGAGAAGAGTCTTTACAAATTCCAGATCCTTTAATAGCTGTTCCTGAGAACTTGCTTAAATCAAACAGTTGTCTAAGTATGGGTAAATTAGAAGTTATGTACCTACCATAACGTTCCATATTAGTTGTCTTCTCTCGCCTTCTTTCTTGCTGGATGGGTTCGGAGCCGATCCTCGGCTCCGACTCGGCACTTGCTTTAGCTTGAGAACTCCTTTTACCAGCTCGAGGCAACCCTATATCCCATGATGCAAGGCAGAACTACCTCAGATCTCATTTGGTAGCTAACCTACCCTGCTAAAGACTAACCTAACATAATTAGGAACACAAATTCATAATAGAAGTCCCCATATGAAGGCTCAGGAGGAAAAACAACCTGATAGGAATTTTTCAAGATCTGTCCAGGCCAGGGGGAAGGAGGGAGGGACGCAAGAAAGAAGGCGAGAGAAGACAACTAACATGGAACGTTATGGTAGGTACATAACTTCTAAATGTTAAGTTGTCAATCTCGCCTTCATTCTTGCTGGATGGGACCGCGTCCCTAGCACCTGTATCCCGGGTGGCTCAATGGAACAGACTCTTGAGAACTGTGGAACCAAAACTGACCCTATCTCTGGAGGCCAAGTCCAATTTGTAATGAGAGACAAAGGTATGAGGCGTGGCCCAAGTAGCTGCTGCACAAATGGTATCGATAGGTAGCCTATCCTGAAAGGCTGCAGAAGTGGATAGACTCCTGGTTGAATGTGCTTTTGGTTTTGAAGATAGCTGTTTGCCTCTGAGAGAGTACACATAGGAAATGGTGGAAGTCAACCATCTGGATAAGGTCACTTTAGAAACTGGAAGACCTATCCTGTTTTCTGCATAGGAGACAAATAATTGGTCCGATTTTCTGAATTGTTTAGTTCTATGCAAATAGTACCTGAGCTGACGATGGACATCCAAAAAATGCAGTTTCTGTTCAGCTCTGTCGGAATAGTTTGGGAAAAAGACTGGTAGATCTATAGATTGGTTAATATTGGTTTGAGACACAACTTTGGGGAGAAAGGAAGGGTTCGTTCTTAATGATACCCTGTCCTTATGAAAAACCAAATAAGGGGAACGAATGCAGAGAGTTTGAATCTCGGAAACCCTTCTTGCAGAAGTGACAGCCAGTAAAAATATAGTTTTCCAGGTCAATAACTTCAAAGAACATGAAGCAGACGGTTCGAAAGGAGGTAGTATCAAGGATGCTAACATTAAGTTTAGATCCCATTGCGGAGGAGGATGCTTTATAGGTGGTTTTAGGAGAAAAACTCCTCTAAGAAAGGCCTTGCACAATCTATGAGACATAATGTTATTGTCATGCAAGCCAACATGATACTTGGAAATAGCAGCCAGTTGTACTTGACTGTAGATGACGAGGATCCTGAATGAAAAACCTCCGCCAGGAAATCTAAAACAGAATGTACAGGAGCAGTGAAGGGATCAATTTTTCTGGAATTTGCCCAAATAGAAAAACGTCGCCACTTGCTAGCATAAACAGTCCTAGTGGACGACTTTAAAGAAGACACTAAGATGTCTCTGACAGAATCAGAAATCATCGGTAGCCTGGCTAGGGAAGGAAGTGGAGCAACCAAGCAGTGAGGTTGAGAGAATGAATGGCCCGGTGCTGCTGACCCGACTGGTGGATCAAAAGATCCGGAACTGGGTCCAGATGCCAGGGCTGCACCAGAAGGTGACGATGCAGAGACGGAAACCAAATTTGTCGAGGCCAATATGGGGCAATGAGGATCAACTTGGCTTTCTGAATGACTTGTGGAATCAAGGGAAAGGGAGGAAAAGCGTATAGAAGTCCCCGGGGCCAATCCTGGGTTAGAGAGTCTCTCAGGGGTTGGCCTGGTAGGGGAAAGAGAGTGAAGAAATCGGGGCACTTGTTGTTTTGAGGAGTAGCAAAAAGATCGCAACAAGGAGTGCCCCACTTCAGAAATATCTGATCCACTACAGATTGATTGAGAGACCACTCGTGAGGCATCAGAATGGATCTGCTCAGCCTGTCCGCCAATAGGTTGGACCTGCCGGGGATGTGCATTGCTATCAGAAACCGATGAGAGGAGATCGCCCATTGCCAAAGTCTGAGAGCTTCTCGACATAACGGATAGGACCTGGTCCCGCCCTGTTAGTTGATGTACCAGACCACGGACATGTTGTCCATTTGTACTGCAATAGTCCCCGTGGGAAGAAAGTCGCTGAGGGCTTGCAACGTTAAAAGCACTGCTCTCATCTCCAGGACATTTATGTGCAGATGGTATTTTATGGGTTGCCACGTCCCGTGGACCATCCTGCCCTGATAATGCCCCCCCCCACCCGATCAGAGAGGCATCCGTAGTGACTGTGGCAACTGGAGGAGGGGGAATAAAAGGTCGGCCTTGATGAAGAAGAGGGGAAGATATCCACCAATTTAGATGAGCTCTGCACAACTGTGTGACTAAGATTGCGTGCCTCATCGGAAGACTGTGGTATGACCACTGCGTGAATAGCATCCACTGCAGAAGACGCATGTGGAAGCGAGCCAGTGGTAGAAGAACAATGGCCGCAGCCATAAGACCTAGAACCTTCAGTATAAATCTGGCTTTGATCTTGTTGCTCTGCAATAGAATCCGAACGAATTTTTGGATGTCCAGAATTCTTTGATCTGTTAGTTTGGCTAACATTTTGACGGTGTTTAATTCTGCGCCTATAAAGGTGATAGATTGGCAAGGCAGCAGAGAAGACTTTTCGAAATTTACTGAAATTCCCAAACTCCTGCAAAGCTGTAGAGTGTAGTCTCTGGACTGAAGAAGCTGACACTTGGTGGTGGCAGAGAGGAGCCAGTCGTCCAAGTAGGGAAACACCTGGAATCCTTGACGTCTCAGATGAGCTGTGACCACTGCCATGCATTTGGTAAACACTCTGGGGGCTGAAGTGAGGCCAAAGGGCAGTGCTCTGAATTGGTAATGACTGGTCCCTAGCCGAAAGCGGAGAAACCTTCTGGAGCGTCTGTGAATCTTTATGTGATAGTATGCATCCTGAAGGTCTATAGAGCACATCCAGTTGTCCTTGCCCAGAAAGGGCAGAATGGACTGAAGCGTGACCATCCGAATCTTGCCTTCTTGACAAATCTGTTTAGATTGCTCAGGTCTAATATTGGTCTCCAATCTCCCGTCCTTTTGGGGACCAAAAGAATCTCAGTAGACGCGGATCCTACTTGGTCTGCCGGCACAGTCTGGACGGCTCTTTTCTCTGAGCTTTGAAACCTCCTGTTCTGCCAAATCCCTTTGACCGGGTGAGATGTCTGGAAGGGATTGTAGAGGTACGGAAACCTTTCGAAGGGATTTTGTAACCCTCGGATATGATCGACTGTACCCACATCTCTTGAGATAGGGATTGCCAGGCTACTGGGTACAGCGAAATCCTTCCCCGACTGCCTCCAAGGGTGGACAGTCGGGCAACACCTCAGGGATGCTGAAAGGGCTTCTCAGGAAGAGACTCCCTGTTGCCCTGGTTCTGAGGACCCCCCCTGCCTCTAGGGCGGCGTCTATTATTGTTACCCCTCTGCCTCTGGGGATAAACTGACCACGTGCGTCCGGTGTAGCTCCTTGGGCTTTACGGAACCACATCTTCCCCCCCCTTCTGACCCTTGGGATATGGTCTAGAAGGAGTGGAAAACTGGACTCCAACGGCAGAAAGAGTTTTACCGTCCTGCTCACACCTGGTCAAGGTATCCTTCACCTGAGGTCCGAACAAAGCCGAACCATCAAAGGGGTATTAGTGAAGGACGCCTTAAAGGGGTCCATAAAATTACAAAGCTGCATCCAGGCTTGGCGTCTAAGAGCAACTCCTGTGCCTGCGGCCCTGCTCGCTCCATCGGCCGCATAGGATATGAGCCGCATGGAGGAGTTAGATATGGAATTCAGGATTGCAAGCTGCGAGGCAATCTTTCTTGAGCCCCAGCAGCAGAAGGATCCTGGACTACTTCACCCAGTTCCTTGAGAATATCTTGTTGAAGCCTGGTGAAGTGACAAAGGTAGTTCAGCGAACGCATAGCAAAGGTCGCTGAAGAAAACATCCGCTTTCCATACCTGTCCATGGTCCTAGAATCCTTGTTAGGAGGATGGACAGGTACTGAAGGATCCACCAGTTCCTTCTTAGTGGCCGCCACCACCATAGCATCCACAGAGACACCCTTGGAAAGGAACTGTTTGTCCGTAGGGGCCGTGATGAATTTGGATGGTCTCCTGGGGACAGGTTCCACAGAATCTGCAGCCGCCCACGCCTTCCGAGCCACTACCTGCATAAGTGGGTCGTAAGGCCGAGACACCCAGGAGGTGGAGGGTCGGGATCCAAAGCCTCCAGGTATACCGACTCATCCTCGGAGGGATCAATGGCTGGCCAATTCCCCCTCTGTTTGAGGAGCTCAAGGATGTCTGAAAAAGAGACATCCTCAGAGGGGGATCGTGGGGAACCCTCCGACTCATCTAAGTCTGTATCCGATGTAGTAGACTCGGGGGAGTCTGTGTGTTTCCTCTTACACGTCCTCTTCCGAGGGGGTTCACCTGCAGGATCAGGAGAAACTTCGGAAGAGGAGGAAATTCCCAATGGGGAAACCTGGGGCGATGGATCCCTGGGCCTGAGAGCAAGAGGCGTCTGCAGGCACTGATGATGGAGGAGCTAGAGGGATGGACCGTTGACCAGGCTCAGAGGCCAGGACACTCCTCATCACCTCAAAGGCTCCCCTCCCCGGGAGGCCGGAATATCCCCGCTCCGAGGAAACAGGAACTCCCGGCTCCACTGAGAGGGAAGGCTCCGAGGCCGATGTCGGCGCCGAGCTTACCAAAGCCGAAGCCCCGAGAGGGAGAGAGGGGTCGGACAAGGGTCCGATGCCACTAGCCCCCTCGGAGCCGACAAGGGAAACCCGACGACCGGATCCCTCCAAGGAAGGTCTCAAGGAGGAGATCGGAGCTCCGGCACCGAAACAGTCGCTGTCCCGAGAAGCTCCGGCTCCGAACTCTGGTGTGGAGTCGGAGGAGGAAGTTCAAGGGGTGAGGCTATAGCCGAAGTCTGTTGAGACGGGCTATGGAGCATTTGGGCCAGTGCCTGAGACTTCAACAGCCTGCTTACCACCCTCTCCAAGTCGTGGTCAGACAGCCTGGAAGATCTCGAAGATCGGCTCCGATGGCTCCGCTCCGACAAAAGAGGAGACCCCGGAGCCGAGTGGATACTCAGTAACGAAGGGGACCGAGATCTCTTTCGGGACGAAGCCATCGGAGCCGAAGTCCCCTGAACTCCAGATGGAGCCGAAGGTTTCTCGGCTCCGATGCTGGATAAGGTGTCGGCTCCAGCCGGAGCCGACAAGGCTACAGTAGACAAGGTATCGGTACCAGCCAGCACCGAACCCACTACTTTTAAGGTAGATACATCGGTTCCAGCCGGAGCCGATCTCGGCTCCGACGGAGCCGGAGCCACCGGAGGAGGCTTGGATACTGAAGCCTGAGCCTTCGGTGGCTTGGAAGGTTTCCCAGACCCTGCTTTAGAGGGAGAACCTTCTGGCTTAAGTAAGCCACGGAGGATAAGTTTATTCCTCCTTTCCTGCAGGACTCTCTGGCTAAAAGAGTGACACAAAGCACAGGAGTCCTGCAGGTGCAAAGGCCCCAGGCAATAAACACAAGAAGTGTGACCGTCTGTCAGAGACATTTTCTGACAGCACGAGTCACACTTCTTGAAGCCTGAGACCTTGCCTTCCCTAGACATATCCTAGGAGGAAGTAACACACACAAACCCCAACAAACATACAAATTAATCCCCTAACACACAACACACAGGAAGGGATTAACCAATGGGGTTTAGGCCTAACTAAAAACTTTTCACTAAAGGTTATAACAAAATTATAAAGTTTGAAAAACAAGGGAATAGGGTGGGCTGTAACTCACTACAGACTATAAATGAGGATACAAGGGGAAATAAAACCCTAACTAAGCTTCTCTTTCTTTAACAAGAAATTCACTTACCTCTGCTGGTAAAGGAGACCTCTTTCGCTAAGCGGCAAACGAGATCTGAGGTAGTTCCGCCTTGCATCATGGGATATAGGGTTGCCTCGAGCTGGTAAAAGGAGTTCTCAAGCTAAAGCAAGTGCCGAGTCGGAGCCGAGGATCGGCTCCGAACCCATCCAGCAAGAATGAAGGCGAGATTGACAACTTAACATTCTGAATTTTCTTTTGCCTACGAAAAGCAATGACTGGGGCCAGACACTTTGTGAAGACTCTGGGAGCAGTAGATACGCCAAAGGGCAGCGCAGAGAATTGGTAATGTTGCTCGCCCACTCTGAAACAAAGGTACTGCCTGCAATTTGCCCTTATAGGAATGTGCAGATAAGCCTCTTTGAGATCCAAAGTTACCAGCCATGAATCCTTTTCTAGAAGTGGTAGCAACTGATGTAGAGTGAGCATTTTGAACTTTGGAATTACTAGAAAAGAGTTTAGAATGGAAAGATCCAGGATAGGATGCCAGGTGCCTTCTTTTTTTGGAACAAGGAAAAGCCTGGAATAAAAGCCCTGGCCTACCTGCTGAGCAGGGACTGATTCTATTGCTCCCAGATGAGACCGCGACAAAATTTGTTTTTCTACTTCTGCCCTTTGGTTTGGAGGAACGTCTGGGAATCCCTTGTAAGCTGAAAAGGTGCGGAAAGAAAATCTGTGCCCTAGGGACACCGTTCTGAGCACCCATTTGTCGTCTTATAGGAAGCCAGAAGCAGGATGGCAGTGTGATCAGAGTTGCCAATGTTGGGGTACTTCAAAGCTTTAAAGGCTCATTTAATATTGCTGTAAGGTTTGTATAAGGTATTCTCCCCTCTGATGGGGAAATCCACATAATGATAAAAATGGGGTAGCACTTCCTTAAGGTCAGCTCTGTTGGAACCACCCACTATCACAGTTGCAAATTCTGTGTTTCTGCTTTGTAGCTCACAGATAATATTATGGAGTTTATTTTGAGCTTCACTGGTGTTGGCACTGGGGGGATATACACTGCTGTGACATATATCCCACTGATTTCCCTTGGTACATAGAAAGGTCTGCATTTTAGTATCAATATTTCCACATCTTCGGAGCAATATGATTGAACTAGCTTACAGGCTGCACCATCTATTAACACAGATGCATACACCACCACTTTAGCTTTACCACTCTGTGCTTTAGATCCATCTGCTCTAAAGAGAATTGGCCCATCTAGGCTCACAGTATTGTTACTAATGTTACTATGCAGCCAAGTTTCAGAGAAAATGAACAAACAAGTGTACCTGACCTTATTTTTTGCGAGAAGCACTCTCAGATGGTCCATCTTAATATCCAGCGAGCAGACATTTGCAAGTAATACTGAAGGTAATGCAGGCCTGTGGGGGTTTCTCTTCAGTTTAGCAGCAGCTCTGCTTTTGCAGCCTCTCTTTCTAGTTCTTTCACATCATCTCCTTTTGTAGCTACTCCAGGGCATTCCAAAACCATCCATGTGAAGTTTCAGAGCTCGGATGGCATTCCTGTTTTAAATGCAGAAATCCAGGATTTCTGCAAGTGAATTACACCTTGAGTACTCTGCAGACAATAGAGATTCAAGCCAGCAGCTTGTTCTAGTAATCGGTTTAATTTCCAGTAATTTCCTTCTGGTATAAGTAATTGTATCTACATAAAAACATCTTGAAAGTGATTTTTTCGAGAAGTAGTTATAGGTCAGCTCACAGATCCAATGTGGGAAGGAGCAGAGTGTACCCCCCCCCCCAAAATATGGACCTGTGCTCTAAGGAATTTTCCCATCATGCTATTCATGTCGGTCTCTGATAAACTCCTGGAAGACCTAAGAGACAAGGTGAAGGATGCAAGTCTTGAATGTCTACAGAGGGATTCCAAGAACGGCAAAGGGAGCCAAGATGCAAGTGGATCCAGTACGGGAAGAGTTGATCGAATGTGAGGTGATTTTGATTTTGAAGCAGATGGTTCCCAAGGTGGTCGGATCCAATTTTTTTTTTTTAATTTTAGCAGTAGACTACAAGGAAGGAGCTGAAGAAGATGAGGGCTCCAGCAACTTCTTACGAGAATCTATCATTCGGAGTAAAGTCGGGCTTTTCTTTATCAGATTTCTTTAAGAGGGTTTGAGTTGAAGCAGAAGTGGAAGGGAAAAGGCCCTTCAAGACTAGATTGTTTCTCCTTTCTGAGACCGCCCTAAAGGTAAATACCAGAGCAAATGGGAGCAGCCCACATCTAAAATGTGCAGCTCCAAAACAAACAGTCTATGTATTCCTTGTGGCCAACCGAGTTTGGGATTTTATGCCCACAGGTAATGCATTTTTTAAAAGCTGGTAGGGTTTGTCAGCCATACTGACCCAACTAAGCTAAAGAAAGAAAGAACTACATAGAACTACAACTAGTCTTTTTTTTTATATGAATCAGGATAGAAAAAGGAAAAAAAAAAGATAATTATCAACGATGGCAGGCAGGAAATACTCTCTAGAGTAAAGAAGAAAGAATTTTAGATAAAGTACCAGCAATGGTACTAAGTAGTAGTATCGAAAAATTGGTAACAATCGCTCGGAAAAAGGGCAATCAAGGGAGGTAAATGAAGTGTAATAGTAGAAAAAAAATCAATTTCCATTTAACTGGAAAAAAAAAAGCTGAACATAGAGAATCCATGTCTGTAGCTAAATGGCAAGATGGGTAAAGGGAGGAGCTTGAGAGTTTGGATCAGAAGATTCAGCAGACATAGCAGAGTTGAGGAATCAATATAAATAACATCAGATCATCTTTTTACTTTTGAATTACAATTCCTTCTTTGTCCTTCTCCAGCTCATCTCCCCTCACAGCCTCCATCTTACATTCAGTGATCACCAGTAACAGTCACCTGGTACCACCTAGTAATCTCCTCAAAGTGTAAGAGCTTATTTACAATATTTACATTACATATGTTTACAATTATTTACACTTTTATACAAGACAAAACACCATACATTTCAAAAAAGTCTCAATCCAGAATGTCCATAAAATAAAAAAAAATTATAATTTTTTTTCAATTTCTGCTACCATAATACCCATATTCGGACATGCTCATGTTTAAATTTTCAACACCTTTCAACATCTTGTTACTGCATATTTCTTCCTGCAACTTTTTTACTCTAGAACATTTCAAAAATATGTGCTCTGTTGTTTCAAGTTCCCGACAATAAATAGACACCCTTTCTTGCTTCCTTTTAAGGCATGTTAGCTTTGACAGGCAATCGTTAATCTCCACAAGAAATTTTTATGTTCATATATTCTCTTACACCATGTGAATCTTATTTTAATAGCATTTTTTTCTCCACTTCTAAATGTTTCCCTGGAAAAAAAAATAATGTTCTTTCATAATAGTCAAATACCATTCTCTCCTGTTTTTTTCCACATTTTTTGTATTCAATTTCCATAAAAATATCTTCATTCATATAACTTTTCCATCTTTTCCCTAACACTTTCTCCTCCCAAAAAGGCTCATGTTTAACCTAAATAATATATTCTATTAAAATTTTATTCTCTTTTTTTAAGACCTTATACCCTGTAGAAATTCAAGGAAGCTGCATGAACAATTAATTAATTAACCCTAATCCTCCTCCTTCCTTCACATACAGAATCCCTTTTAACTGGATTTAACCTCAACACTCATATAAACAAAAACACAATAGACCATCTCTTTTTCATAAGTAGATGGAATCATACAAATGTTTGCTAAATAAGCTAATTTACCTAAAATAATAAAAACTTTATTAAATCAACTTTTTATATGACAATTTATATGATTTCCAAAACATACATATACCTCCTAATTCCTGGATTATTTCCCCACCGTTTTTTCTTATACTCACTTGATCCAAATACAATTCCTAGTAATCTATAGTCTCAGTATTAAACTCTCTCTTCTCTATTTCCCATGAATCCAAAACCTTTACTTTTATGTTTATTTATACACAGAGTATCTTTAGATGTTTAACACTAAATCCCTCTTACATCTAATTCTTTATTCTTAGTAATTAAAACTATATAATCTGCATATGTATATATTATCTACATTCATATTTCCTCCATTACTGTATAGACTGCCATATTTAACACTCTACTCATCTTATTAACAATCACATTAGTAACTAAAGAGAATAAACTACTACTTGTGGGGCATCCTGCCTTATCCCACACCCTATATTGATTTCCTCACTTAACCATCCATTTAAAATTATTCTTACATTATTTTTCTCGTATACCAACTTTTACTATCTTCATTTATTTTATAAGTCCTTAATGTATCTCATAAACATGTATATTGTATTTTATCAAATGCTCTACTCAAATCTCCCATCATGACTTTGGTCTCCACCCTTTTGTTTATAATATCTATTACTTCCCCTACTATCCATAATAAATCCCAGCCTCCTTTCCAGTTTCTACCAAAGATTTTATATTCAAGCAATTTATCTACCTTATCTCTTAATCTTTTAGTTAATATTCTCATAAATATCTTGTAATCAGCATTATTCAATACTACTGGCCTCCAATTTCTTATATCATCTTTTTCTCCCTTTTTCCATATAAATTTCATAATCTCTATACATATCTCTATCTGGTACATGTACCCTTTGCCATTCATTTAACACCTCCACAAAATACACTTTTTGCCAATCTTCCATACTTACTGTACATATGATAATACCACCCATTCCCATAGGCTTCCCCAAATTAAGATCTTTAAATATTCTGTTTAACGCTTCCATATATATTTTGCTCTAAGCTCTCATTGTTTTCTTTACTTAGTTTAACTGCCCATTTTTGTTTTGTATCTCCTTCTTTATAAAAGTAAGCCCGATATACTGTCTAATCACCTCAACTATTCAATTTTCTGTAGTCTTTTTTCCTTCATTATTCTTTAATTCCCTTATTATTCTTTTATTCTCTTTTACTAGTTTATTCAAATAAAGGCACAACCTCTTTTCTTCTCTACAAAAATATCTTTTGCTTATAGAAGTTTCCTAATCATCTCCTAATTTATATCATATATTTTCTTTTCTCATAAAAACTGTTTTCTCTTAATACTTCTCTAAACACTTCCTGATTCAACTGCCTACATTTTAATTTTTCTATCCTTTTCCCTCCCCTCTTGACATTCCAGAAAACATGTTTATATTTTTCCTTAGAACTTTTCTACCAGTTTGTCCAATTTATATAAAATACTCTCATGTCTATATGCTTGTTCCATAATTTATTAATCTCATGTCTTTTTACCCAAATCTTTTTCATTAAGCCTTGTAATACCTTTGCCTATTTTTATGGATCCTTCTTTCTCCTGTACCTTTATCCATACGGCCACGTTATCTGAAAAACATATCCTTTTTTATCCCTTTATGCAAGATTTTTAAACTATCAGATATCAAAAATAATAGATTTCTGTTTTTATTTGATTGCTATTCTATTATGTAACTTTCCACTTTTCATTATTTCATTTACAATTCTATCACTACTTTTTTCTTTACTCTTAAATTACAAATAAAATATCCTACTAATATTATAACCATATTAACACCTCCATAATTTTTAAACATCTCCCTTTCTTTCTAACATAAGCATATATTGCTATAATTCTACAGACATCTGTTTTTCCATCTTAAATCACCATTATTCTTCACAGTTCTACTACTGTAAAATCTAATATTTTACCCTGACATAACACACATGTTCCCAATCATGTGTCTTTTCCCATATTTCATATGCTTCCAGCCCATAAGATTTCAGTTTGTAGCCTTTCTTTTTCTGTCAAAATTCTCATATCTTCCAATATAATTACTTGCGTATCAAGTGAGGCACACCATTCTAATACACCTAACATTGTTATATTCTTTATACTATTACCATTTACTGGTAAGATCTTCAGCCTTCTTTAAAAAGGAAATTGCCACCTTTCTCATCCTTTACCTTGTTTTGTTTTCTTTCACAACTACACTTTTAAACTTTATTTTCCTCTCTTTCATCTTTTTTCCTATAGAGTTTTTCTTCCCACTCACAACTTGCCAGTTTACACATTCCTCTTCACTTGCATCAGGCACCTATTTTTCACCTTCCTTTCTCCCATTTTCACTTACTATCATATATTTTTTCTCTGTACAGTAATCTGTCCTTGTTCCTTTTCTATATTCTTAACTGTCATGTGCAGAATCCTGTGCATATTTTTGTTCTATAACTACTAGATATTCTTCACAGTCCACCCATACATGTCCTGTCTTTCCACCCTTTTTGCATTTCATATCACATTTTTTTGCTTCATGCCCTGGTTTACCACAAGTAAAACATTTTCATTTATCACAATTACTAATCAAATGGGTTTTTTTGGTTTTTTTTGGAAAGAAAGTTTTGGGTTGCCCTCTATATTTAACAAATCATCTGTTGCCACCACATTACCACCTGGAATATGTACATTCTCATTTTTCATTTTCAAAATAACTCCACAATCCCAATCCCCAGTCCATAAACCTCAATCATCATTATATTTTATGTCCATAACTTCTTTACATATAGTATTGAAATAATCATTTAAATCCTCTTTTTCAACTTCTGCTCTAACCTGCATCAGAATTCTCTTTTTGGTTTCTCTATGAAACGTCTGCATCACATACACATTCCAAGGATACAAATTCCTTTTTAATTTGTACTGTTCTAAAAAATTCTCCATATACTGTCCCATTTCAAATAATATGTCATGGTACATTTCTTTAATGAAAATAAATGCTCTTACCTCTTTGGGTGAAACATCCAATAGTGCAGTTAGTGTCCCACACTTCATACCTTTCTAGTCTTTTCCTTCCTTACTGCTTATCTTTATAATTAATTTCTTCAATTCCTTATCTTTCCTCTCTTCCGCAACTTTTCTCACCTTCTTTCACTGTCTGCATGTAGGATTTCTTTCTTACTGCTTCTTCAACGACCTCCTCCTCTTGCATTTTTTCCATAATCTCACTCCATGAAGTTGCTACTTTATTCTCTGCTGCACACTGCATAATCTCCTTCAGGTAAACATCTTGCAACCCTCCTAACCGGAAGGTTGTTACAACACAATTTTGTGTTCCTACCTCTTCACCGAAGAGGTTTTGCTGAAAATACCTCCTGAGAATCAATACTCTGTAAATTATCATCCCTTCTTCCATCCATCTCTCGAAGTGACTCTGCAGCCTTATCTGATCCACTGACTACTTCCTTCTGCTCCTTACAAGCCAACTCTTTCTTATTCATCGCTGCACTAACTCCCATGCTGTCGCCGACTTCAACGGTTAGCACTTCTGTCTCTCGTTGCCTTTGCATTTGGAATAGAAGTAGGAAGTGCATCCAAAAAACATGTTTTAATACAAAGAACAGGGGAAGATTCCTGATGCCCCGGCCAAACTTTCCCCCAATAGTATAAATACCACCTCAGGTCTCCCCTAAAAAGAGACCACTAGCCTAGTGGGATTAATCAGGTCAACATAGGAGAAATGAAATAATTCTGACAACTCATTGATAATATTCCCATACTTCACAGTGCAGTACACTTTAATACTTATTTTCCAAATTCAACATGCACTTTTAAAAGATACACTACATATCTACAAATGGACTACACATCTGCAAACTCTAGAACACATGCAAATTACATATATGGATGCAGACTGTTTTGAAGACAAAGGGTGGTGCTACTTTATAGATTGTTTTACTCTCTGTTAATTTTTCAAACGGCTTGCTTTGTTAACAGAAGTAAATGGGTCAGGGAATGAAGGTGTGTGTGTGTGAGAGACTGCGGGTTAGTGTTAGAGCAGAGGCTAGGCAAGGGGATATTTTAGTGCTGTGAGTATGTATCTGCGTTTTTCATTCTAGGATCTATTTCAGGAGGGGTGCACATTTGAAAGAAGTAAAGGCATTGAGAAATACAAACTAAACAGCCAAGGTAACAGGGTCTGTATCAACCTACACCTCTACAACTACATATGTGGGCAGAAGGAAAGGAGAACGATCAATCACTAACAGGGAAAACTAAAAGCTTTGTTTCACTAAGTTTCCCACTGCTAAGATCTGATACGAATGTATATTGATGAAATAATTGCATTGTGGTTTTGGAGTAATCATAAAGTAGGACTGTCTGCATATCTATAAATTTCATCACATGGTACCTTCTTAGTTGAAGCATTATTAATAAAAGACACAATTACTAAATTCATATTATTATGCTGCTAATTGTGTGTGCTTGGCAGACATCATCTAGTATAACTCTACAGTTTACCGCAGAAGAATATAGTATAATTAATCATGACAGAATTTGATTCCTCATTAGACAGACAGGAGTCATTTTGTACAGCATAAACATTTACCTACAACTGTGAAATTTGAGAGTATATAACATATCAATCTTGCATTGAATTTATCATTTTTATGAATCAGTATACACAACTCTCACAGAAAGACAGGCAGATCACCTATACAGTATCACCTGGAAATGAGAGGTGAGGTTAAGGAAACAAGCACTTTCAGAACATACACTAACATGAAGATACACTTACGTCTGGCAGTAGGCAAGGCGAAGGATAAAATGAGAGATGTGATCTTTCCTCCTAATGTCATATTCTTGTTCACTACTACGTTGAGGCTGCAAAAGGAAAAAGGTGTAGTGTAAATAGTTTACATAAAATATACCTAACAAACAATGCATTTTTTAACACTCAAAACTAAGTAGTTCAGCCTCTGTATGGCTTAGATTACCTGCTGAAGGCATGGGGTCCTGTTGGGGAAACAACATAACCATGGCCAAACACAGCAGTAAGGCCAACTATCAACCAACCTTTCTTGCTTTATAGAGTTTGAGGGTACACATGCCCACCACATAATGTAAAGAAGTTCACCAAGTACTGCACTGATTGCTAAGAATTAGTGTCAGAATGAGTAAACCAGGCAAGAGTCATAAGATGTGTGTGCAGACAAAAAAGCCCAGGATTTCTATCTACTAATTCCTCTGTCTGTGCTGGAGTGTCTCAAGCATACATGCAGCTGCCTTGCTACAGACTCACAGCTATTCTAGGGCTGCTGCAACATTATAGGTCAAGGTTTAAGAGTGATTGTCTCTATGTGAACAGTACAATGTGGCTACACAGTCTATAGGACAAATGGAAAAACTAGCAGGAAAACAGGTAAGCTATGGAGTGAATGAAGTCCATCTTACCTCTTCTTGTGTAACACAACACAGCAAATCATGCAGAAAGTACAGTTGTGTATATTTACCATAAATGTATATGTTCGAGTGTATTCACTGTTGCAGTCCTGACAGTTGGGATTTCCTGCAGTGAAAGCCCTTGGCCGGCCCGGCTACCAGAGAAACTTATTTCGCCTCCCAGGCTGGCAGACACCTTAACAGACATCAGTATGCATAGGTACAAAGGCAGCCAGACTGCATCATCACTTCAGTATTTTCTTGGCTCCATGAAGGAGGAGCCTGGAGATAAACCAAAGAAAGGGGGTACTAACCCAGGGTATCCTGGGAAAGTGCCCAAGGTCATCATATTTGGAAATTCTAGGATTGCCTGGTAGGCCAAGGGGGTAGGAGGAAGGGAGGGAAAGAAGACTGCAACAGTGAATACACTAGAACACCTACATTTATGTTAAGTATACACAAGTGTACTATGCTCTTCGTATTTCACTGTTGCAGTCCTGAGAGTTGGGAAGATTACCAAACCTTAACTGGGAGTGGATGGAAATCCAGTACAGCAAAGGATTCCCCTGCAGGACTGCATACACAAATCCTGCTCTGGATTTTGAGAAAGTTGTCAGGTGGTAGTGCTTTGTGAAGGTATGCACAGAAGACCAAGTGGCTGCTTCCAGAATGTCTTTGGTGGGGACCCCCTTAAGGAAGGCTGTAGAAGTAGCTATGGCCCTGGTAGAGTACGATCTAACCAAATCCATTTTTTTGTTTGTTTTTCTTTTGCCATAATGGCTGTAGTAGAAATAAATGTAGCGAGAAATCCACTTGGAAATGGTCTGTTTAAAAGGTGGCTTTAATTCAGATCCGGAGGCAAAGGTTATGAACAGTTGCTCTGACTTCCTAAAGGATTTTGTCCAGTCTAGGTAGAAACATAACATTCTGTGCACATCGAGGGAGTGCAGTAATCTTTCTCCCTTGTTCTGAGGATTGGGAAAGGTAGGCAGGCAGATGGATGGTTTGATTCAAAAACACATTGATTACAACCTTGGGAATAAAGGAAGGGTTAGTCCTGAGAGAAACTCTGCCTTAAATGGAAGATAATGAAAGGCGCGACTGCCATTAGAGCCTGTAACTCTAAGACCCTTCTAGCCAAGGTAATGGCTGAAAGAACAGCAGTCTTCCAAGTGAGGAATTTTAAAGAGGCATTAACTACAGGTTCAAAGGGAGGCAAAGTCAATTTTTCCAGTACATAGCTGAGGTCCCATGGATGTGTGGGTTTCCTCCTGGGGGGTTTAATGTGAATGACACCCCGTAGGAATCGTTTCAAGAGGGGGTGTAAGAAGACTTGGGGGGGGGGGGCAGGAATGCGAGCAGAGATGGCTGAGGCATGTATTTTTATGGAGGAGTGGGAAAGGCCTTTATCCACTAGACTGGCCAGGTACTCCAGGATGGCTGAAATGTTAGCTGAGCTTGTTCAAGGTGGTGTCTCTGGCACCAAGCAGAGAATCTTCTCCATTTGGCTGCATAAGATTTCCTTGTGCTAGGCCTTCTGGATTCCTTCAGAATGTTTTGCATTAGTTGACTTAAGTTGGTGTAGCAGTTAGGAGATGAGGAATAACCCAGGCTGAAAGCCTTAGGGTCTGCAGATTGGGGTGCATTATCATCCCTTTGTCTTGAGTGAGGAGGTCCACCCTCTGCGGTAACTGCCAAGGTTTCTGATTAGTGACCTGGAGAAGGAGAGGAAACCAGTGTTGCCTGGGCCAGCTTGGAGCCATCAGAATGGTCCTTGGGCCTACTTCTCTTATCTTTAGAAGAACTTGAGGCAGAAAAGGTGGTGGGGGGTAAGCGTAAATGAAGAGGTTAAGTCCTTGGAAGGAGAAGGCATCCGTTCTCCATGCCGATGCCTTTCTTGTCCTGATGCAGAATTTCTCCAGTTGAGCACTGCCCTCACTGGCAAAGAGGTCCATCTGTGGGGTTTCCCATTTTTGAGTTATGCTGAAAAATATCTCAGTGTAGGTGCCACTCGTGGGGGTCTGTCAAGCTCCTGCTGAGGTGATCTGCAAGGGTGTTTTGTACCCCTGGCAGATATCGAGCTAGGAGGTGCAGTCCCATGGAGTGTGCTGTCTCCCAGACTTGCATGGCTAGATGGCACAGGGAGTAGGAGTGTGTACCTCCTTGTCTGTTTATGTAACACATCTGTGATGCTGCCTGTCTGTACTACCAGCACCCCTGGTATCCATTTCTCTCTGAAGGCTAGTAAGCCTTTTAGAACTGCCATGAATTCTTTCCAATTTATGTGTCTCTTCTTGGTCTGGGAATCCCACAACCCATGGGTTTGGAAATGTTGGGTATGGGCTCCCTATGCGACGTCTTAAGCATCTCTGGTCAGGATTCTGCCTTGAGGAGAGAATTTGAAGGGCAAGCCGTGATTATGGGTGCAAACCTGCACCCACCATGTGAGCTCTTGTTTGAGGTGAGGTATCAGGTATATCTTGGTGTCCAGGGGCTGAGTGCTCTAACACCACCCATTCTTTAGATACCAGTGAAGCTTCCTCATGTATACCCTGGCCAGTAGCACCATGATGATACAGGATGCCATGTACCCCAGAGCTCTGAGGAATTTGCTGGGTGTTGTGCACTCTTTGCGCTGTAAGTTCTGGAAGTAGCCGGTCAAAAAGGTGACTTTGCCCAGGGGGAGGAAGGCCTTTTGGAGGGAAAAGTCCAGGACTGCCCCTAGGAAAACCATCTGTTTGGATGACACAGTGATGTACGTCTTTAGATTTAGAGTGAATCCCAAGGAGTAAGAGGTTCTGTGTAAATTTCAGGTCTTTAAGAATCTGTGACAGGTCTGAGGCCTGTAATAGGCAATTATCCAGGTAGGAGTACATCTGGAACCCTTTGGTCCTGCAGTAACCAATAGCAGGAGCTAGATACTTTGTGAAAACCCTTGGTACAGTAGATAGCCCAAAGGGCACAGATGAAAACTGATGACGACTGGAGCTTATTCTGAAGCAAAGAAAGCTTCTCTGCGACTTTGAGATGGGGATGTGAAGGTAGGCATCTTTTATGTCAAATGACAACATGAATGCCTGAGGGCTAACATGGGGAAGTTTCTGCAGGGTCAACATTTAAAATTTTGGTACCCTGAGAAAAAAATTTAAGCTGGTCAGGTCCAGAATGGGAAGCCAAGACCCTTCTTTTCTGGGTACCAGGAACAATCATGAGTAAAATCCTTTCCATTTGTGATTTTCTGGAACTGGTTCCACTGCTCCCTGGGAACACAAAATTTAAATTTCTTCTACAGCCTGAGTTTTTTTATTCTGGGGTACATCTGGGTATCCTGAGAATTTTAAGGGCTTTTTGAAAGTGAGCATGTAACCATGGGCAATAATATTTAGAACCCACTGACTTGAGGTAATATGGGTCCAGTTTTGATAGAAATGTGACAGCCTTCCTCCTAGCTTTGGGGTGGAGTTGGGGATGGGGGGTGGAAGTGGAGAGTCATAACTGCTCTCTGGCAGGGGCAGGTATCCTAGAACTCCCTCATCTGTGAGGGTCTGAGGTCCACTGCCTAGATCTTTGTTGCTGTGGTTGATGCCTGGGAGTTCTGTCCCTCTGAGGCTTTCTCTGTTTGCTCCTAGACTGGGTAGGAAAGGACCAAGATTTGGCTGGTAATTCCTGCTGAACCTGGGGGGGGTTGCACTTGTAGAAAGTCCTTTACCGTTTGCATAGATTTTGCCTTGTCCTCCATCTTTATAAGGACTGCTTCAGCATTAGCTGCAAAAGGAATTCTATGTCAAGGGGCATCCAGGAGATTAGCTTTTACCTGGTTAGTGAAGGATTGCTCCCCAAGCCAAGTGTGTCTCCTGATCACTGAGCCAGTGACAGCTGCTGCCCTGCAGGAGACTTCCATGGCATCATACCTGCAGTGAAGGGAGCGTTTTGCCACTTGAAAACTGGAATGGCACAGATCTAAAAGTTCCTTAGAAAGGTTTTCATCCTCTAGACCATAGAGCTTTTGTTTTAGCTGGTCAAGTATGGTTTGCTGGTATTTGTTCGTACAAAATTGACAATTGAGGGCCGTCATAGTGAGGGTTGCCACTTTCTTTCCAAATCTATCAACAGGCCTGCGTTTATCAGTAGGTAAAGGGTTCCTAGAGGTACTGGTCTGAGACTACTTGGGGCCAGGTGTGACCACTTCAGGGTCAGCAGTTGGGTTTGTAAACATATTTATGAGAGTCCTGGACCGTGTAAAATCAGTTAGGCTTTCTGGGTGCTGGTGGGAGTGAGTCAGGATTTCAGGAAGCATTCTGAAAAACAACTTCCACTCTTCCATGATAGGTGGGATTGTTAGGGGTTCATGATCGGGGGGGGGGTCTAACAACTCCCTGACTCTCCTTTTGGCCTGGGTGTATTCTTCCGCTTCCCACTGAAAATGTTGCCTCATAGCATGAAGAGTCTCTCCAAAGGCAAAGGTCTTCAGGCAGAGAGGAGAATTTCCTCTGATTCAGATTCCTCATAAGAGGTGTAAGTGGGGCCTTCCTCAGATGCACAGTTCTCCAAATCAGAATCTTCTTCTGAATGCAGTGGATCAGGGAGGAATTCAGGGTGGGTGTTTCTCTTTTCCCTGGGGTGATATTCCCTGAAGTCAGTCTGGATCTTACAATGTTAATGAGGTCTTCAGCCAATTTGACCAAATCTTGTTGGTGTCCTGAAACTGGGAGCCCAAAAGCCTAGGTGAAGACCCTGCTAAAATGCCTTTCTTTGATGTGGGTTTAGCCTTAGGCCTACAAGCTTTCAATACCCTGGCGTCTGACTCTCTAGATTGTAGATGCACCAAAATGGCCCTAGGCTATGAAGAGTCTCTGGTTAGCAGTAACTCATTGGAAGCCGTGGCCTGCTGAGTGGTCTCGGACCCAACCAATGAGCTGAAGATATGAGCTTTCGAAGGGACTGAAGGCATGTCAGACTCCAAATGGGTCTCAACAGAGGCCTGGGTCACTGAATTAAAGGTCAAAGGGGGATCCAAAAACATCTCACCTTCCTCCACAATCACAAGTCTAGTAAGCAATTCAGGGGGCAAGTGAGTGCTGTCCATGGACCTAGGCTTTTGTTTCTTATCTTTTTTTGTGCTTAAGTACATAGAGCTCAGGGCGACAAGCAGATGCCACAGGAACCAACTGTAGAGATTTCTGCCTCAGAAAAATGCGCTAAAAATCTGCTTTACGCCCAGTAGTTGTAGTGTTAAACCTAGCACAGAAATGACAGTTAAGGATGTCATGGTCTGCGCCTAAGCAAGTTACACAAAGCATAAAAGTCTCCGCATGAATTTGTTTACCACAGCGTAGACAATTATTAACTTTATCTGACACGAGTCAAAGAAAAAGGATTTCCCCAACATGGTACTTATCTTTCTGATGACAATGTCTCTCTGGTGCGGACCGACCGACGCACTTGAAATCTTCTTCGGACTCAGGCAGCAAGTGATGATGCAGGCAGGCTTCCTTTATACCCGAGCGTACTGACGTTGGTTACGGCTTCCCCCAGTCTGGGAGGCGAAATAAGTTTCGCTAGTAGTCAGGACTGCCAAGGGCTTTCACGGCAGGAAATCCCAACTGTCAGGGCTGCAACAGTAAAACACAAAGAGCATCTGCCTATGACATACTATTATATTTCAGTCTTTTCAGACTCTGAAGGAAAGTGTAAAACTCCTAGCTAGAATACTACATATCACCTTGTTTATTTATTTATTGAACATCTGTTGACTGGGAAAGTCCAACTAGGACAGAGCCTATTTTCAGCGGAGGCCCGGGGAGAAACGTTCCATGGATTAGTTCTGAAACTGGTTCCTCGCCCTATTCCTGTGGTGTTTGTAAAGTTGGTAAAACTGGTCTGACAGCTTTTGTGTTATCTGATTGTTTCAAGGCTTGCTGACATAAAAATATATTTTTTGGCACTTTTTAGAGTTCTGCACTGTCCTAATGTTTGCTTGACTGAATTATTTACATATTTGCTGGCATTGTTTTCTGTTTTCTGATCTGTTCTGAAACTGGTTTGCTCCCTCCCCACCACCATATTCCTGTGGTGTTGTTATACTTGGTGGCTTTGCAATTGCCCACCCCCCTACTGTAAATTAGATCTGGGACACTCCTCCCAGTCTAGTGTCATTAGCTCATTCTACCTAATACAGAGGCAGCATTTGAGAAGGTCAACCCACTTAGGTTGTTAACCTTGAATAATCTTCTGGTCCTCCTTTCACCCTTTCCAGTTCACTATTTATTTATTTTTTATTTATTTTATTTAACATTTGTTAACTGGGAAAGTCAGACTTGGAACAAAGCCAATTTTCAGCGGAGGCCCAGGGAGAAACACTCCAGACACGTCTTTATAATGTGGGAGGAAACCAGAGCGCCCGGATGAAACCCACATGAACGCAGGGAGGACATGCAGATGGCACACAGAAGGAACCCCAGCCAAGAATCAAACTGGAGAACCTCTTGTTGTGCGGCAACAACACTACCGCTGTAACACTGTGCTGTCCAAAACTACTAAATGTACTAAAAAACTTTGCTAGAATCTCCTTGTGTTCTGACTGAGTGTAATTATCAGCTGATATGTATATTTTTTGGCACTTAACTGTTCAGAGTTGAATAAAACAACAACTGAATTCAGTTCAGAACACATTTTGAATAAATTGCATTTATTTAAACTGTATTTGCTTTAATACTGCTACACACTGGTGTGCCAGCTTGCAATGTACTTGAATTTTTTTAGTGCTGTTTTAACTGCTTTTCTGTATAAAAAAAATTCTAAGCTTGTTTCCTGCCTTTCCTTAACTAGTCTAGCCCAGATACAGATTTGCTGTATCCAGGACTATTTGTAAGCTTCTGAGCCCCCCCCCAAGCCTTTCTGTGTTTGAGGGAAGCCTTCCAGCATATCAGTGGGAGTGGTAAGCCCATCTACCACAAGAGGAGTGGTTTCCAGCCCAAAAGTTGTAGTTTATTGGCCATTTGGGCAGTTTTTCTATCTCTTTCAACTTTCTGGTTTAAAAGCCCGTGTTTGCACTTTTCCCAACTTTCCTAGAACTAGTTTATTCCAGATACAGATTTGCTGTATCCAGGACTGTTTGTAAGCTTCTGAGCAGTGCCAAAGTCTGCTCTAAAATTTTACCCTTAGATCTGATAGTTCTCTCCTGCACTTTTACTACCTTATTAGTCTAGCACTTTACCAGACTTCTTGTAGCAATTATTGTAGCACACAAAAGTGCTACCAAGCACTAACCGTTATACAAGGAGACAGCTCCAGTACTTATTATTAATGCCCACCCCTTCAGGGATGTCTAAAGGTCAGTTCCCAGTGATTTCTCCTATTAACCTGGTGAACTTGGGCATCCTGAGGCAATGTAGCAACTGCCTCATGTACACTGACAACCCTCTCCTCTTACCTGCCAACACTCAGACTTGTGAGGGATGCACTTGTATATCTAAACTGGAAGCCATGCACTCTCCAACCAAGACTGGAATATAGCTGGTCAAGAGGAGAAGGTCAACACTTGCACCACACCACATGGAACACCAGCCCTCCAGAACACACACCAGCACTGCCTTCACATAAAAACACAAACCACACACAGCAGAAGCTCTCAATAAAAATCTACCAAAACAGCAGAGACCTCCAAGGCAAAAACACACTCAACCACCACAACACAACACTAATGAAAAGCCACATAACTCACCTAAACAGTGTGCCACTCAACCAAAGCCCCTAAAGCAAAACAAAATGCCCAACACACTAGTCATAGGTGACTCGATAGTGAGGCACACTGATGTCCCACACACTAGGTTGAATGAGGAGAAAGTAACAGTCAGCTGCTTCTCAGGTGCCAGGATCCGCCACATATCGCACCCACTCAGGTCCCTCAACAACAGGTACAAATATGACTTGTACATGTGGGTGTGAATGATCTGAGACGTACCTCCCTGGACTACATGAAGAGACAGAGGAGCTTTCAGATTATGCAGTCCAGGCAGGTAAGACCCTAGCCCTGAGCAGCATCCTACCATCACTCAGAATGATACCACAGTACAAGCAGAAAAAAGAAGTTATGTCCTTACCATAACGTTCCATGTGGAGTGTTCATCTCGCCTTGGTTATTACACATGGGTTCGGAGCCGATCCTCGGCTCCGTGCCGGCCGACTGCAAGCTCTGCATCGAGAAGAAGCTCGAGGACATCTAATACCCACAATCCCCCTCTGCCTTTACCTCAGATCTAGTTTGCAAGCAAACCAGACATAAAGCACGCACACATGCCAAACTATATACATAAAAGTACATGTATACAAACATACCAAGGGTATGATAGAAACACTAATACTGCAACAGCAGAAGGAGAATACTCCAGACCAGGCACCAAATCGAACGTTCTTCCTAAGGGTGGGAAGGGTGGGAGTGTAATAACCAAGGCGAGATGAACACTCCACATGGAACGTTATGGTAAGGACATAACTTCTTTATGTGAGAGTGTTCAATCTCGCCTTTGTTCTTACACATGGGTAGCGTCCTAGCTCCATGATCCTGAGGAACTCAAGGGAGAACGTTCTTGAGCACAGTGGAACCAAAGGTTGCCCTATCCCTAGAAACCTTGTCCACTTTGTAATGAGATATAAATGTATGTGGTTTAGCCCAAGTAGCAGCCGCACAAATAGTGTCTAGTGGTAAGCGAGCTGCGTGAGCCAAAGATGTAGAAACTGATCTGGTGGAATGTCCTTTGGGTTTTGCTGATAATGTTTGATTAGAGGTCTCATAAACATATGTGATACAGTCAGTTAGCCATTTAGAAAGAGTTCGTTTCGTAACTGCAAGACCTTTTCTGCTGTCAGCAAAGGCTAGAAATAGTTGATCAGATTTCCTGTGATCTTTTGTTCTATCCAAATAAAATCTGAGTTGTCTATGGACGTCCAGTTTGTGCAACATATACTCCAATTTATTAGAGTGGTTCTTAAAGAAGGTGGGTAATTCAATGGACTGATTAATATTACTAGAAGAACAAACTTTGGGGAGAAAAGATGGATCAGTGCGTAGGGATACTCTGTCAGAATGAAATATTAAATAAGGATGTTTGACAGAAAGGGCCTGAAGCTCAGACACTCGTCTAGCAGATGTAATGGCCACTAGAAATAAAGTTTTCCATGACAAAAATTTCAATGTGCAACTTGAGGCTGGTTCAAAGGGTGGCAACATCAATTTAGAGAGCAACAGGTTCAAATTCCACGGTGATGCCGGACTTCTGACTGGTGGTCTGATATGAAAAGAACCTTTTAAAAAGGCTTTACAAAGTCTGTGAGCCATAATAGGCACCACATTCCTCTACATGATAGTTAGAAATGGCAGCTAACTGTACTCTTAAAGTAGCCGGGGAAGCTCCTTCATGAAATAGTTCAGTCAAGAACTCTAAAACCTTGTTTAACGGAGCTATAACAGGGTCCAAATGATGTGACTCTGCCCAAAAGACAAAACGTTTCCACTTACTGGTGTAAGTCTTTGTAGTGGAAACCTTATGAGAAGCTACTAAAATATCTTGAACCGCCGATGTAAGGGGAACCGACCTGGCTAGAAAGGGAAGCGGAGCAGCCAAGCTGCTAGATGGAGAGATTCTAGAGATGGGTGAGGAACTCCTGACGAGTGAGTCAGTAGATCTGGCTCTGGGTCCAGCATCCAAGGTCCCCGAATGCGGTGATGCAATAGAAAGGGGAACCAAATTTGACGAGGCCAGAACAGAGCAATGAGAATAATAGTCCTCTGAAGGTTGTTGGCTTTCTGTAGAAACTTTGCAATCAGGAAATGGAGGAAAAGCATATAGGAGACCGGGGCCAATCGTGCACCAGCGTCCCTGGGGACTTCCCTGGAGGGTAATAGGGCAAAGTAGCTCCTGCATTTGGCGTTCATTGGAGGCATAAACAGATCGCAGGTAGGCTGGCCCCATTTGCGAAAAATCCTTCTCGCAACTGACTGTTTGAGGACCACTCGTGAGGCAATAGTATTGCCCTGCTCAGCCTGTCGGCTATGGCGTTGGATGACCCGGGATGTGCGTTGCGATCAGAAAGCGACCAGTGGACTCTGCCCATTGCCAAATTCTCATGGCCTCTCTGCATAGTTGGTAAGACCTGGTTCCCCCTTGCTTGTTTATGTACCAGACTACGGACATGTTATCTGTCTGAACTGCAATGGTCCCTGGAGGAAGAAGGGGAGCAAAGTGTTGCAACGCCAAAAACACTGCCCTCAACTCCAGAACATTGATGTGCAGATTGTACTCCAGATTGGTCCATTCGCCTTGGACTGTCTGTCCCTGAAAGATGCCCCCCCACCCTATCAGGGAAGCGTCCGTGGTTATCGTCGCTGACGGTGCGGGTAGCACAAATGGTCTTCCGCTGGATAGGTTGCAAGTCTGTAACCACCACATTAGGTGTGATTTGCATATTTTCGTTATCAATATTTCGTGAGTTAGTGGTAGTTGTTGGAATGACCATTGTGCAAACAGAAGCCATTGTAGCACTCTCACGTGCAGTCTTCCCAATGGTATCGCAATGAGAGAAGCTGCCATGAGACCCAAGACTTTCAGAACAATTTTTGCCGGTGACTTTCTGGACGATAGCAGAAGGGAAATGTTGAATTGAAGTGCCACTATTCTTTCTGCAGGAAGTTTTAGAACTAAATGGTGCGTATCTAATTCCGCTCCTATGAATAAGATATGCTGTGATGGCTGTAGCAAGGATTTTTCGAAATTTACTGAAATTCCAAGGTGTGTACAAAGTTGTAGGGTGTAATCCCTGGCTTGTATCAGTTGACGCCTGGTGGTGGCAGACAGGAGCCAGTCGTCCAGATACGGAAACACCTGGAATCCTAGGCGCCTCAGATGAGACGCTACCACTGCCATGCATTTGGTGAAGACCCTGGGGGCTGTAGTCAGACCAAAGGGCAGGGCTCAAACTGATAGTGACTGGCTCCCAGCCGGCGCAAATGATCCCTGGACGCCCTGGCCATTTTGATGTGGTAGTGCGTCCTTTAGATCTATCGAGCACATCCAGTCGTCCTTCCGTAAGAATGGAAGGATCGATTGAAGCGTGACCATTCGGAACTTTTCCTTCTTGATAAAGGTGTTGAGATGGCTTAGGTCCAGAATCGGCCTCCAGTCCCCTGTTTTCTTTGGAACTAAAAAGAACCTTGAGTAAGTTCCGAATCCTATTTGGTCCGCTGGGACTGGTTGGATGACTCTTTTTTCTAGCAGCTTTGAAATTTCTGTAGCTGCTGGGTCTCGCAGATGGGGTGGTACATCTGGGAGTTTTCTCTTTGGAATGGGTGTGGATAGAAATGGGATTTTGTAACCTCTGGTAACAACGCTTTTTACCCAATTGTCTGAAGAAAGGTTTTGCCAGGCCTGAGGGTATAAAGCTAAGCGACCCCCGACTGCCTCCAGAGCAGGACAGTCGGGCCTCCTCTCAGGAGTGCTGAAAAGGTTTGCCAGGAGGTTATCCCTGTCACCTTGGTTTTGCGGACCCCTCTGCCGCCAGGCGGCGTCTTCCACCTCTGCCCCCTCTGCCTCTAGAGGGGCATCACCCTGTGTGTTTGGGAAAGATCCTTGGGGTTTTGAAACCACATTTTCCCTACGTTGCCCTTTGGGGTGCGGTCTGGAAGGGTGGAAAACGGACTCCGACAGCAGACAGAGTCTTTCCCTCCTGTTCACACGGGTAAGGGTCTCCTTTACTTTAGGGCCAAAGTGTGGCTCCATCAAATGGGGCGTTAGTAAAGGAAGACTTGAAGGCTTCCATAAGCGAACATAAGCGCATCCAGGATTGCCTACGAAGAGCAATCGCTGAAGCCGCTGCCCTACTCGATCCTTCAGCTGCGTGGGATATCAGCCTCATGGACGAGTTTACAATGGATGTAAGGGTGTTGAGATGTGCTGTAACTTTCTCTGAAACAGCAGCATCTGTAGTACCCTGGAGGGTATCTCCCAACTCTTTGACTAGATCCCTCTGTAAGCGTGTAAAATGAGTCAAATAGTTCAGGAGCATAGAGAAAGCCGCTGAACTGAAAATGCGCTTCCGTATCTGTCCATGGTCCTAGAATCTTTGTTAGGCGGATGGACAGATGAGGAAGACTCCGACATCTCCTTTTTCGTGGCGCTGCCACCACCATGGCGTCTACTGGAACTCCTTTAGTGAGGTAAGCCTTGTCCTGTGGTGCCGTAATGTACTTATTTGGCTTCCTAGGGACTGGTTCCACCGTGTCAGGTGTCTCCCGCCCTTGAGCAATTAACTCCATTAACTCATCGAAGGCGGAGTGACCCAGGAGGAGGAAGGCGAGCACCAAATGCCTTCAGCAACACTGACTCATCCTCAGAAGGGGGGAGGGATTGCCAGTCACCTCTCTGTTTTAGGATCTCCAAGATGTCAGAAAAAGAGACATCTTCTGAAGGTGACTTAGGGGACCCTTCTGACTCATCTAAGTCAGTATCAGATATCAAGGATTCTTGTGGAGAATCCAAGTGTCTCCTCTTACACAATCTTTTCCTAGGGACTTCTTCGTGGGGAGCATCCGAAGAAGCCTCCGAGGAAGAAGGGGCACCCTCCAGGGGTGGCTGAGACACTGGTGCCCGGCGCTTGGATGTGGCCGTGGGTGCAGAGGAGGATAACGGTCCTTTGTGGGAGGAGAAGCTGTTCCTGCTGATGTGGTTGTCTGGGTAGACAACACCTTCCTCATGAGGTCGAAGGCCCCGGGTCCCAGTCGAGGTATCTCCCGGTTCGAAGAAATGGGAAGAATCCCGAAACAGGAACCGAAGGCACCGACCCGAGGCGGAACCGAGTCGATCCGCCGAGGCTCGAGAGGAGCGTCGGAACGAAACATCGGTCCGACTCTCGGTCCCGGAACCAAGGATGGATCTTGCCCCGAGACTCCAGTACCGGATCGGATGGAGTCGAGGTGAACGGTGCCGACCGAGAAAAACGGTTCTGGCACCGAGGGCTCCACAATCATCAGTTCAGCTTCTTCCGGCTCCGAAGACTGGACAGTTCTCGGAGGAGGAACAGATGGAGATAGTGGCAGGCCTTCAAGTCTCGACATCAACTGAGAGGAGACCGAGATAAGCTTGGATAGGGCCGTATGCTCCATCAATTTCTGCACCACACGGTCCACATCGGTGTCGGAAAGGGGCCTGGAAGAGCAGTCGAAGGGATCGAAGGCGGAGCCGACCTCAACAGAGTCGGTGGAGGAGCTCCGTCACCGGTTCCAAGACTCGAGGCTCGGAAACTGCCAACAGTTGAACACTCGGCCCCGAAGTCTGTGGAACCGGTGATCTAACTTTACCCGAAGAGCTCGGAGCCGATGACTTGGGCTCCGACGTCTTCGATTCCCTCGAGGATTTGGATGCCTGGTCTGAAGCATCCAGAGCCTCCTGGAAAGAGGGTTTCAACAAACCTCTGTCCATCAGTTTCCTGCGCCTGTCATGACCCTCCCACTAAAAGAGTGACAAATAGAACAGTCCTCTTGTAAGTGGAGAGGGCCAAGGCAGTAGACACAGGAACTGTGGTTGTCCGTGACCGACATCTTTTGGCCACACTGGCAACGTTTGAAACCAGATTTCATTTTCTCAGACATAATGAAGTAAGAGAAAAAAAACAGTCAAGTCCAGTAACAGTCAATCCAGGAAAAACAGGGTCATATCCGGTAGATATGTAAGTCCGTTTGTCAATCCAAGTAGGGGTGGTAGGCCCCGAAAAACTCTATACCAGTTATATAGTTAAACTAAGTTAAACTAAGTTAACGGTACCGAGAATTTCTCTCTCTACTCACACACCATACACTAACTACAATAACTAGTGATCTTAAACAAGTTCTCTTGAAAATTTAACCAAAAGAGTTAAAATCTTATCTGAAAACCCTCGAGCTAGCCTCCAGCGATGCGAATGCAGCAGCGGCAAACTAGATCTGAGGTAAAGGCAGAGGGGGATTGTGGGTATTAGATGTCCTCGAGCTTCTTCTCGATGCAGAGCTTGCAGTCGGCCGGCACGGAGCCGAGGATCGGCTCCGAACCCATGTGTAAGAACAAAGGCGAGATTGAACACTCTCACATATTATAGATTTCAACAAATGGGTAAGTTTCTGGTGTCATTCTAAGGGGATCCAGTACCTGTCTGCATGGGATGACATGACTGACAGACCTTGATGCTTTGCCAGAGATGGCCTGTATCCGTCACCGCTGGGCTTCCGAATACTGGCCAAGGCTTTGCCATCCCTATAGTGCCTTTTTAGGTGGTGTTCCAAAGACTAAATTACCACAGTAACAGCTACAAACAAATGTAATCTGAGGTCCATGCTGCTCAACGCTAGAAGTCCAAATCTCAAAATGCACTTGCTCGAAGCACTCCTTAAAATGGAGAACATCGATATCTGTGTTGTAACACAGATCTGGTTCAAGGCAGCAGAAAGCACCCCTGCATTACCAGGCTATAACTCATTCCACACCTTTCGGCCCCAGAACTTGGTCCAAAGGAGGTGGCGTTTCCATATTCATAAAGGATCCGCACACCTCCAGACTGGTAGTCCAACATAATGCATCTGAGATACTTCAAGTGCAGCTAACATTGGGTAAGACAGCGATTCGGGTCGCAACCTGCTATAGGTCCCCAACCATGTCCCAAGACTCAAACTCCCCGTTCCCAAGTACCCTGGAGAATATTAGGTTCCAACCTAACACTCTCATACTGAGTGACTTCAACTACCCCTCCATTAACTGGGAAAACTACTCGTGTACCAATACACTTGTCGAACGTTTCCTGTAATTCATTAATTCTAATGCCGTGGACCAGCTCGTTCTTACCCCCACTAGAGATAGCATCATCCTTGACCTGGTCATTACTAACATGGGTGACCGTTGCTCTACACAATAGTCAACTCCTCCCTGGTTAGATCTGACCACAAACTAATCACCTTGGAAATCCACATCCCTCCCACCCTCCCCCACAAAGGTAATCACCATGAAAAACTTCTCCAAAGCTAACTTTTGACTCCTAAAAACAGAAGTGGCTAACTTCACGGCACCAATGCAAATGCAGAACAGTTGCGGGACTGCCGAATCATACACAAATGCATGGATCTCACCATACCAAATAGAACCAAGACTCTCTCCTCCAAAAAAAGGAAGCCAATCTGGTGGTCTCCTGCCATAAACAAACTACAACAGAAGGAGGAAACTGATGCGGAATAAGGTGAAGTCCCAAGACTGGAAAAACTCCCTTATCAGTCTCAACAAAAAGTTGAGATCCCTCATCAAATCCTCTAAAACTAGCTATGAAAACAGCATTGCAGCAGATAGTAAAGACAACCACAAGATCTTCTATAGTTGTGTAAAGAATCTCCACGGCAATACCCAGATGTGCTCTGAGCTACTGCACAATGGTACCTCCTATATCGAGCCAACAGATATTGCCAATATGCTGGTAGACAGATTCAGTGCCAACTTTACCCCTCCCCCCCCCTCAAACGACCAATCACAATACCAGTAGATTGCCAGGCACCCAGTATTACTGCTGCACAGGTTAAAATAGCACTGTCCAAGGCCAAGAATACAGCTTCTATGGGACCTGACAATATCCCTGGCTGTGTTCTACATGAACTACAGAGTGAACTGGCACCTCACCTGTGTGCCCTGTTCAGTCACAGCCTCACCTCAGGCTTTGTCCTACCAAATGGTGCAATGCTACAGTCATCCCTCTCTACAAAGGAGGAGAGGGGCTACAGACCCTGGAAACTATCTCCCCATTAACCTGACGAGTCTGATATGCAAAGCTATGTAACACATCTTCATAGACCTAATAAACAAGGATACAGAGAATCTCCAAACTCTGGATCCCACACAGTTTGGTTTTGTGAAGGGTAGATCATGCTTACTCAACTTGGTTGACTTCTTTGAGTCAGTCACCAGAGCTGTGGATGAAGGCAAGGTGGTTCATACAGCCTAACTTGATCTGGCCAAGGCCTTTGATCAAGTTCCCCACTCAAGAATCTAAGAAAAACTCACTAAGCTAGGCATCAACCCCTAGATCACTAGGTGTACTGCAAACTGGCTCACAGATAGAACTCATAGTGTGAAAGTAGCAAACTCCAATTCAGACTGCCAACCAGTCACAAGTGGATTCCCACAGGGTTTGGTCCTGGTCCTCTCCTGTTTGGTATCTATAGTCCAAGCCATCATGAAGGGGCTCTGGCTGAAAAAGTTTGCAGACAACTGGAAGTTTGGAGTCATTATTAACTCCCCAAGTGATGTTGACATCCTACAGAAAGGCCTCACTGAGACCAACAGCTGGTGCCAGAACCATGGCCTTAAGCTCAAAGCCAAAAAATGTGTAGTCATCCCCTTTGGGAAAAACCCAGTTCCCATGAATTACCACATCGATGGCAGTCCACTGAACACAGAAGGCGTTATAAGAGATCTGGGAACACAGGTTGACAGCAACATCTCTTTTGACCACCAGACTGCCACTGTGGTCAGAAAGTCCTATGTGGCACAACTCATTATGAAGGGTTTTGCATCCAGGAAGAAAGAGGTTATTGTCTCTCTCTATTCTTCCCTCATTAGGCCAATCAGAGTACAATGCCCCATTTGGCACGTACCTCTCCAGACACCTGCAACAACTGGAGAGGCAGCAAAAGTACCTCACAAAGAGGAACCTAGGCTTTAGACACTTGTCCTATATAGGACTTAAAAAACTCCAACTATTCTCTGTCTCATATTGCCTACTTAGAGGCGATCTGTGCTTGACTTACAAAGCCATGTCTGACCCAGCTCCGTTAGAAATGCTACATCTAAAGAAATCCCAATCCCTCCACACCACACGCTCCAGAGACCTCAACCTCATTACCACAATCAACAGAACATGCTGGAGGGACAGGTTCATAACCCAGAGACTGCCCATACTATGGAATAGACTTCCCATACATATCAAGCAGAGCACTTCACTGGCTCTCTTCAAGAGAAATCTTGATGAGTGGATGGGAAATAGAAAATTCACCCCGGGGATCAGTCCGGTGGCTCTACTCGACAGAGGCACTGGGAACTAAGGTCGGGTGGCACGATGCCAGGGTAATCCTATGGGCTAGGCTTGTAAAGGCTCCAGGGCCATTAGCCTAGTACACACCTATGAACCTATGTGCATGCGTTTGGAATGCTCAACTTTACTTTGGTTAATACTTGTCTTCGTGAGAGCCATGGTAGTAGGAAGTGGGACCCACCTCATTAGTAAGGGCATCTCATCCAGGGACAAGGTGGTCATAACATCCCTGTATTCTTCCCTTATAAGACTCATTATTGAGCACATGCAGCAGCTGGAGGGACCACAGAGGTTCCTCATCAGGAGAATCCAGGGCCTTAAACATCTACCCTACACAGAGCGCCCAGTCCTTCTACTCAGTTTCATAGAGAATCCTCAGAGGTGACCTCTGTCTGGCATACAAAGAATCTCAGACCCCGCCTTGATGCATAACCGCAAGTCAAGCTCCATTCAAGTAACCCCGCATGCGTGACCTCAACCTGGTCTGAACATCAATATTATTTGTTGGTGGGGCAGATTTGCTTCCCAGAGACCCCCCCCCCCCTTCTGTGGAACAGACTCCCGCTCCATGTCAAGCAGAGTACCTCATTATCCCTTTCTAAGGGCAACCTGGATAACTAGATGGGGAACAGAAAATGCACCCCTGGGATCCCACCTGTATCCCTGCTGGACAGGGACATTGGGTGCTAACTTGTCAGAACATGGGCCAAATTCTTGGCTCGGTTTGTAAGAGCCACAGGACCAATAGCCTAGTAACTTCCTAGGATCTTATGACAAAGTAAACCAGACTTCCAGATCCCCAGTAATGGTCTCCTCTTCATTCTGCTGGAGTGCCAAGAACTTCCAGGTAAGTTGAAAGATCCTTCCACTGTGATAAAAGTCTGCCCAAGTGGCTCCTTCAAGTGGGCTACATCCTGTGGAAGGCACTCCAGAAGCATCCACAAAGTGCTCAAATCCCTTCAACTGACTTATCTCAGTGCAGAGTAGTACTGCCTGTATTCTTGTGGATTAATGAGGTCCTACACCTGTCACACACAGAGAGGCCGGTTACTTAGTGAAGCAACATTATTTCTGTTGCTTGTATTCACAAACTCACCCTTTTGATCACTACCTCAAGCTCAGAACCATGGATAAGGTTTGTGACACAGATCAACACCTAAACTGAGGCCGACATCCTAGGAGTTGGGTCGTCCTTCATCTCCTCAAAACAACCACACAGACAGCAATGCTTCCCTTGTTTAACTAATCCACTCTGTTACTCCTGATCTCCTCTATCCTCATTCAGGAACATGACCATAAGAAACTTCATTTGGACAGAGGAATCCTATTTTTCAAGCATAATTCTACATATTCATCTCTTAGTTTATTACTTTTCTAACTTGAAAAAAAAAAATCTTGGTACAACGGTCTCAGTGCTAATGTCACACCAAAATATAATAAATAAAAATAAAGATTTCCATAATATACTTCAAGTTATTATATAAAACTTGAATATTTCAGCAGTTCAAAAGTTCCCAAATCCCCAAAGAAACTTAGAATTATGCTATTTCAGTAAATTAAATCAAAAATATTTATGAAACTATAATTAAATACTTCTTCAATAAATGCAAACAAACAACATTAATAGGTTACAGCTGAACAAAATTAATGATGTCATTTTCTGCTATTTTGAACTTAACACTGCATGCAGTAAAACTGGACTTGCCCAGCTGCAGATCTACAGTAAAGCATATTACTACCCACTGACTGACATCCGCACTGTCATTATGCTACAGCCATAAGTGCATGAAGTACGGTAGCAACAGCTGCAAACAAAACCAGACTCCTTTGTTTACAAGTTATTGCTGTCAGTTTAACACTGAAAGCATGCTTACATTTTTTTAGGGGAAAAAGTAATGTTTGCTCTCTGAATTTCGTCACTTCATTGTCACTACACCCATTTACATTGTCAAACAACACAAGCCAAAAGCACCAAGGAGGTCTGAAATTCAAAATAATACACACACGAGACTGGATCAGGCAGGCAGCAGTTTAATGCACATAAACGCTCTATAATTCCTCTGCATTTTTGTCCTCAGGGACTTCATCAGATGATAAAAACATGCTGCTTAACCCTTTTTTTTATACCCATAAACCCCTCCTCTCATAAATTTATTAATCAATTAAGCACTTAAATATTTAAACATAAACCAACATTTAAATAAAATACCTCATGCTACAACATAAAAAATAGCTCATGCTTATCACCCCCCCCCCGAAACATATTACAACTGTTTAAAACAGAAAAATGGGTTTATATACGTTATTAAAACAATAATAAAATTGTAAATGTGTATATAAAAGTATATGAATGTAAAGTGTGAGCACAACTCAAAATTTCTATGTGCAACACTGCCATCAAGTGGACATTCACCCCTTTTGAGCTATAATTTTGCAGCTCTCATCCGAAGTACTGGGGCATATATGCTCATTCAGACCTGGGAACCTATTAGCTTCTAAGACCAACTGCCAGTAAAGCTCCCTGACCTCGATCTTAGTTTCCCAAGGACCTCCCCTTGGTTCTTATTCCGCTTTTTCTAATACAAAAAAAGGAGGCAAGTGGGAAATTCAGGGGACTTATTAATTCTTTGGAACAGAACTCTGGAGAAGAAGCCATGAATGAAAAGAGTGCGAGGAGAAAGCAGATTACTACCTCTGAAGTACAAGGTGACCATACTATAGCGGTTTTCAGTCGCTGCAATGAACGTAGTAATATTCAGACTGATAATAGCAGCAATGAATGGGGTACAGGGGACACTATTTCGAGTTGGCTTGCATATTATTGTTCATCTAAGTGATTCTTTTCATGAAAATGTTAATCTTGGTACCTATAATTTTAATGTCAACCAGTTACACGATTTAATTTTAAGGTACAAAACTTCAGGAATTGATAATAGTTATTTAAAAGAATGCATTTCTAGAGGGATTGTACCTAAAGGGTTAAGGATATACAAATATCCAAATAATGTGAAAGAAGGCACTGTATTTTATGAGCAACTGATAAATAGTTTTGATAAATGTGGGCACTACATTATGAGAGCAATTATTAGAGTGAGAGAGAATGATAGGGAAATGGAGGTAGTACATAAGGAGACAGAAAAACTTAACCATATTATAGTTAAGGATTTAATGTTTACCATTGAGGAAGAGACCAGTGACCTCTCTATTTCTTAGGTGCCTTATCTTCAACTACTTCTAACTTTTTTCTACCACTCCATTTCAGGAAGGGTCAACTGTATAACTGCTGCTCAGTGAGTCTTAAACCCGAATGTAATGGTATGTATGTTTAACTTTGGCAATAATGTTATGTTTTGTAAAGTGTTTTATAATAAGTACTATATATGCTAAATGCTGGTATTGCTTATGACTGTAATCTGCTTGAAACAAGCATTTACTAAATCTTCAATGTGTATTATTATCTTGGAGCTTTTCTCCCTGGGCCTCTGCTGAAAATGGACATGTATCCAGTCGGACTATCCCGGTCAACAAATGTAAAATAAATAAATAAATAAATAAAATTTTAATATCAAAAAGAATGTGGAAGAAAGATGTACCATGTTATATAAAAGAAAGTGTAGAAAGCTTGACAGGGACATACTTGAGTATAATGAGCAACGCTGTTGTAATTTTGCAATTGATCTGATGAAATCTGGTATTCAACTTGACGAAACTGCTTATCCAATAAAAGTTTGGGGACCAGGTCCAGGTATCCGCGTTTTTCTTCTGGTTACAATAAAGAGCAATGCTCTTACCCTAAACCAAATAGTAAGCACAGACAGATTCAGGGGGAACCATACAGGGATACTGAGGGGAAGGTTAATGGTGTCTGGGATTGCAGATCATCATATACATAGTAAGTGTATGTGTATGATGACAATGATTATTCATACAACCATACCGAAGTTAATGACCCTTTAGAATACCCAGAATTGAGGAGGTCCGAGAGGCTAAAACGAAAAAACACCAGTGCAGTACTATCAAAGGGGACCTCCAAATGGAAGAAGGTATTGAGTGGGGAGGGGATAATTTGGAAGCAAATGGTGAAGAAAATCTATCACAGAGTATTAAAGTGGAAGGTTATAGGTATGCCCTTAATGACTTTAGTATGTGCAATCACAGTAGTATAGACATTACTGACATACACTTTCAGCTATTCAGCAAAAGGTTTAAATTTATTCCTAGCTATCAGATGTCTTGACAGACATGAAAATGTTCTTGAGAAAGAAGAATTTGGGAATTATGTTTCAAAGCAAAAATGTAGTTGGTGTACATAATGAAGTTAAGAAGAAAAGTATTATCAACCTCCCCCTTAAACCCCCAGTTAAAGAATTTCAAGGCACAAGTGGAATTGGAACTGAGGAAGTGTTCAAATAACAGGAAAATACAGTTTAATTGAACTAAAGGGGAGAATGAACTATTAAAAACACTCCGAGAGAATGCATATGTTAGAGTTATGCAGCCCGATAATGGGGTGGGCCCGGTGATGAATAATATTGTATATTCTGGTAAGATGTTGGAAATATTAAATGACACCACTAGGTATATTCGTGCATCTAAAAATTAAAATCAATCTAGCACATAGAAAAATAGACTTTGTTTTAAAGGAGATGCTGGATGAGGATTTGATAAATCAGAATACCTACAGATATTTAGTTATGGATAGATGAAAAATACCTTCTATTTTCAGAATCCCTAAAGTCCACAAAGATTCTCTTAACCCTCCTTTGAGACTCATTGTGGCCGCCAACAGTTCAAAAACATATCCTTTGGCCAAATATTTGGCTAACAAGTTGAAAACCGTTTGGACATCACAGGGGGGATATTAAAAGACTCTTGAGATTTCTTGAGGAGTGTGAAGGATGAGTTGTATGATGAAGGTTTGATGTTTGTGACTTTGGATATACACGATTTGTTTAACGTCATACCCCACAAGGTTAGTATGGAGTGGTTTGGGGGAGGACCTTAATAACCACAGGGGATTTGACAGGGACAATTTTTTGGTCTGCATGGATCTCATGGACTTGGTTCTAGGACACAACTTTCTCTTTTTTGAGGGAGAGTTTTTTAAGCAGGCCAAAGGGGCATGTTGTACCCCCACCTATGCCAATATCGTCCTGTCAGTTTTGGAGGGGAAATATGTGTTTTCCTCTGAATACGCAAAATACTGGAATTATTATAGGCACTATTTGGATGATATTTGTATTTTTTGGACAAGGACAGAGACCAAGCTGATGGAATTTGTTAGTTATCTTAATCAAACCACTGAATTTTTGAGGTTTTCTTATTGTATTACACACAAAGAAATGCATTACCTGGATGTTACCATCTGGAAAATGGAGGAGGATAGGAAATTTAAGTCCACCATTCACAGAAGGGATACCCTCTCCGATTCCCATCTTTATTTTACTAGCTCACATCCCTTTAGGCAAAAAAGAAGTATCTTTAAGGGACTAATTTATACATAGTTAAAGGATGACCTCCATGGATGCAGATTATGAGTTAGAAAGTCAAAAATTAAAAACTATGTTCCTTGCAAGAAAGTATCCACTAGAAGTAATAGCACAAGTTATGAAAGAAGTGAATGATGGTAGATCTGGAAAATATGGTCCTATATTAGGCATAACACCAGATAATGGGGGTGATACCAGTAATAACATCAATAAAAATGGGGACATCATGGAAGAAATCTACAAACCAAGGGGGAATTTTGTTACAAATTTCAGTAATGATACTCTGGTATCAAGGAAGTTATCGAAATAATTTGGGAGAAATATGGGTGCTATTCAGATTTGGAAGTACTTTTCAAGATACCCCTTTAGTTTACCTATAGGTAGGGTAGGAATTTAAAGGATTTATTACAGAGTAGGAAAGGATTATCAAATAGAAAGAGAAAAAGCACATTTAAATGTGGGACTTGTTCCCAATGCCCCTATATTGAGAATAAGGGAACAATACACACTGCAGGTAGGGATAGGGTTATTGAGGCACGTATTCCAACTGTCATAGTGTAGAAGTAATTTACCCTTCTACCTGCAAGTGTTGCAGTGCTTTTTTTATAGGCATAACTATGACAACATATGAACATCTTAATGAAATAAATAAGATATGAAAAATGTTTTGTATAAACATTCTCTAAGTTGCAGTAGTGCTAGTTTTTGGTTTTTTTGTATTAGAAAAGGTGGAGCAAGACCACAGGGGAGGTCCTTGGGAAACTAAGATCGAGGTCAGGGAGCTTTACTGGCAGTTGGTCTTAAAGCTAATAGGTTCCCAAGTACTTCAGATGAGAGCTGCAAAATTATAGCTCAAAAGGGGTGAATGTCCACCTGATGGCAGTGTTGCACCAGGAATTTTGTGTTGTGCCCACACTTTTACATTCATGCACTTTTATATACACATTTACAATTTTATTATTGTTTTAGTAACATATATAAACCAATTTTTCTGTTTTAAACAGTTGCAATAAGTTTCTGGAGGGTAGTGATAAGCATGAGCTATTTTTTATGTTGGAGCATGAGCTATTTTATTTAAATGTTGGTTTATGTTTAAACGTTTAAGTGCTGAATTCATTAATAAATTTATTAGAGGAGGGGGTTTATGTGTATAAAAGAAAGGGTTAAGCAGCATGTTTTTGTCATCTGATGAAGTCCCTGAGGACGAAAATGCAGAAGAATTATAGAGTGTTGATGTGCATTAAACAGCTGCCTGTCTGATCCAGTCTCGTGTGTACATTATTTTGAATTTAAGACCTCTTTGGTGCTTTTGGTTTGTGTTGTTTGACAAGTATTTGCACGCACTTTACCTCCTTGTGACTGTTTATTTATACAGTCAGCTACAGAGATTCTCACTTGCCTTTACTGGTTCTTGCCGTAATGGGTGGCTGAGTGATGCACAGGGATGAATCCCTGAATGTGACCCAGACAACTCGGGTTCAAATAATGATTCAGGAACTAGGGGAGACTGACTAAGTAGGATGGGAGCGAGCAGAGCGAATGTATGCTCCTCCATCCAGGGGGTGGCAGATAGCAAGGCTTGCTGCTGTCCTGCCATCCATTAGAGTCTGGCTGTTATTAGCAATAATTCAATCAACAGCTATGGAGCCAGGTGCAGGGCTTAGCAAGTATCTGAGAAGACAGTTCCAAAAGTTACTTTCAAGTTCTGGAAAACAAACAAAAGAATATGCCATCTTCAAAAGGGGAAAGCATTAGCTTTTATCTGTAACTTGTAATTTTCTGGAGCTTTTCTCCCCAGGACTCCACTGAAAACGGGCTCCTTGTGGCCGAATGGACTATCCTGGTGAACAAACTATAAATAAATAAATAAATTAGCACTGAAATCAAAAAAGCCAGTTCACTATTTTTTTTTTTTGAATGCTAAGCAGTTGCGTCTTCCATTGGGAAGGGGGTATTCTGTGGTACGTGCTTGTGCTGAAAAACAGCACATTTTTTTCTATGTTGAAATGCACTTTGGTGAAGCTTAGTATACAAAACTTTCGTGTACTCATGTGAACACTGTATAAGAAAGTTGACATCTGGCTGTGGAAACAAACAGAACTGACCCTGCAGGTTTTACGACCATTCTGTGGGAAAAAAACACTTTCCCTTGCTTCTCTGCCCTAAAGCCTCTTAAAGTATTGTTCTGAAAGAATCTTTTAGTCCTCTGTAATGCAAACCAGTTAAATAGACCTCTAAACCCTCAACCAGTGCCTATTTCGCCAGAAACTTTCTGCTCTGGACTGACAAGCTATCAACTCTTCTGTCAGAGCTAGCCAAAGCTGCCATAAACAAAAGAATACTCTTATTTAAACCTGAATATGGATTACCCATAACAGCTGCAGCCTCACAGAAAAATGGCACCACCTTGCAAAATATCCAATAAAATCTGCCGCTTCATTACTAACTTCCTCAATGAATGTCACTGCCTAACTCACCAATGGTAAATGACTTCCAGTATATTTGAGAGCCAACCTCCTATAAGATCACTAATTAACAAAGCCCTTTCTCCTGAGACATCTTCCCTCTTATTTGCACTTTTCACCAACCTCTCCCCACATAACTCAGTGGTATCTCCCCAGCCTACTAACTCCAAAAACTAAACTTAATTGCACTGACAATATTTCCTCCATCCTAGCACCAAAACTACTGTACTCCATTCCACTCTGTCAGAGACATCTAAATGTACTCTGACTTCAAACAACAGCTCAAGGAACACCTTTTCACCCAAAGTGCAGCTGCACTCACACAGGTCAAGATAAATGAACACTGAAGCTCTCTCACACCCTTTTATCCCTATTTCATCCTACCTTATCTCATCTTGTCATCCCCTCACATACTGCTTCTCATTCAACCTCTTTCCCTCTTCTCTTTGCATCTCAAGCATTTCTCTGCTTTCTAATCCTCTTCCCTCTGTATGCCTCTCTCTCCATTTCTCTGTATTCTCCCATGGTATTCTTTCTTGCAGCTATTCTCACTTTCAATTACTAATGTTTTCATACCTCATTATACAATGATATGCTGCTATCCCTGTAGCATAATCCATCTCAGTCATCATGGCTACATCTTATCCAAAAATGTCTGCCAAACATAATTCCATTTTTTTCTATCCATGTTTTGTCTTTGTAAACCGCTTCTTGAACTAAACATTGTAGCATATGTTGTACCTGTAAATATGTATGTTTTATAGCATATCTTTATATTTGTAAATATGATTTACTACTTTCTCATGTGAGCCTATTCACGGCAGCTGTGCCTGCAAATGGTGCACTGAGATCAGTGCATTACCTCAGTAAACAAATATATACAAATAAATAACCATTTACTTCTTTTTCTTCTTTTGGCTGCTCCCGTTAGGGGTCGCCACAGCAGATCAACTGTTTCCATTTCTTCCTGTCCTCTGCATCTTGCTCTGTCACACCAACCACCTGCATGTCCTCTCTCACCACATCCATAAACATTATCTTAGGCCTTCCTCTTTGCTGTTACCTGGCAGCTTCATCCTTAGCATCTTTATCCCAATATACTCTGCATCCCTCCTCAGCACATGTCCAAACCAACGTAATCTTGCCTCTCTGGCTTTGTCTCCAAACCTTCCAACCTGGGCTGACCCTCTAATATACTTATTCCTAATCCTGTCCATCCTCGTCACACCCAGTGCAAATCTTAACATCTTCAACTCTGCCACGTCAAGCTCTGACTCCTGCCTTTTTGTCAATGCCACTGTCTCCAACCCATATAACATAGCTGGTCTCACTACCCTCTTGTAGACCTTCCCTTTCACTCTTACTGGTACTTGTCTGTCACAAATCACTCCTGACACTCTTCTCCACCCACTCCATCCTGCCTGTACTCTCTTCTTCACCTCTCTTCCACACTCACCATTACTCTGAACTGTTGATCCCAAGTATTTAAACTCATCCACCTTCGCCACCTCTACTCCCTGCATCCTCACCATTCCTCTATCCTCCCTCTCATTCACACACATATATTCTGTCTTAGTCCTGCTGACCTTCATTCCTCTTCTCTCTAGAGCATATCTCCATCTCTCCAGGGTCTCCTCCACCTGTTCCTTACTCTCACTACAGATCACAATGTCATCTGCAAACATCATAGTCCACGGGGACTCCTGTCTGATCTCGTCTGTCAACCTGTCCATCACCACTGCAAATAAGAAAGGGCTCAGAGCTGATCCTTGATGTAATCCCACCTCCACCTTAAACGCATCTGTCACTCCCACCGCAGACCTCGCCGCTGTCACACTACCCTCGTACATATCCTGTACCACTCTTACATACTTTCCCGACTTCTGCATAAAATACCACAACTCCTCTCTATGCACCCTGTCATATGCTTTCTCTAAATCCACAAAGACACAATGCAACTCCTTCTAACCTTCTCTGTACATCTCCAACACTCTCAGAGCAAACTTCGCATCTGTAGTGCTCTTTCCTGGCATGAAACCATACTGCTGATCACTAATCATCACCTCCCTTCTTAAACTAGCTTCCACTACTCTTTCCCATAACTTCATGCTGTGACTGATCAGTTTAATACTACTCTTTCCCATAACTTCATGCTGTGACTGATCAGTTTAATCCCTCTGTAGTTACTACAGCTCTGCATATCACCCTTATTCTTAAAAATTGGTGCCAAAACACTTTCTCCATTCCTCAGGCATCCTCTCACTTTCTAAGATTTCATTAAACGATATAGTTAATATTTTTGAAAATGTTTTCCTCAAGAATTTCTTTACACTGTCCTCAGACAAGGATTTCTGAATACCAGGATTAACCGCCTTTAACAACTGCCTGGGTAAGATCATCATCTTTTCTAATAGACACCACCATCTTCAGATGAACATGTCACCTTTTGTCTTTTTTCTCCTCTTTATAGGCTTGGAAGGACTCCCAGAAGGCACTTCTGCCCTATCTAGAGTTCTCCTTCATAGACTACACATAGCAATATTAACAGAGTGCCTGTCTGTACCAGAAGAGACGTCTTTCCCATGCCCAGAACAGACATGAACAGCTGAAGAAGTGGCTGACCGCTAGCTCATGGTGGTTGAAAGGATGAAAGGACTATACTACATGAAGTCAGACAGGAAACAAGTGGTCTGAAGAATGATTAACGGTCACTGCAGATTAACCCACTATTGGCTGCATCATGGACTGAGCCTGAGGTGATGGCAAGAACTCTTTGGCAAGTCGTTTCTTTCTTCCTAGGTGCAGCAGGAGATGAAGAACTGGAGCTGAATAAGTATCCATGCTGTAACTAAGGGGGGGTGTCTCAAAGGCAGTACAGTTTGCTGCACCGAGTAGGTGGGAAGTTGTCAAAATTGTTCACAAGCAGCACACTTGCACTCAAAGTTCCCAAACAAAATAATGTATAATCAGCATACTGAACTCCTGTCAGAAAATCCTTTTTTAAAAAACCTTAAACTCTCAGAAAAAAAAAAATGTCAGGTACATTGTCACACAGTGTATATAAGCTCTAACACAGCCTGTAATAGCCCCTGCCAGTATAAAATTCTTCCAGATACTAAAATTTTCATTAAAGAACACATAGTTTACATAAATAGAACATTTTCTCATACAAGTAGCTCCAAAAAAAAAAGCTTAAAGCTAAAAATAGAGGGCCCTGACGTGAAACCTCTAACACTGAAAAGACTGCCGGGTTTCTTAAAAATAAGATACAGCTTAAAAGCCCTATTTAAAAAAATGGCATTTTTTTTTCTTAAAAGAGCAACAATGTTTGCAGAAGGGTTGCCCACCAGGGGGCTTATCTACCAGGAACAAAACTGAAAGCCAACTGCTGCTCCTGTGAAGCCTCTGAGCTGCTTCTTCATCAGGCAGCAATAAAGTGCTGAAGAAAGCTTCATTCTGACTGCTGATATCCCTCCACAAGGCTGGCCAATTAGCCAGAGCTTTTGGAAGCTGGCCATTTATTGTGCCAGGGAAGAACACAACCCATACAGCATAAAGACCAAAGGCTAGTGGAGTGAGAATGATTAACAAACATACTGAGTTTTATGTTTGAATTTTTAACATGGCTCCTACATGTAAGGCAATGTTTCTGTTACAAAACATTAAAGATTGCAGTGTCTGAAGATAAAATGGCCCATAGTGAGAGAAGGACCATGTTTGCTTTTTCAATGTAACACAATAATGTTGAAATCTGGGAGACAGATTATATTTAGTACCACTTGTAAATGGTAACAGTTGGAAAAGGTCTCAGCTGTAGACGTATAGCACCTCTATCTATAGTGCTTTGGCCACTGGATCAACTACATAAAAATTTCTTTAATAGGTTCTTAAATTTGTTTTAACCTTTGAGGGTGTCAATTTTACATGTGCTGTGAAGGACAACAGAATCTTACCAGAACACAATGTGTCTGTAGGTATCCACTAAGGCAAAATGACCACTAGATGCTGCAATAGCTCATAAAATAAGACACTTAGGTGTCCCAAACAATGGGATACATCTGACTTGACAAATAACATCACTTGGAATTAAGCTTCCCAATCCTAGCCTAACAAAAGCAGCCACATCCTTTTGCATTTATCTGATCTCTTGTTTTTACCTTTGCTGGTTATTTTTCTTTTTCTCACACATGAGATCATAAGGTCAGTATATATGAATAAAAGTGTCACAATGGTCTGTCCCACTGTAAAATTTATTTTCTGGTACTATCTGCAGGTTAGACAGGTGTGGTGGTCAAGTTTAGCTCGTCTTGTTTGCTGTTAGAGATTCATGTGCTGATTTCTCATAAGGGATTTCTAAACAGCATAGATTCAGCTTTAGCTTTATTGATATTTAAAGCAAGGCCTACAGAACTAAATCATTCATTTTTCTCCAAGAGATTAGCTAAGAAAAAAAGGATTCATTAAATACCAGGCCACTGTATCACTTTAAAAACAGTATGAAAGGAAGTTAATTTTTCCCTGGTTCTATGGTTCACTAGCTAGACTGACATACATGCAGTGTCTGCTTGTCATCAATATGGGTTTTTGCTTATACTCTGGTCAGTTTCCACCAAAAGACAAGCCGTAAACAAACTAGCCATCTTACAAACTGTCCACATGTATATACATTATATATAACTGTGTGTGTGTGTGTGTGTGTGTGTGTGTGTGTGTGTGTGTGTGTGTGTGTGTGTGTGTGTGTGCTTACATACATACACACATTCCACTACAGACTGGCATGCAATCTGAGATTAGCTGCTCATGAATGAGAAATGAAACTGACTATAAATGAAGAAAATTCCAATGATGTCCATGATGTCTGTCTAATGCAGTTTTTCTCCCCGGGCCTCCACTGAAAAAGGACACTGCTCAGCTGGACTCTCCAGTAAACAAATGCCAATAAATAAATAGTTTTTAGTCTTGTGCCCTTTGAGTGCAGGAAACGTCAGCTCCCCTGTACCTCTGAAATGGATGAAACAGGTAAATTTGGAATGAACACTGAAATCATTAAGCAGTAGACCCTGTACACATCCTCATGCTAATTTCCTAGCCAAATGAAGGTGAGAATAACAGCCATTTGTTTTAACTCAAAGTATGGTTAGAAAAATATATTCTGAACCAATGAACTACAGATGACAGCCCGTACTACAAAGAATGAGAAGATAAGATGAATAACAGATTCAAATGACAAGGACGATGATGAATAACCTAAGTCAAAGACTCTCCTCTCAAGTCCATTTAAGTAATTTGATACTATGTGAACTTTTTCATTTTTGTTTATTTAATATCCATTAAGCATCTCCTACATCATTTCCAGAGCACCTATCTTTACATTTCTTATCAATTAAATATGACATTTCTTGATACAGACTGCTTCTCTTTGCAAGTTGATTTGTAAACTAAGCCCGTATCATTGACCCACTTTAGAATTTTCCACAGACAAAAGCGATGAGAGTATGGAATAGTAATGGGCTTCATACCAGACCGTAGGCAAATGATTTAAATCATTATGCACTTTCTAGAGTGGCCTCCTCAGTTACGTGCTTCGATTTCAACCTACTTACCATTCCTTGACTCATCCTGCCATTTCAGTACTTACATCTAATGCCATTAATTTCTTCACTAAATCTCTGAATAGCACAAAGTCAAATGATTGACTGATGTTGTTTCAGCCTAGTTAAAGCTGCTAACTTTTTCCCAACCTAATTGCCTAATCATAAAAGCTTAAAAGAAAGGTTTGTTAGATCTGTTTCAGTAAAGCCATTATTTATTTCATCACAATGATACAGAATTAATAACCGAATCAAATGAGAATGATAACTATGATAGGCCCAAAGGCTCTCTTCCTAAATCCATTTACACAATTAAAAAGTTCACATCTGTTAATTATCTCTGACGCTGACTCTTGGGCACCTAACTGCTGGAAAGCAAATGATGATTTGATGAAGATGATTTGGGAGAGACAGGAAGAAGGCAAGAGAAAACAAAGGCATATAGCAAACTGATGTACTGTGCGAGAAAAGACTCGTCACAGTCAAGCATGTCTGTCAAAGAAGGCAGGACAGTGGCAGTAAATGAAGAAATGTGGCTACAGTTGACAAGACATCAATCCCATTTAAAAATAGGGAAAATGGGGCTGATGATGATTAACAACAAAACCAAATGCTTTATTCAGAGAAATAAAAATACCCCCAATAACTTGCTGTTATCCATATTTTAAAAGATATTAAATCAGGGATACGGCACAGATAAAGTCCAAAGGCTTTTTTAAATCAATGTTCATAACTACTCAACACTAGAATTAAGGCCATTATGAAGTTCAAAACATAAAATCTTTTCTAACAACTTGGAAAGTAATTATAATAGAGAGACAGGATGCACAACTCATTGATGAATCCTTGCTTGCAGGGACAGCCTTCGCACAGGCAAAACTGGTGACTGCTTAAGGCACTGTGCTTACAGGGGCTCTCTTTCCTGTTTTACTTATTTTTTAAATTAAATAAAGTGCTGCATATGAAAATGTGCCTGCAGAACCATCAGGTGATCCAGGGGCAAAGCTCTACCTGACTCGGTGTAAACGTTGCGAGGTCATGGGAGTATGGTCTGCCTGAATTTTTTTTTTATATTATATAGGAGACAATTCTGCAGATTGCCCCCAATTTTATGAACCGCATGCAACGCATGGCGCAGTGAATTAGTTTTACCAATATTTTCAAATAATGCTGGCAGTGATTAACGAAGTACAATATTTTGTGTGTGGATAGTTCAGATACAAGGAGTGGTATGGTGAGGTAAATATACTGTTTTAGCAATGATTGATTTAATGACTGATAATAATCAACCAGCATTTTTCACTGTTTCTGGCTTTATGTAGACAGAAGAGGCAAGATTAAGAGTGCAGGCAAGCATACTATGTACTCAACTAAGTACATGATTTTCTTCAAAACAGGAATTACAGAATCAATAACCAGTTTATCAAGCTCTGCAATTTTAAAAAGTATTCCTTTAAAGTAAACCCATGAAACTAATTCATACATTTATTATGCGGGTATGGGACAGTATTTGAAGGCATGTGTGCATTTTAAATGTGAAATGGGCCAGCAAGTGGCATTACTATGAGCCTAAGAGTACAAATGAAGTTCCTGGCTAAACTCCCGATAAGTCAAAGTGTTATTACTACTTTTATTTTTACTTATTTTATTTGACAATTGTTGACCAGATTAGCCCAACTAGGCAGCAGCCCTTTTTCAGCAGAGGCTCAAGGAGAAAAGCTCCAAAAAGTAATCACGTGACATAGTTACAACTAAAGTTAGAATAATTACAATATCTATGAGATGTTTGTTAAAACAACATGCTAGAAAGCAGTGATTAAATTGAAAACATAATATAGTACGACGTTTCAAACAATAGTAAGCAGAATGCAGAAAATATAGATAAGTTTGTAAAACAGAAAGTAACAAATATATAAACAGGAGATAGCTGTGGAAGCTGTAGGAACTACAGATTATTAGTAGACTTTATTAGAAGCAGAGGCAGGAGAAAAGGTTGCTGCAATAGTATTATAGGAGGGGAGGTGGATTAGGTTGGGTCATAGCATAAGCATGTCCATGATCTATGTACAGTTTTCCTTAAGTGTTGTTTTGAAAGAGTTGGGATTAGAGATCTAATACTTAGTGGTAATTTATTCCAAGCATTTGCCACTGAGTAACTGTAGAGGAGTTTACCAATGTTTTTGCTGGGTGCATAGACTTGCAGAAGATGCTGTTGGGAGCTACAAAGGGACAGTTGGGAGTATAGGGCTGGATGAGGGTAGACAGAGAGGGACAGGAGGAGGGTTCATGTAAGATAGAATGAGCCATGAGAAACTGGGGTAGTAGGATTTGACAATGAAATTCTAGCCACTTTGGGTTTTTCAAGGCTAGGCAGGGGTGTCACAGTTAGGGTTGGTTAGCGGCAAATCTTGCAATTTTATTATAGGTGAGTTCTAGTTTTGACAGAAGATTGGATTAGATATTAGCGAGAACAGGGGTAGCATAAAGAAGGGTGGGGAGTAGGAATGCTTGTGCAAGAGAGATCCTAGAGGCATCTGTGAGGAAATTTTTTTATGCCTATATAGCAGGTCTAGCTTTTGGTGTGCCTTTTTGATGCACTGCTGAATATGGAGATCGAACTTTAGTTGGTCATCGAGAATAACTCCTAGCAATTTGGTGTGAGGTTCAACATAGATGATGGTGTGGCTAAGGGAGCAGACAAGTGACATGTACAAAGTCCCATTCTTTTGCAAATTTCTAAAACAACTGGCTTGTAAATTGAGTACCATTGTCAGAAAGAACTTTGTGCGGACTACAATGAACTGAGAAATGACATTTAAACTTAGTAATAACAGGCTACGTTGTAAATCAATCTCAAACTAATTCGAATAAGTCTACCAAATCCAAGTAGTGTTGACTGTTCCACTCTAACACATCAGCTGCAACTGTTGACCAAGATAGTTCAGGAACTAGTCTTACCTGAAATGGTTCTCTTTGCAAATGTGGTCTTGTACTATTGTATACTAAACGAGAAGAAAGTACTTTATCAATGTCTTTTGGTAATGAAGGCCAAAATACTAATTCTCTTGCTCTTCTCTTAGTGAATGTGGATCCTGGGTGACCACAATGCAAAATATGGATATATTATTGTTATAACAACAATTTATGGACCTTTGAAAATAATGCCATCTTCCATAAGCAACTCATCTCTCTAAGGAAAATAGGTTTGCACTTCAGGTGGTGCACTAGATTGCTCTGACAGCCATCCAACATTAATATAGTGATTGAGCTTCTGCAAAATTGATCAGTCTGAGTGTGATCTCTCAACTCATCAAGTCTAATGGTAGAAAAATTACGCACCGACATGACATCAAAGTCAAAATTCTCTGCATCAAGCTATTCTGTCATATTTCTGGGTGATCTGGATAAGGTATCAACCAGATAGAGCAATTTGCCTTTCATGTAGACCATTTTGAAAATTGTACTTTTGCAATCTGAGCATCATTCTTTGTAATCTCATTGGATTGGAATACATAGGCTTCTTTAGAATAGTAACTAGAGGTTGGTGGTCAGTTTTAATCTGAATAGCTCAACCAGAAATATAATCATGAAACTTAGAACATGCAAATGCTATTGCCAAAAGCTCCTTCTCAATCTGAGCATACTGCATCTTAATTTGAGTTAGTGTTCTAGAGGCATAGGCGACTGGTCTGCCTTCTTGAAGTATAACTCCACCATGACCAAATTGTGAAGCATCACAGGAAAGAGTAACTGGTTTGTTCACATCATAGTATCTTAAGGTAGGTGGGGTGGCAATTTTCTGCTTACGTTCTTCAAATGCTTTGCGGTGCTGTTCCAACCATGACCATGCAATATTTTTGCGTGTTAGCTTTCAAAGGTGCTGTCAACTCACTAAAGTCTGGTATAAACTTGCCTAAAATAGCTGACCATGCCTAGAAAACATTGGAGAGCTTGTACATTATCTATATTTATATTTATTTATTTATTCCAGTTTGGTGACCGGGGAGGTCCACTGGGCTCGAGAGCCCGTTTTCAGTGGAGGCCCAGGGAGAAAACTCCACAAAACAAGTTACATAACATACAGAATTACCACATTACAAAGTTACATAACATATTGAAATAAAGAAAAAATCATTTACATTGCAGTCAATATGTAGTCTTACAATAACAACTCAAGAATAGCTGCTTGCATGGTCGGGTTTGGTCTCAAGCCTGTACTCGTCAACAAATTACCTACATATGCAACTTCTGGAAGGCTGCATTTGCACTTCATGCACTTGCTATGCACCACATTTACCTATCTACTAAATGTCAACACTTCTAACCTTTTGCTGTGTATATAACTTGATATCCATAATCCAGTTACTGTGGATCTCTTCTTGTTTGAATTTTGATTTTAGATACTCCAATTCTTGAACTTTGATTCTTGGGCTGTTTTTATGTATTTAAATGTGTATTTATCTGGAGCTTTTCTCCCCGGGCCGCCGCTGAAAATGGACCTGTGTCCAGTCGGACTTCCCCGGTAAACAAATGCTAAATAAAATAAAATAAACTAATTAATTCATTCACAAGACTGAGCTTCATGTTTACTTCACGTGCTCTGTCTAGTACTTTCTTGAGGTTTCGGTCATGCTCTGCTTCACCATTGCCTCCAACCAATAAATCATCTGCCATTATGGCACAAGGAGAACCCAAAATAATTTGCTCCATTGCACGCTGAAAGACTTCAGTCGCAGAATTTATTCCAAATGAAATCTTTAGGAATCTGTATCTGCCAGAGTACCAAAAGTAGTTAGAAATGAAGGTCTGCGAACAAGCATAACTTGCCAAAACGAACTCTTTGCATCCAAGACAGAGAAACAGTGGCATTAGATATTAAGGCTGCGACCTCTTCGACTGTGCGCATTGGATGATACAGCTTCTTTATGTTTGTTCACATATCTTGGGTCAATACATGTTCTGATTTTGTCTTGAGCCTTTTTTGCGAGCTGCTACCATGGACGACACCCATTCAGTTGGTTCTGTGACTGGACACATCACACCTTGTTGCATCATCTTATCCAACTGGACCTTTTACTTTATCCTGCATAGCTATCGAACTCTTCTTGCTGGTCCGACTAATGGAGTGACCTCTGGGACTAAATTCATGGAATACACAACTGGAAGTTTGCCTAACTTGTCACTGAAAACATCAGCATACTCTGAAAAAATGCCTTCAGAAAAATTAGAACTCGGAAATGCACCTGCATGATGGGCTTTTTCAGCAAAAGAAAGCAAATTCATCCTTAAACTATCTTTAAGAACCAATAAAGATTGCACTGGTCTTTGGACTACGTAGAATAAGTTGTGACAGTTCTCGGCCAAATAACATGAAAGCATTACTGAACCTTCGGTTTGAATTTCTTCACCTCCATAAGCAACAAGTCTAGCAGCACTGGCTACATTGAGTTGTTCATTAGTTCTCACTTTACAAATATGTCTGCTGATATAATATTACACTTTGAACCAGTGTCTACTTTAAGCTCTGTGTATTTTCCATTAATCCAGACAGTACAAAGCACTTCACCTGGTTAATAAATTTACTGCATCCACTCTTTCATCAAGCACTGATACATCATCTACATAGAAAGCTGACTGCTGCGGCTCTACTTGATCAACTTGCTTCTTTGTGTGACCTTTCTTTACAACTGTGTACACTTGTAACATTGCTAACCAAATGCTAAGAACTTCTCTCCTTTAGACTCATGATTTGCACCACAATTGCGACAATTAATACAGCGAGACATGGGTTTTGCTGATTCATGTTTGTACTGCACTGAGCTGGAGCATGCTCCTTTCTTAACACTTACTGGAAAAGATACATGTCTTCCCTGGAAACTTTGTAGCTGCCATGTGGTTGGGCCTGCTTTTGTTCGCCATGTGCTGCATACTACCTACATTTGCTCTGAAGCCAACTGAAACCATGCTCTTGTCACTCGTAAGCATACTTGTGTGTTTTTCTGTCACCTCATGGATTTGACAAATCTCTATGGCTTTGCTCAATGTTAAATCACTGTCACGAAGTAAAATCTTTCTCACAGCAGTACTGTTATTACCACACACAAGCCTGTCCATCAGCTCATCTTTTAAGTCACCATACTGACACGTCTTAGCTTTGTTTCTCAGGTCAGTTATATAAGCTGCAAATGTTTTTCCTGGTTTCTGATCTCCCATGTAAAACAAATGCCTCTCTAATGTAATGCATGTCAGGGGATGACACATTTCTCTTAACTTGCGCTTCAAACACTTTGGGTCTTCTCTTGAGTCAGCCTGTACAATAATATGACGGTTTTCACCTACTCCTTCATAAAACAATATGATGGTTTTCACCTTCTCCTTCATATACTGCAGGTGCAAACACAAATGAACGCTCTCTTTTTATGGCCTCTGACAGCTCGGTTTAGCAAAATGTTGCCCTGGTGCATGCATCTCTATCTGCATAAGCTGCTTGTATAAAAATATCGTACTCTTACTCAAATATTCTCTGCAATATTCTGATCAAGTACAAGTGGTAGGGGCTTGCGAAATCCATCTGCCACATTAGCACATACCAGTGAAGGAATTTGCAAACAAGCACAAACACACTCATGCACCTATGCCAGAAACTTATACCAGTATTTGTAACTTTGTCCAATGCCTTTGTGCTTCTGAATTTATACCTTTTGGGCTTTTCAAAATAATGCTAATGAACAAACTCGCAGTACCTTTGAATAATTGGACTTTGCAAAATAAACTTCTTTGGCGCAATGCTAAAGTCATTTATCATCATTTTAAGAAACATCTCAAACAACTTTGCAATGCGAGTAAAATAACTCTCAGGCACTGCAATACTCTTCTAATATCGTTTTGCAATAAACCACCTCTTGTCAGTGTAATGAACATATCAAATAACTGCACGGTGCAAAAAACTGGACTTCTTTTACCCAAAACTCAATAATATTTAAAAGTAGTGCACACTTTGTGAATAACTGCATATAGCACACTGAAATGTCCCCAAAACGGCTGTACTTTGTTAGGCAACTCTTTACAGTGCAAGAAATGCTCTGTAATGGTGACACTTTGCAGACACACCCAGCACAAGAAATTTTCGAAATTGCTATACTTCGACTGTATCTCACGAAATCGTTGCACTTTGCACAGAATAAACTCTTTAACATACATGCAGAGTAATAAGCACACACTGTAAGCACTTCTACACACAATACAACATTGTAGCTATGCCAAAACATAGCGCTTTCCCAAAACACATGCAGTCACCTTGCTTTACTTTTGCTTAATGTGCCCTTTTTGCCCTTATTATATTAGTTTTTTTCATTTAAGCCCTTTTTATGCCCAATGTACTTTTCTTGTGCTTGTTTTACTCTAAACATATCCAGTTTTGCTTTAAACATGCTCATTTTGTTTTTACTGTTAATCATTTAATCAAATACCTTTATTTTAAACATTTCTTTTTAGCCAACAAATGCTTCTTGCCTTCCGCTTACTCAATGCGGTTTGTGCCCGTTTTGTCTCTCCTATCAAATAAACAGTTTGTGCTACTTTCATTACCTTTGATTCTTTTTTGGCTCTTTTTGTGCTCATGTCTCTTAGTTTTACCTTCACTGTTGTCTCTGCACCTCATAGTTCTGGCTCTTACTCTGTTCGATCCCTGTTCTGACACCATGTCGCTCTCCTACTTTGGCGACAATAGAAGAGTTCTCTTGAGTTCTGTTCAAGCAGCTTTATTTTATACAAACACATCACTATAGAGGTTTACTGACTAACTTAAGTAACCTATATACAAACTAACAATTTCAATCATGCATTCTCTCGATCTGGCTGCTATTACAAAATGGCACTAGGGATTGCACGTCTGGAATTTATACGTGCACATACAGCCTTGACATGCTTCTTAAAGATACAGCATATTTCACTTGCATTCTGATCTACAAAAAGGTTTAAAAATTCTAAACTCCATATTAAAAAATCTAGAAACCTCATCACTTTGGGGGACCTCGTTCTACTAAACTTCAGTCTTAATACAGTTATTTCCACTGCAGTTACAACAGTGTAGTTTTGGTTAGTTAGGATGTGCTGAAGGGAAAAATACAGAGCAAAAAAGAGTAGCAATACATCTCTTTCTTTGTCATGTTTTTTTTGTTCAGGCAATCACTGTTTAAATAACTCTAAATTGTAGCTCAGAGCATCTAGAAAAGAAACTTGGCTTCTGGAGGCCCTGTGGCCCCCAGACCCTCAGTTTTATGATGTTTTTATCTCCACAATTATTAGAGTGCAGTCTTGCTTAAATAGAATATGTTGAATGACTTAACTAATTAATAAAGGACTCACTCACTGACTTCAGGAAAATACTGAAGAGTAAGAAACTGAGAAAAAGGGGGAAAAAGTCATCTGGATAGTGCGAGTAGGCCAGGATGCATTGAGAAGGTGAGGGGGTTATATGGAGCCTTTTCACCTAAGGTACCAACTAACTTAAGCCCTGCAATGCTTGCTTAGATAATGGTATAGCAGGAGCATTTTTTTTTAAAAAGGTCATGAAAGGGACAAACAGTTGATGTTAATAATGAGCTGAGGGTGAAGTGAAAAGTACAGTTTTGTACCTACCATAAATGTAGATGTTCGAGGATCCACATTGCTGCAGTCCTAACTATTGGGTAGTCCGCTGTCCAGTCGGCCCGAATACCAAAGTATATGGCTGACGTCGGTCACGGCGCATTAGACTGACGTCAGTACGTCAGGGTACTAATGCGCATGACCGACGTCATATCCTCAGTCTTTTCTTGCCCCAGATGTCAGAAGACCCTAAAAAGACAAGGCCAAAACCAAAAACACCAAACATACCTGCACCAAAAATATATACAATATATACAAAGGTACCAGAATATAATCTCACCTACACAACCACCCCTAAACACAGAGGGGAAGGAGGGAGGGTAAATTGGACTGCAGCAATGTGGATCCTCGAACATCTACATTTATGGTAGGTACAAAACTGTACTATGTTCTTCATTCCACATTGCTGCAGTCCTAACTATTGGGTAGAATCCCAAAGCAGAGGTAAGGGAGGCTGGCAAATCATAAGGAAGCAGGAGCTGATAACATGCCTTGCAAAATAGCTGTGGCAAAACCAGCCCTAGACTTAGAGTAGAGAGGAAGGTGGTAATGCTTAGAGAAAGTATGCACTGAACTCCAAGTAGCTGCCTCCAAAATATCCTTAGTTGCCACCCCTTAGAAATGCTGTTGAAGTGGCAGTAGCCCTAGTGGAATGAGGCCTAATCCCAGCTGGAATCTCCTTGCCATGATGGGAATAACAAAATGCAATGCAAAACTCAATCCACCTAGAAATAGTTTGTTTTGACACAGGCTTGCCCTGCGAACTCAAAGCAAAAGAAACAAACAACTGCTGAGACTGCCTAAAATCCTTAGTCCTGCTTAAATAATAACGCAATTGCCTGTGTACATCTAAAGTGTGCAAAATCTTTTCCCCTTTATTTTGGGGATCTGCATAAAAAGTAGGCAAATGAATAGTTTGGTTTAAAGCCACACTAGAAACCACCTTAGGCATAAAGGAAGGATTAGTGCGTAATGATACCCTATCCTTATGAAAAATCAAAAAGGCTCAACCGCCATAAGGGCCTGCAACTCAGAAACCCTTCTAGCAGAAGTAATGGCCAACAAAAAAGCAGTCTTCCATGACAAGTATTTCAGTTCAGCAGTAGCCATGAGCCTCAAAAGGTTGTAGAGTAAGTTTCTCCAACACAAAATTGAGGTCCCAAGCAGGAGTAGGAGCTCTACGTGGGGGTCTTATATTCTTTGCCCCTCTAAGAAATTGCTTGAACAAAGGATGTGAAAACAATGGTGGGTCACAATCATAGTGAGCTGAAATTGCTGCAGCATGAATCTTAATGGAAGAGAAAGACAAACCTTTGTCCAATAACTCAGTAAGATATTGAAGAGCCACACTCAAATTAGGCTCAGAAATCTCCAAATTCTTTGCTGCAGTCCAAAATAAAAATCTCTTCCATTTTTCTGCGTACACTTTCCTTGTACTAGGTCTTCTGGCTTCCATAATCACATTTAAAACTTGTTGAGGAAGCTGAGACCTGCTGTCTTTCAAAACAGAATATGCCAGGCTGTTAGATGAAGAGAGTGAAGCTTGACATTGAGCAGACGACCGTCCCTCTGAGACAACAGGTGTGGAATCAAGGGTAAAGGCCATGGAGGCTTCCTTACCAGACTCCTCAGTAATGGGTACCAGTGCTGCCGAGGCCAATCTGGAGCTATTAAAATCATCCTTGGCTTGCCTTGTCTGACCTTTAGAAGCACCTTTGGGAGAAGAGGCAGAGGTGGAAAAGCATACACATGAAGATTTTTCCAACTGAAAGAAAGAGCATCCATTTTCCAAGCTGTGTGATGAAATCCCTTCGTGCAAAACTTTGGCAGCTGGTGGTTTAGTGGAGAAGCGAACAGATCTATGTCTGGAGTTCCCCATGACACTGTCAATTTTGAAATACATGAAGATCCAGTTTCCACTCGTGGGGATCCATGATTTGTCTGCTTAACACATCTGCTAGGAGTTCTGTGCTCCGGCAGAAACCTTGCCTGAAGAGTTAGTTGCAAGCTGAGCGCAGTCTCCCATAAAATCATTGCTTGTCTGCACAATGGGTAAGAATGTGTTCCCCCTTGTTTGTTGATGTACCACATGACAGTTGTGTTGTCTGTTAGAATCAACACCTGCCCTGGAAGAAGTAACTCCTTGAAAGCCATTAATGCAAACTGGACTGCTAACATCTCTTTCATGTTGATATGTAGATGCTGTAGTCTGGCAGGCCACTTGTCTTGTATCCACTTTCCATTTAGATGAGCTCCCCAAGCAATGTCTGAGGCATCTGTCGTTAGAATCTGACTCGCCTCTGGCCGGGTCACAGAGAGTCCCTTGTTTAGGTGACATTCCTGAGCCCACCACAAAAATTCCTTTTGAATGCAAGGTATTATTTGAATGACAGTGTCCAAATCCTGGCAGTGCTGTGTCCACAGATTTTTGAGATACCATTGTAGCTTCCTCATATGCAGTTTGACATTGGGAAGCACCAGAATACAAGATGCCATGAACCCTAAGGCTTGAAGGACTGTCCTTGCAGTCAGCCCGGACTGAAGAGATAGTTGATGGAAGTAACTGGAAAGATTCTTTTGTTTGTCCGGGGTTAAAAAGGCCATCTGGGCTGCTGTATTCAGTCTCACACCCAGAAAGCACATGTCTTGAGAGGGTACTAGACTGGACTTTATTTCGTTCACAGAATACCCTAGGCATCTTAGCACTGCTATGACATATTCCAAATGCTGTAGAAGGTCTTCCTTTTCTTGAGCCAGAATCAGGCAGTCGTCCAAGTAAGGATAGATTTGAATTCCTTTTAGCCTGAAGTAAGCTATCACTGGAGCCAGAACCTTTGTGAATACTCTGGGCAGTAGATAAGCCAAAGGGCAACGCAGAGAACTGATAATGAGAATTTCCAGCTCGAAAACGCAGATACTTCCTGCAACTTAGTCTTATTGGCACATGAAGGTAAGCTTCCTTGAGATCTAATGTTACCATCCAGTGATCTTTGCCCAGCAGAGGTAAAAGCTGTTGTAACGTCAACATTTTGAACTTGGGAATGTCCAGATAAGTGTTGAGGATAGATAAATCCAAAATTGGTCTCCACGTGTTCCCCTTCTTTGGTACTAGGAACAGGCGAGAATAAAATCCTAGGCCCCTTTCTGGCACAGGAACTGGCTGAATGGCCCCTATTTCGAGCAACAGAGAAATTTGCTTGTGAGCCTCTGTTCTTTGTAGAGGAGGAATGTCTGGCATGCCTTTGAAAGGAGGCAAGGTATGGAAATAAAACCTGTAACCGTGGTGAATGATATCCAGAACCCATCTGTCTTGGGTAATTAAATCCCAATTTTCTTTGAAAAGAGACAGCCTTCCTCCCAAAGGTGCTGCCAGGCGAGAATGTACTGGCAGCTGAAAAGGCAGATCATTGGGTCTGCTTACGAAAGGACTGACCCCTGCCCTCACCAGAAGTCTGAGCAGGGGAACTCCCTGTCCTAGGCCTAAAAGAACCTTGAGCTCTGCCCCTACCACGTCTAGACCTACCCCTAGACTGGGAATCATAAGCAGGATAAGTCCATCCCTTAGTAGGCCAATTTCTACTAAACTTCGGAGGCTGCACCTGCAAAAAATCCTTAACAGTCTGCATAGACTTAGCCTTGTCCTCCATTTTCTTTAAAACTGCTTCCACAGGCGAACCAAACAACACATCAGACTGTAAAGGAGCATCCAAAATCCTTGTTTTAACATGCTCAGCTAAATTCTGATCTCTCAACCAGGCGTGCCTACGAAGAACAGAACCAGTGGCAGCCACCCTCGAGGAGGCCTGCACAGCATCAAAACCACACTGCAAGGAATGTTTACCCACCTGTTCAGACACATGAACTAAATCCTGCAACTCTTTACACTCAATACCTTCCGCCAGAGCATCCACCTTAGATTTCAACTGTGAAAGGAGATAATTCTGATATTTTAACATGTGAAACTGACAATTCAACGCCCTCATGGCTAAAGTGGAAGAAGTATACACTTTCTTTCCCCATCTATCCAAAGCCCTTGCCTCTTTATCAGGAGGAACAGGATTTTTAACAACAGAGGCCTTCACACCTTTAGGCCCCTGAGAGACAGTTTCGGGTCTGCCCTAGGACTCTTAAAAGATACTTATGAGCTTCAGGCACCCTGTAGTACCTATCCGGTTTAACTGGGGCAGGAGGCAGAGAATCAGGATTCAAGGAAGCCTCTGCAAAACATCTTCCACCACATTCAGAACAGGAGGTATAGCTAAAGGCCTATGCTGGGGTAAAACAAGAATTCCCTAAGCCTCTTTCTGGAATCAGAGAAATCTTGACCTTCCCATTTAAAATGCTCCCTCATGGAATGCAGAGTCTCTGAAAATGAAAAATCCTCAGGAGGAGAAGCTGAAGGAGTAGAATCATCCACATCAGAATCAGAATAAGGAGGATACTCCTGCAAGTCTTCAGCCGAAGACTCAGAAGCCTCCGAACATTGCTCAAAACTCTCAAACACAGGTTCCACCCTAGGCCTCTTATCAGGAGGGGGCATAGAACCTCTAATCATAGTAATCAAATCCTCTGCCATTTTAAGCATATGTTTCTTAGGTAAAGACCCTGAAGCACTAGGAGAAATCCCCACTGAAGCTAAACTTGGCCTGCTTCTCAAAGAAGCCTTGGAAACAGAAGGGGAGGCTCTAACCACCTTAGGAAGAGAGGGAAGAACAGCCACCTGAGAAGCCCCCTCAGCCTGGCCTACTTCCTGAGAGGATACATCCTGTAACAGTATAGTCTCTCCCTGAGACTCCAAAGAAACTCCTGGCAGAACCTCCGGCTCCACTGAGCCTTCTAAAGGACCGACGTCTGGGACTGTCGGTTCTTCCACTCTAGGCTTTGCAGTTTTGTCCTTGCGCTTTTTGGCCGAAGCGGGCGTCGGAGCATCCGACGGCATTTTATAATTACAACGCTTCCCAAAACCAACCTAGCACAGTCTAACCTTCTCTTAATAGTGCGTTTGTTAAATCTAGCACAAGAGCGGCATCCAACAACGTCGTGCTCAGGCCCTAAACAAGGTATACACAAAGTATGGTAATCCCTATGAGGTATCTGTTTCCCACAAGAAATACAGTTATTCACTTTTTCTGACATCCGGTTAAATACTGAGGCAAGAAAAACCAAAATATTCCCAACGGGTACTTAGCCAACTTTGATTCGGTCTGAAACTCTGACTTCAGAAACTTTCAGAACGCCAACCTGCACTCGCAAAATTGCTTCTGCATCGGACCATGCGGCAAAAAAGACTGAGGATATGACGTCGGTCATGCGCATTAGTACCCTGACGTACTGACGTCAGTCTAATGCGCCGTGACCGACGTCAGCCATATACTTTGGTATTCGGGCCGACTGGACAGCGGACTACCCAATAGTTAGGACTGCAGCAATGTGGAATGAAGAACATCAAATGTGCCACAGGTGTTAATTTAGCAGGTACACCATCAAACCCAGGGGAACAATGATGTGGAAATCTAATGCTATGAATGGCAAGCAGGACAGAAAAATGTAGTACAATTCCACAAGTACTTGTCAGGAAAAATAACATTAACAGATTGAGGATTTGTCAGAAACGTTCCTTTTTTTAAGCAATGCATAAATATGTCTACAACAATCTTAAGAGAAGAGAACATCTAGTAATTATGATGTTTAGCTTGCTTTGGTGTATTGCTGCATCCTGTCAGGTCATGAGTATCTTTCTAGAAGCCTCAGAGATTTTTAATAAGTCTGGCAAACATCACACATGCAGAAAATTAGATTACAAATTAAGTTATGACCAGGATGTGTGCATGGTTCTGCACAAATTCCTTTTCAGGGTTCTGTCCCCTAATGTGTACAAAGCTCACTTCCGAGGCTTCACTCAGAGGATACTCCTCCAGAAGGAGGAAGCCAATTCCCTCACTAAGAAAAATGAGACTGCATCAGTCCCTCACTCCCACCCTTTTCCTGCATTCAGGCTACTAATAAAATTCACATCATCCAGGTGGCAGTTAGGGTTTTATCAATCCATTTCCCTATTTATCTAGTTGGGAGTTCGGTTACCTTAGATGAAAGAGTGCAATACATTACTTCCTCAAACTGCCACATGTTTCTCAAAGTATGCCTCAGCCTCAATCATTTGCACAAACAATGCAAGTTGTTCCAAAACATTCTGTCTGAAGTTCTGTAGTCACAATGAGAAGCTGTATAAAGCATAGAAAACAACAAAGTGGTCATTTACCAAATTAAGATGGAATTCACAATGATTAACGTTTGAGAAAAGGAGCCAATGAGATTAGAAGCCATTCCAAGGCATATTTTCTACATGAAATCAGAGGCAGTGGAGTGATGATAGCCAAACACTACTTACCGGATGCTAACATTTCTAACCACAATATACATCTTGGTTTATGAAAGTAGGCTTACTTAGGAAAACTCATCTAAATTTATGCTTTTAAGAGTTGTAAAGCTATGGAATATGCGAGGCAAAGTGTACTAGAAATTACCTCCACAGAAACTTGGCTTGACAACTCAACTCCACCTGAACCCAGAAAACTAAATAACTACTGATCACCCCAACTCTCCTCCCAAAAAAATACCTTTCATATACTGTTAATAGGTTCATAGGGTCATAAATGAATACTACTCTAACTGCCCTAAAGGGCAGTTTTGAGCCTAGCTAATATCCTGAGGCAGACTCAAAAGACTCAAACCCTGTATTTTGTCTCTATGAGGTGACACCCCTACACATTACACTCAAATAATTTACGATCCTAAGGAAAATACAAGCTGCAGTACCTCTGACAAGACAATAGCTGCTCTTTACTAAACTCACATATAGTGACATCATGACTCCTCTTGTTTTATTTTGTTTACAACCTTTGTTACAACCTTATACAAATGCACAGGTAATCTCTTACTTTCATTTTCTCCTCCTCTTATATTCATAAATTGTATGATATAAGGTTATTAATCATCTATGCAAAAATGTATATGTAACCAAGATGAAATTATTATATGCAATTTGGAAAATGAAAATATATCGTATACTGCCAATGTATGTGAATATTGGAGCTTTTCTCCCCAGGCCTACACTAAAATATGGTATCTATCCCAGTCAACAAAAATAAATAAAATAAATACATAAAAATAAACTATGCCAAATGCATCCAAGATTCCCTGTAAGCCCATGTTAAAAGTTGACCCTTAAAATGTTATAAAAACGTTCAGCTCCTGCTTTACAAAAAGCTTTATATTTTAATCTTGGAACATTAATACTTGGGTATGAGAATTGCCCCCCCCCCCTTTTCTAGAAATTACCTTTGCATCATCATAACTCTGCTATTCTTTACTCAAATTCAAAACAAGGCGAAAATAATTGAGACATAAAAGCCAAATATAATGGACCATGTTAAGTATTACTTTAACTCACTTAAAAAATAGAATATGTTTTGTATCATCACTGGCTTTCTGAATAATAAACAAGAAACTCTAATGTCTGATATTACGTTACTGACTATAATCCTCAATGATCTACCAGAAAATCAAAAATTTTATGAGGGCCAGGGCAAAAATATGAGGGGGTAGTCTGTAAAATCAGGGACAGTTAAGAGCAATGTGTGTCACTTATTGGTATAATCATATTCATTATATATATTTTATGCACATAAGGTCCTTATTATGTTCGAAAAACCTATGAATATGTATTTGCATGCTTTTAAGAGGACTTGTCAGGCTAGGCACCTTCTCCATTGTGATCCTGAAAAAGATAAAAAGCAAGTATCAGAAAATAAACACGTTAGGATCTTTGTTCACATTTACTGCATGCTACTAGTACTTTAATCCTGCAAGTAATTAACCTGTTATTAACTTTGCAACAGCATTATTTAGCAAATGCTGTGGCAGGAAGGTGCAGTACAAAAGTGCAGCAGGTTGTACGGTTGCCTCACAGCTCTAGCTTCTGCAGTTCCGTTTCTGGCTGGGATGCCTTCTGTGCAGAGCCTGAAGGTCCGCCATGTCTACTTGACTTTTTGTCAGGGGGTTCTACTTATTTCTCCCAAATTCCACATCCCAAATATTCATGCAAATAAATGAATTGGCTATGTGTGGGCATGTGGGTGTGGGTGTGTACATAGATGAATAGACTGCCATAGCTTATAACTGGCTTATTTGGACTTGCATCTACTGCTTGCCAGGATATTTGCTGGATATCCCAACACCCTAAATAGGATAAAGTGGGTATGGGAGAATGAGTACATGAATGAATGCAGAAGGAATACACTGTTTTTACACTGTGCTGTCATGGTATGACTTCAGTGTTATGACTGCAGGAAAATTGTATGCAGGGAAAAAGTTGTTATATCTTACCATAACGTTCCATCTGTGTTGTTCATCTTCATTCATTTATTACTGATAGGTGTCGGTTCAGTCCTCGGTTCAGTCCTCGTAACAGAGTCAGCCTTATACCAAGCTCGCGCCAGCCAAAAACCCTCGAGCTAAGCTTTACCCATAGTGTCCTTCTCCCAGTTACCTCAGATCTCATTTGACCATAGCAAGAAAAGCAGAGGCTATATCTGCTCAAGTTCCCTAGAATGACACTGGACCCAGACAATCACCTAGGAGGGGGAAGGAGGGAGGGACGTAATGAATGAATGAAGATGAACAAAGATGAAACATTATGGTTAAGACATAACTTCTTTATCCGATGATGTTAATCTTCATTCATTCCTTACTGATGGGATAGAATCCCTAGCTACCTTATATGTCCTGGGTGGCCCCTATGGAAGAAAATTCCTGAGCACCATCAAACCAAAGGAGGCTCTTCTCCTGAAGACCAGATCCAATTTGTAGTGAGAGATAAAGGTATGGGGAGTGTAGCCCATGTTGCAGCTGCACAGATATCCATGGATGTCCTTGAATGAAAGGCTGCTGAAGTTACCACAGATCTGGCGGAATGTGCTTTGATTTTGCCTGGTATACGGGTTTTTGAATGTTGGTACACCAAGAGTATACAATCTCTTAGCCATTTGGACAGGGTTACTTTAGAGACAGCTTTCCCCAGTTTTGGGCCTGAAAAGGATACAAACAATTGGTCTGACATGCGGATTTCCTTAGTTCTGTCCAGATAAAATCTCAATTGTGTATGCACATCTAAAAGATGGAGGCAATATTCTCCTTTGTTTGAGAAATTAGAAAAGAAAACTGGTAGAACACTGAGATCTAAAATTGGCCTCCAGTCCCCTGTCTTTTTTGGCACTAAAAAGAATCTGGAGTAGAATCCAGATCCTATTTGGTCTGGTGGGACTGTTTGGATTACTCTTTTTTGACACAGCTTTTTTATCTCTATGGCTGCCGATTCCCTTTGAATGGGTGGAATGTCGGGAATATGTTTTTGTGGATTGGGAAAGGAGTTCAATTTGATTTTGTAGCCTCTGGTGATTATCCTCTGTACCCAAGAATCTGTGGTTATGCAATGCCAGGCTGTTTGGTGCAGGGAAAAACATCACGTGACTGTTTCCAGAGGAAAGCAAATGGGCTGCTCTTCAGGACCGCTGATAGGGTTGTCCGGAGAAAGAATCTCTGCACCCCTGATTACGCGGTCCTCCTCTGCTTCTGTAGGGGTGTCTTCCACTAGAGTTACCCCCTCTGCCTCTCGGGGAGAACTCACCATGTGTTCTGAAAATTACCCTGAGACTTTTTGTGCCACATTTTCCCACTACGATGGTTCCTTGAACAAGGACACTGGGGGGTGGAGAAATATACACCTACTGCAGACAGGGTTTTCCATCCTTCTCATACCTGGCTAATGTGCCCTTCACTTTAGGGCCAAATAGGGATAATGCTTCCACAGGAGCATTAAGGAAGGAAGACAAAGGGGTCCACAAAATCACACAGCTCTAGCTGCTCCTTCGGTTGCATGTGATATTAACCACATGGACGAGTTAGATATAGATTCCAGGGTAGCTAGTTGTGAGGCAACCTTGTCGCGTACCTCATCAGACACTTGTCCTGCTAAGACTCCAGAGAGTTCAGAGACCAGATCTCTTTGGAGCCTAGTGAAATGTGTCGATAGTTCAAGGACCTAATAGAGAAGGTCGATGATGCAAACACTTGCTTCCCTCGTTAGTCCACCACCTTGGACTCCCTCTTAGGTGATTGGACCTTCCGGCTTTCCCATAAGAGCTCTTTTTCCATGTCCGCCGCCACCACAGTGTCCACTGGAAGACCCTTAAACCAGTGTAGGTTCTCTTCTGGGGGTGATAAAATTTTAATTGGGTCTCTTTGGGATAGATTCAATGGTGTCAGGATTTTCCCAAGCCCTCTGCACTATAAGCTGTATCAGTTCGTCTGCAGGTGGGGTCACCCAAGAGGTAGAAGGTCGAGCAAGAAAAGCCTGTAGAAAGACGGACTCCTCGGAGAAAGGGTTGGAGGGCTGCCAATCACCCCTCTGTTTTAATATTTCAAGGATGTCTCCAAAGGAGACATCTTCAGGGGGTGACCATGGGGACCTTTCCCCTTCATCGAAGTCCGTATCCTCAGTGAGAGACTCCTCAGGAGAATCAACGTGCTTCCTCTTGCACGATTTCTCCTTGGGTCCTTCTTCAGAGGGACTTTCTGTAGAGGACGCAGAAGAACAGGCACCCTGCAATAGGGTCTCCTGAGGCTCTTGTGCTCGATGTCCCATAACGGTGGCTTGTGTCAGTTGCGGCTGAGAGGGAAGAGTCAATGGGTAATCCCAACGTCAACGGTTTGCCAACAGTGGCAAATGCCCTTTTCACTGCTTGGAATGCAGGTCCACCTGAAGAGGGATGGGAGCCCGGAACAGAGAATGACAACCTCTGAACTGGAGTCACACCCCGCTCCAGCAGACCCATCTCCATCCCTGGGTTCCTGGAACAGAGGACAGTGCTGTAGAAAAAGTTCTTGCCACTCCTGGAACCAGAGACGTCGCAGTCCAACCACGATCCTGAGAAAGCTTCGGTTCCAACTGAACCGATTGCCAAAGGGGCAACTCCGAAACCATGGTGAGACCCACCAGTGCGACCATAGTCATGGGTACCGTAATGGACGTTGGCTCCAGCATCTTCGATGCCTACTCTGAGATCAAAGGAGGAAATTAAGCCCCTGAACCGATTGCCAAAGGAGCAACTCCGAAACCATGGTGAGACCCACCAGTGCGACCATAGTCATGGGTACCGTAATGGATGTTGGCTCCAGCATCTTCGATGCCTACTCTGAGATCAAAGGAGGAAATTAAGCCGGAGTCCTTGGAGAAGTACCCCCAACTGCCAAAAAGAATGGGAGTTTTGGCTGGAGTAGTAATCCCTTTAGCCATCAGCAACAGATCAACAAGACACACCACATCAAGTTCAGAGAGGCTTCTGGTTGATCTAACAGAATTTCTTGATGGTGACTTCCGTTCCAGGAAGGGGATAAACTGTTGCCCCAGAAAAGGATCCACCTTCGGAGAATATCGAGTCCGACATTCCAACGGTACCAAAAACTCGGTAAAGGCTTGAGTAAGCATGGTCAGTTTTTCTGGGCCAGGAAAGGCTCTAGACGGTGCCATGGTCAGTGCAGACGTTAAATCACTAGATGGTACCAAGGGAGACAATTTGCAAATGCACAGATGGGTGTCGTAGTACTCCGTGCCGAAATGGTGATCAGTGCCAATTGCACAACTTTAGCAGGTGGTACCTTAGCAGGTACCATAACAGTCATTGTCAGTTTATAGTCTCTTTCAAATGTTTAGTCTTTGGTTTCTCTGACTTTTCACCGGGTGAAGATGGAACAGAGTTCGATCTCTTTTTATGGGATTTGCTTGGAGGGGGTGAACCCTCCGGCGCAGAGATGGCCTCTGAAAAAGGCATTTTAAGAAGGCCTTTCAGGATGAGTTTGCTTCACCTCTCATTGAAGGTTTTACAACTGAACCCCCAACAAATAACACAGGGAGGCTGGACAGATAAATGAGATACATTTAAACAATATACACAAGATGTGTGTTATTGGAATTCGGCATTTTGCGGCCGCACTGGTCGCACAGTTTAAAACCAGATGTTCCCTTTTTTTCTGACATGTCTAAAGAAAAATAGGATACAGAAAGTTTTTTTTTTTTTTTTTTTTTTTTTTTAATATAAAAGAGCTAGAGGAAGGAGAGGAAATACCAACAATGGTAATAGAGAGAATTACCACAAGGGTAAGGGAGAGGGGATACCAACAATTGTATAAGAAACAGTACCTTAAAAAAACGTAAGAAAGGCAGTAAAGGAAATAAGAGACTTTCCAAGAAAGAGGATAAACTAGCGACTAACAAGAAAGTTGAAAGGGTTTTCAAAAGTTAGAAAATTTTAATTATTTACCTAAGCTTAGTCGAGAGCTGGCTTGACACAGCTATTCGGCAATGTGGCAAATGAGATCTGAGGTAACCGGGAGAAGGGCACTATGGGTAAGCTTAGCTCAAGAGTTTTCGGCTGGCGCAAGCTTGGTATAAGGCGGACTCGGTTCCGAGGATGGAGCCAACATCCATCAGTAAGGAATGAATGAAAATTAACATCAGATGATAGTGTTTCTGCTCTGTGACTAATCCCCAAAGCTTCTGGAGATCCCCACCCTAACTGAAGCAATAACAAAGGCTCCAGGCTTGATCTACTATGCCTTCTTGCTGATGCACACATCATTTACTCATCTTACCTACTTAATGTCAAATCCTTCCATAGGTTCATAGGAGGTTACTAAGCTAGTAGCCCTAGAGCCTTTACAAGCCTAGCCACGTTAATCCCAAGTAGCCACATATGTTTTTTTCTGGACAGTTCACAGAACAAACTTATGAACAGAGTGGGTCTGTGATTAACCCTACCTACGCTACCCCTGTCCATGAGGGACATGAAGTGCCATGCCAAGGGTGACTTTACAGTCTCCCACCCAGTTATCTAGGTTGTGTTTGAAAAGGGTCAGTAAAGAACTCTGTTTTGTGTGAAAATGGCGTCTATTCCAGAGAACAGCAATCTCTGAGAGACATATCTGTCTCTACAGCATGTTCTGTTAACGTCACAGGCTAGGCTGAGATCCCTAGAGAGAGCAATTTTTATACCGTTTGACTTGCAGATTTCCAGCATTTTCATTTGGACAGGGTCAGAGACTGCCCTATAGGCCAGGAACAAGTTGCCTCTCAGCAGCCTATAAGATACATAGTAAAGTGACAGGGCTTTCAGCCTATCCACATAGAAAATACGGTGATTCTAAACCATGACCTTAGTGAGAAACCTGTGAGGTCTCTCCAGATGCTGCAGATGTCTGGTGAGGTACATGCAAAAGGGTGCATTATACTCTAGTAGTGGTGTGACGAGGGTTGAGTAAAGTGGAGTTATAACTTTGCTTGAACTGGATACGATGTCCTTGCTTATAAGAGGTGCTACGTAGATGGTAGATGGTTTTCCTTACCACTGTGGAAACTTAGTGGTAAAAGTCCAGATTGCTATCAACCTGTGTTCCCAAGTCTCGCACAACTAGATTAGAACTCAGGGGATCAATATTGTAATTTGTTGGGAATTCTGTCTTGCCAAAGGGAATAATGACGCTCTCTTTTTTTTGCATTTAGTTTTACATCATGGTTTTGGCACCAATCATTTGTTTGTGTTAGCCCTTCTTGTAATATGTTTACATCATTGGTGGACTCTATGATTGCTCCTAGTTTGCAATCAGTGAACTTGGTGAGCCAGAGGCAGTCTACTTTGGCCTGCAATTCTGAGAAATAGATAGCAAAACAGTAAGGGGCCCAGCACAGACCCCTGTGGTACCCCACTAGTGATGGGTCTACTGGTGAAGGTGGAGTTCCAAAATAACTTCTTCGAATTTGGCACACTTTTCCAAGGCTGATGTGCTTCACCCAAAATATCACCATATGCTTGCAGAAGTTTCAGTCACATTATTTAGATGATATCTTATAGTCAGTGAAAGAAGGTAAAGTAGCCCTTAACATTAACATTCTAGCGAAGCATCAGTATTAAAATTATATATATATATATATATATATATATATATATCGTTAGTTAGTTAGTATTTTTTACTTTATTCTTTTTCTCATCTCTGAAAAAATTCCTGACGTAAGGTCATACAACCTTTTCCCAGAGTTGTATTGCGTTATAAAGGGTAAATTAAAAGACCTTGACCTCAATAACGCATAATGCAACCAATGTGAAACAATATTCAATGATCTAAAAAAAAAGTCATGCAATCACACAACCCTGCTCCACAAACTTTTTTCCATAGCTTTACTAGTTTATCCTTCTTATGATTTGATAATTACATCCATGGTATGCAAGACAGCGTAATGGCTAAAATGACAGCTGCACCCAATTCAAACATGCTACAAGACATTCTACAGTCCTCTAAGGTTTTGACAATGGTCAAAGATCTCTTGTCAGGAAAACCAACTTCAGCAGCACACTGTCAACACTGTGGTCTGTTCCTTTCTTCTGAAACAGCAATGGCATTCAACTACAGCTGGAAGTTAAAACTGCAATGGCATTCAACTACAGCTGGAAGTTGACTTCACAGAAGTAAATGTCTTAACAGGGAGACCATTCCAAACTAAATTAAAACCAAATAAAAGCCATCCGCAAGAAGAAAATGCAAGGAAGAAAACAGGGTTCTTCTGTGGAATAGCAGTACCATAACTGAGCTCAAAGAATTATTTTTTTTTTGCTTCCTTTCTTTATTTTAGCATAGATCACCAAAGCTTTGAACATAACACTGCCTCCTCAAATATTAGGCATCTGGAAATGGATCTAAATAAAATTCTCATTACATATCAATGCAGCAGTCACATTAAAACTTGAGTTACCTTTAATGATAGGTCTAGGAGAAAGAAAATACAATATTTTTCTCTAAGCAGACATGGAAGGATCCATGTAATCTACAGTGGAGTAACCTAAATTCAGAGGACATAATCATTAGTGATTCTAAAGTATGACACATTTGTGAGGGAATGGTTTAGGAGGAGAGTTCAAGGAATGAAAATGCACCTACTTACTAGATAGGTATTTCTACAAATTTGTGTTGATGAAATGGCTACTGTGTGTTCAAGAAGTTGTTCTGCTGTACAGGGAAAGCGAATTACCTGTGTAAAACAATTCTGGTGAAAGCTGATGGGACTAGAATTAAATGCGCCTCCGTGTAAGGTCTAAAGTGCTTTTGGGAAAGCAATGCAAGAGACTGTCAGAAAACAGTAAACAGAACTGAGTTTCTACACTCAATACTTGAAATGTTTACTTTGTGAAAGACATGCACATGTGATATGTGTTTTTTGATTTATGTCGTTCTCAAAGCTAAACAGAAGCATGTTTTATTTTGCCCCACTAAATAAACCCACGTTTTGAAATTTCTTAAGCTGGCTTTCAGACAGGTCTTCTACTGCACAGTGAATAAAGTTACCATAACAGTTATATATCTGTATGTCTGTCAATCAATCTATCTATACACACAATAAACAGCTGCGCAGAATTCATCTGGATACCAGCCATTCACTGGAGCTGTTATATGAATTTAAGTACAGTTTACTCAGATCTCAGATAATTGCTGACAGCTGCCTGTTTACACAGCTTCTTAAGCTAAATGCAAAAAATGGACGGCATAAAATAGTATGGGGAGGGGGCTTCCACACCCGCTGACATAGGGGCTCTGGCTGTGCACCCCAGATTTCTATATATACTGCCTTCAAGGCTGCATCAACCTCGAAAAAAAAGAAGTTATGTACTCACCATAACACACTATGATGGTAGTCAATCTCACCCTTCATTTTTACATATGGGTTCGGAGCCAATCCTAGGCTCCGACTTGGCCGATTTACAAGCTCTAAGACTTCTGGTTGGCTTGTGGCTAAGCAGGTATTCCATGGTGCACCAGAGCAATCCCCAGATCTTGTTTGCTGCTCGCTACAAACAGAAAAATCCCTAACCAACAAACCAGTACTAAAAGGTCACCAACCAAGATAATCAAATTACTACCTCCAGATCTTCCAGGATGGGGGCAGCAGGGTGGGTTGGTAAAAATGAAGGGTGAGATGGACTACCAACATGGAAAGTTATGGTGAAGTCCAATCTCACCTTCATTTTTACATATGGGACAGTGTCCCTAGCACCTTATTCTTGGGTGGCTCATTAGAAAATACTCCTGAGCACTGTGGAGCCAAAGGATGCTCTACCCCTGGATGCCAAATCCAACTTACAATGTGTAATAAAGGTGCGAGGGGTAGCCCACATAGCTGCTGCACAAATATGATCAAGTGGTACCCTGGCTTGAAGGGCTGCAGAGGTAGACCGAGACCTGGTAGAATGAGCTTTGATCCTGTGGGGTAAAGGTCTGCCCTCCCAATTGTAGATGAAGGCTATGCAACTAGAAATCCAATTAGACAATGTCACTTTAGAAACAGGTAAGCCCAATCTGGAGTCAGAAAAAGAAATTAATAACTGGTCTGACTTGCGAAATTCTTTGGTCCGTTGCAAATAAAAACGTAGTTGTCTATGAACATCCAGCTGGTGGAAACTATACTCAGCTGCGTTACAGTGACTGGGAAGGAAAGCTGTAAGCTCAATGGACTAATTTAAGATGGCATTAGCACAAACACTGGGAACAAACGAAGGATTGGTACATAAAGATACCCTGTCTTTATGAAAGATTAATTAAGGTGGCTTAGTAGACAGGGCTAATAGCTCAGATACCAGTCTCGCTGACATAATGGCTACTAAGAACACAGTCTTCCAAGACAAATATTTTAAAGAAGATGAGTGAGAAGGTTCAAAGGGAGGGGATGTCAATTTGGACAACACAAAAAGTCCCAAGAAGCCACAGGTTCTTGTAATGGTGGTCTCAGTAAAGTGGCCCCTCTCAAGAAAGTCTTGCATAGCTTATGAGACATAAGGTTGGCATTCGGGGACCCTAAATAAAAATGAGAGATTGCCACCAACTGTACTTTGATGGTGGCTGCGGCAGATCCCTGCTGAAAAAGCTCCGAAAGGAATTCCAGAATCATGGGAATAGGAGCGGTGTAAGGATCCACGTTCATTTTCCGTGCCCAGATAGAAAACCTTTTCCATTTACTGTCATATAGCCCTTCTGGTTGAGGGTTTATGCGAGGATAAGAGAATATGTGACACTGAGGAAGAAACATCATGAAGCCTGACTAGAGATGGAACTGGAGCAGCCATGCTGTCAATTTGAGGGTGTGGAGAGCGGGATGTAGCGAACCCGACATGTGGGTCAACAGATCTGGAACGGAGTCCAGAATCCAAAGATCATCCAGGAGAAGAGGCTCGAGGAAGGGGAACCAGACCTGACGAGGCCAGTAAGGAGCAATGAGGATCAACTTGCTTCCCAGCCGATTGGCTTTCTAAATCACTTTGGGGATAACAGGGAATGGATGAAAGGCTTACAGAAGTCCCGTGGGCCAATCGTGAACCAGAGCGTCTCTGGGTGTTTCCCCGGAGGGGAAATCAGGGGAAAAATAGCTGCTGCACTTGGCATTGACTGGGCTGGCAAAAAGGTCGCAGTAAGGCTGTCCCCATCTACGGAAAATCTGTTCCACTATTTCCCATTTCAGAGACCACTCGTAAGGCAAGATTGCCCGGCTTAGCTTGTCGGCTATCACGTTGGTTGTCCCCGGAATGTGCGTTGCCACCAGAAAGCGTTGGGAAGAAGTCGCCCATTCCCAAACTCGCATGGCCTCTCGACTGAGTGGGTAAGATCTGGTACCGCCCTGTTTGTTGATATACCAAACAACCGACATGTTGTCCAATTGCATCGCAATCGTCCCTGGAGGAATAAGGTCCTGAAGTGCTTGCAACACCAGAAGCACCGCCCTCATCTCCAGAACACTGATATGCAGACGAGCCACGTGTTCTTGCCATGTGCCATGGACAGTCCTGCCAAGATAATGCCCCTCCAATTACATCGGAATCATCCCTGGAGGAATAAGGTCCTGAAGTGCTTGCAACGCCAGAAGCACTGCCCTCATCTCCAGAACACTGATATGCAGATGAGCCTCTTGTTCTTGCCATGGACAGTCCTGCCAAGATAATGCCCCTCCCACCCAACCTGGGAAGCATCTGTGGTCACAGTGGCAACAGGTTGGGCAGGAACAAAGGGAGCTCCCGAGAACAAGTGGTTGGGAGCTATCCACCAAAGAAGGTCCTTTTTGCATGATTCCATCAGCAGGATAGGGTGACTCAGCGGTAGATACTGGAATGACCACTGGGAAGACAGCCGTCATTGGAGGATTCTCATGTGCAACCTGGCTAAAGGTATTAACAGAATGGTTGAGGTCATCGTACAGAGAAGTTGAAGAATCCATTTTGCTTTGATTTTCCAAAGAGCAAGATGACGCTGAACTTGTGAGATGAGGTTTTGTGCTCTTTCGGAGGGGAAACGAACTGTCATTCACTGTGTCTACCTCTGCACCTATAAAAATCACATATTGCGAGGGCAGTAATGCAGATTTTTCCCAGTTTATGGAGATCCCTAGTTGAGCACAAAGTTGAATTGTGGTGTCCCTGTTTTGGATGAGTAGATGCCTGGTGGGAGCAGTCAGGAGCCAGTCGTCCAAATACAGAAACACCTGGAACCCCTGATGTCTCACGTGAGCTGTCACTACTGCCATGCATTTGGTAAACACCCTGGGGGCTGTGGTGAGACCAAAGGGCAGAGCATGAAACTGATAATGACTAGTTCCCAGCCGGAATGCAGATATCTCCTTGACGCCTTGTCCATTTTTATATGGTAGTAGGCGTCTTGGAGATCCAGAGCGCACATCCAATAGTCTTTCTCTAACAACGGGAGTTATCGACTGCAGTGTGACCATCCAAAACTTGTCCTTCTTCACGGATTCATTTAATCTGCTGAGGTCCAAAATTGGCCTCCAGTCTCCGGTTTGTTTTGGGACTAAAAAGAACCTGGAGTAAGTACCGGATCCTGTCTGGTCTGCTGGGACAGGCTGGATGACTCTTTTTAGGAGCAACTTGTTGATCTCCACAGTTACCTGATCCCTGTGATTGGGTGGAACATCTGGGATCTTTTTGGGAACAAACAGTGGAAGGGAAAAGGGTATGATATAGCCTCTGGTAACAACTCTTTGTACCCACTTGTCTTTGGTGATATTTAGCCAGGCTTCTGAATACAAAGAGATGCGACCCCTGACTGGCCCCAGAGAAATGCAGTCGGGCCCCACATCAGGAGTGCTGATAAGGCTGCCCTCGAAAGGAATCACGGCCTTGCTGGTATTGCAGACCACCCCTGCCTCTAGGAGAGACGTCTATCATTTCCTCCTTCTCTGCCTATGAAGGAGGATTCGCTCTGTGTCCAGAAAGACCCTCTGGGACTTTTTGAACCACATTTTACCTCCCCTTTGGCCTCTGGGGTATGGCCGAGAGGGAACGGTAAAATGGACTCCCACGGCAGAGAGAGTCTTTCCTTCTTGCTCACACTGAGTGAGTGTTTCTTTCACCTTGGGACCAAACAGAGGAACCATCAAACGGGGCGTTGGTGAAGGTGGACTTAAAAGGCTCCCCAAAATTACACAGGTGCATCCAGGAGTGGCGCCTAAGGGCAACTCCTGAACCCGCTGCTCTGCTCGCTCCATTAGCCGCATGTGAGATAAGCCGCATGGAGGAGTTAACTACAGAATTTAGGGACTCCCTAAGGACAAGCACCCTGTATGAAATCTTCTAACTCCTTGAGGAGATCCCTCTGCATCCTCGTGAAGTGAGTAAGATAGTTCAGAGATCGAAGTGTAAATGCCGCTGAACTACATACACGCTTCCCAAATCTGTCCATCTGTCGAGACTCCTTGTTTGGCGGATGAACAGAGGAAGAAGTAGTCTCCGCCAACTCCTTCATGGCTGCCGCCACCACCATGGCATCTACGGGAACGCCCTTAGACAAGAACTCTTTTTCAGGAGGGGCACATAGAAACTTATTTGGTCTCCTGGGGACTGGCTCCACGGCATCGGGAGTATCCCACACCTTCCGACTAACCAGATCCATTAGTTCGTCAAAAGGCAGAGACACCCAAGAGGCAGAGGGTTGAGACCCAAATGCCTTCAGGTACACCGACTCCTCACCAGAAGGGGTGACAGTGGGCCAGTTGCTCCTCTGTTTAAGGATCTCCAGGATGTCCACAAAGGAAACATCATCAGAGGATGACTTGGGGGACCCTTCCGACTCCTCGAGGTCAGATTCTGGGGAGGCCTTGGAAGAGTGGAGACTACCAGCCAGTGGCTCCTGAGGCTGCGGGTCTCTGCTGTATCTGGGGAGAGTAGGGGCTGAGACTGAAGTGGGTGCCCTGGGGGGAAGAGTGCTTGTACCACTGGCAGGGGCTGTAGATTGAGACAGCATGCTCCTCATCACCTCAAAAGCAGACCTCTCCGGCTCTGAGGATCTCCCCCGCTCCGAAGAGACAAAGGTTGGTGCCGGAGCCAGAGCCATCGGCTCCGACATAGATGCAGGTCCAAGCTCACCCTGGCGAAAGCACTGAGAGGAAGGCTCGGAACTGAAGATCGATTCAAACCCTCCCCATCCGCGCCGACAGAACAGCCTCGGTCCCTGGACACGACAGACGGAGCAGAAAGTGTCGGAGCCGAACTCTGCTCCAATGCAGCAGCAAGGGGAGCCGGAACAGAGGGTTCCTCCACTGGTAACAAGCACTCCGGCTCCAAAAGGCCAACAAGGCTTGGAGGAGGAATAGTAGACAAGGGCAAAACTATAGCGAGTGGCTCCGGAACAGACTGGGTCAGAGCCAACAAAAATTTAGGCAGAGCAGACTACTTCAGGAGTCTCAGTACTACCCTTTCCATATCTTCTTCCGAAAGGCTCCTGGAAGATCTTGAAGATAAAGTAGGGGATCTCGACCTAGGAGGCACTGGTGACTTGATTAACAAGGAGACCGGTAGGGATTCTACAGACCGGCTCCGAGCAGTAGAGTCAACTGCTATTTCCAAAGGTTCAGAGGTCAGCACTGAAGCATCTGTAACCGACTGATACCATGGTGCTCTCCTTCAGCTCCGAAGACTGAGGAGTCGAGGAGGCAGATTTTGGTAATTTGGAAGGCGGCCCCAAGACACCAGCCGGTCGGTGCCAGGGAAGGCCTTTTAGAAGATTTAGATTTGGATTCATCTCTAGATTTTGTAGACTTGGAAGAAGAAGCCGATGAACTACATAAGGCTTCTTCAAAGGTTGGTTTCAGAAGACCCTTGAGTATCAGCTTGTTCTTTCTCTCCTGCAACACTCTAGGAGAGAAAGCATGACAGAACAAGCTTGATTCCTGCAAATGCATGGCTCCCAAACAGTAGACAAAGCTACTGTGGCCATCCGTTAATGATATTTTCTGGGAGCATTTCATGCATTTTTATGAACCCAGAGGGTTTATGCTCCTTAGACATTGCAGACACACACGCAAAACCAGAGAAGAGATAGAGAGAGAGAGAGTGAGAATAAATGAGGACTAGGTCCTCTAACTAAAACGGGCCTAGCCCTGCATAAGAGTTACACGAGGACTAGGTCCTCTAAGTTAAACGGGCCTAGCCCAGGGTAACAGAAAACAAGTATATAACACAGACACACACAGGAAAAAAATTTGCAACAGCAATCCTATAAATACTACTTTAGCGGATCCCCGCCAAAGACAACAAGTTAACAATCAGAGACCAAAAAAACGGTCCGAGCAGTACAAATAAATCAACAGGAGCCCCTGCTGATTAAGAGCAGAGAAAAAAAATGCCAAAACTAACTATCTAGGCAAAAAAGCACAACGGCGCCTAACTAACTAACTGGTACACAGGATACTAAACTACTAAGGTCAAACAAGTCCACAAGGACAACTTAGGCAAAGGCCTATAATATAACCATTTAGTAACACCAAATATGCAATATCCACTTATGAATGAAAAGAATTGAAAATGACTTGGCCAGAGCCAAGAGAAGCACATCCAAACTAGTCTACGTGGCAAACGAGATCTGGGGATTGCACTGCTGCACCATGGGATACCTGCTTAGCCAACAGCCAACCAGAAGTCTTCGAGCTTGTAATTCGTCCGAGTCGGAGCAGAGGATTGGCTCCGAACCCATATGTAAAAATGAAGGTGAGATTGGACTACCTAACATCTATATTTAGACAATGGGGTTCTGTATTTAAGTTTAGCCACAAATATATAAAAAAGTAGTTATGTATTTACTGTAACATTCCATCTGTGTCATCTTTCTCATTCTTCCTCGACCTGTGGGTTTCAGATTGGACTCTGCCACTTTCCAAAAGCTTCGGCTCCAAAGCTCAAGCTCCTCCCCTACCCATAATGCCTCACTCCCCCTGGTTACCTCAGATCGAGTTTGCTGCTACCATGTTTGCCTACAATAAACTATATAGACAAAGTACAACTACTTCTGAAAACTATTAACACAGAAAAGAGAAAGAACAGGAGCTCGACAAAGGAAGAGAGGTTCCTATAAACACATCTGTCAGGTCATGCACCAAGGGACAGGGGGAACGAGGAAGGGAAGGTCGAAGAACAATGAGAAAGACAACACAGATGGATTTATTATTAAGTACATAACTTCTTTATCTGATGTTGTCTTTTCATTCTTCCTTGACCTGTGTAAATAGTCCCCAGCTACGACAAAACCTTGGGTGGCCTTCATGGAAGGATATCCCAGAGCATTGCAGAACCAAAGGCAGCTCTACTTCTGGACACTATGTCCAATTTGTGGTGGGAAATAAAGGTATGAGAATTAGATCAGAAGGCAGCTGAATAACTATCGTCAACTGAAACTTTGGCCCAAAAGGCTTAAAAAGTTGCCATAGATTTAGTAGAATAAGCCTTAAGCCACTGAGGTAAAGGAACATCTTTGGATTCATAAATAAATGAAATGCTGTTGTTGTTGTATCTTTCGGCTTTTCCCGGTTAAGGGTCGCCACAGCAGAACTCCGGTCCGCTAATGATTGGCAGTAGATTTTTACGTACGGAGTTGCCAGCTCTGACGCACAACCTTCAACGAAGGTACACCCATTCACGCATGTCTCTACACAGAAGACGTTTTAGCTGAGAATTGAATAGGACAACATCTTACTGTGAGGCGACAACGCTACCGCAGCACCACCACAGCAGTATTCATAAACAAATGAAATACAGTCCATTAATCATTTGGCTAAGGTGGACTTGGTAACTAGTTTGCCCTTTTTTTGCATCCGAAAAAGATATGTAAAGCTGGTCAGACTTTCTGAAGGATTTAGTTCTGTCTAGATAGAAACACAACTGTCTGCGGACATCTAACAGGTGAAGTGTGTATTCTCCTTTGTTTTGGAAATGAGGGGAAAAAACAGTAGTTTGATAGATTGGTTTATATTGTTCTCAGTTGCCACTTTGGAAAGAAAGGATGGATTAGTATGTAAAATCACTCAGTGTAAGGATATTTAGAGGACAAAGCTTGAAATTCACACACTCATCTTACAGACATGATAGCCACCAGAAAAAGTCTTCCAAGATAAAAATTGTACATCTACTTTGGCTGAAGGCTCAAAGGGAGGAAGAACCAGGGCCTGCAAAACCATAGTTAGATCCTAAGGGGGTGGTGTTGGATCTTTGACAGGAGGGCAAAGAAGGAAAGCCCCTCTAAGAAAAGCCTTGCACAATCTAGATGAGGCTAAAGATGATGCTTTTTTCCTAAATGAAAATTCGAGAAGGCAGCCAGCTGCACCTTAACAGTGGAATGACTGGCCTCCCTGTGGAAAATATGAGCTAGAAATTCTAGGACTGCCAGTTAACATGGGCAGTAACGGGATCTAAATTCTGCTGTTTAGCCCAAACAGAAAATCTCTTCTACTTCCTCTTGTAAATTCGTCTTGTGGAAGATTTGTGGCAAGAGATCAGAATGCTACAGACTGGAGATGAAAGCCTGGCAGATCTAGCAATAATTGAAATTGGAGAAACCATGCACTTAGTTTCAGACCTGGGAGATCAGGGTGAATTTGCTCTGATGGATGGGACAGAAGATCTGGATGTAGTTTGAGCGTCCACAGAGGGCAAACTAGGTGAGACCAAAGAGAGGTGAACTAGATTTGTCAAGGCCAAAAAGGGGCAATGAGGATCACTTTGCTCTTCACCCAGGAGGCTTTCTGAAGAAACTTGAGGATTAAGGGGAGAGAAGGGAAAGGCAGAAAGCAATCCGGGAGGCCAAGCATGGACCAGAGCATCCCTGGGTGACTGTTCCTGAGGGGGAATCAAGGCAAAGAACCTGCTGCACTTGCTGGTGTGGAGAGAGGCCAAGTGGTTGCAGCAAGGTTGATCCCACTTGCAGAAGATTATGTTCGCCACTGACTGGTTCAGAGACCACTCATGAGGTATCAGTAGAACTCTGCTGAACCTGTTCACTAGAATGTTGCGCTCCCCTGAAATGTGTGTTGCAATCAGAAAACAGTTGGTAGAAAATCGCCCATTGCCACACTCTCATTGCTTCTCGGCACAGGGGATAGGATCTGGCTCCCCCCTTGCTTGTTGATGCATCAAACTACCAACATATTGTCCATTTGTACTGCAGTCATCCCTGGAGGAAGGAAGTTGTGAAGGGCCTGCAATATTACTTACAGTTGGGAACTATAACTTGATTAACAGTGAGGATGTCAAGAAAACAACAACAGAATTAATCCACAGTCCAAACCGCAATAGAGAAACCTCGCCACAGAATGTGAGGCTACTGCTTACAGCCGCTCCAGATGAACTTGCACAGAACAACCAAATCAGGTTGAAAATAAACACGGCTTAACTGAGTGACATTAAAAGCCATCCAAGAAATAACTATGGCCAACAATTTAACGTTACACCAGGTTTTAAAGAAATAATTGTTAAAAAATGCAGCTGGCCAACAACAGAAAATAAAACTGCACAGAACAAGAAGAGGTGCAACTGCAGAGTGCTAAACAGAAAATATGAGAGTATCTGGATAATATGCATGCGTTTAGAAAGACTGCTCTTGAGCAACTGTTTTTTGATAACTCCACAACACAGCAATTTTAGCACAACAACTTAGGCAATAGAAAGTAGAAAGGGTTGCTGCCGAACTTATGGATCCTATAAAAAGAAAAATAACCAACTATCTTTGGACCTCGCAGTGGTGCAGCAGTAGCATTGACAGCTCACAGTAAGAGGCTCTTCACTTCGATTCTCAGCTGGCGTCCCTTCTGTGTGGAGTCTGCATATCCTCCCTGCATTCGTGCGGGTTTCCTCCGGGGTCTCCAGTTTCCTCCTACGTTAAAGACATGCATCTGGAGCTTTTCTCCCCAGGCCTCCGCTGAAAATTGTCTTAGTTTCAAGTCGGACTTTCCCGGTAAACAAATGTTAACTATAAATAAATTAATCTCTTAGCAGTATTTAGATATTTCATAAATTTTATGAAAATTGCATAAAGCAAAGAAATGTGGAAATCCAGAAAACGCACAAATGGAAATATTTATTGAAGACTTAAGTATGCCAAGGTTAGAGGTAGATTACACTCAACAATTAAAAGTGAAGATAAAAGGAGAGGAGATAAAAATAAAAATGGTGCCTTATAATCAATTTGCTGGAAAGTCTCCAGGTATAGATGGCATTCTTTTGGAAGTTTGGAAAAGTACAGTTTTGTACCTACCATAAATGTAGATGTTCGAGTGCTAATACAGCTGCAGTCATAACAGATGGGTTCTCCTGCCGTCAGGCGGGTCCTCGGTCGGCTGAATTCCAAAGTCTAGGTCCGGCGTCGGATGTCGTCGCTTTTTCCCTGACGTCAGTGCGACAGGGGTATAAAAGAACCAGCCGACGCCATTTTCTTCAGTTTTTCTTGCCCCAGATGTCAGGTGCCCCCAGAAGGAAGGCAATACATAAATATATGTAATAATGCAATGCAACATAATCAAAAACAGTAGTTGCAAGCAAATACACCATAAAAGCATACCCCAAGAGGGGAAGGAGGGAGGGAAACCTGGACTGCAGCTGTATTAGCACTCTAACATCTACATTTATGGTAGGTACAAAACTGTACTATGTTCATCGTGCATACAGCTGCAGTCATAACAGATGGGTAGAATCCCAAAGCTAAAAAAGGGGTTTTAGGCACTAGGTGGAACTAGGAGGTGCCAGGATGCCCTGCAAGACTGCAGTGGCAAAGCCTGCTCTAGATTTGGAGTATAATGGTAGGTGATAGTGCTTGAAGAAAGTATGCACAGAACTCCAAGTGGCAGCTTCCAAAATATCTTTGGCAGGAACCCCCCTGAGGAAAGCTGCAGAGGTAGCTGTGGCCCTTGTGGAGTGAGATCTGATGCCTGCAGGTACAGTTTTACCATGAAGAGAGTAACAAAAGCGTAGGCTATCCATTTTGAGATTGTCCGTTTGGAAATAGGCTTCCCTTGAGCTCCTGTAGCATAGGACACAGAGTTGCTCTGATTTTCTGAAAGGCTTTGTTCTGTCCAAATAATAACGTAGCGGTCTGTGAATGTCCAAGGAATGTAGTAGTCTCTCCCCTTTGTTTTGAGGATTAGGGTAAAAGGTAGGTAAGTGGATAGCCTGATTCAAGGCTACCCTGGATACTACCTTTGGCATAAAGGAAGGATTGGTTTGTAAGGAAACTCTGTCCTGATGGAAAATGATGAAAGGCTGCACAGCCATGAGGGCTTGTAGTTCCGAAACCCTGCGAGCTGAGGTGATAGCCAGCAGGAAGGCTGTTTTCAAGGACAAATATTGCAGTTCTGTTGAAGCAGCTGCCTCAAAAGGAGGCAAGGACAGTTTTTCTAGAATGAAATTGAGATCCCAAGCAGGTACTGGTGGTTTCCTTGGGGATTTTATATTCTTAGCCCCTCTGAGGAACTGTCTTAAGAGGGGGTGAGAGAATAAAGGAGGATCAGTGTTGTATTCTGCAGAAATGGCTGAGTCATGGATTTTGATGGAGGAGAACGGAAGTCCACGGCTTAGCATCTCAGCTAGGTACTGTAATATTTGAGGTAAATTCAGTATTCTGACCCTTTTTCTCATTCCAGGCACAAAACCGTTTCCATTTTGCGGAGTAGGCTTTTGTAGTAGAAGGTCTTCTGGCCTCCAAAATGACATCCTGCACCTCCTTGGAGAGTACGGTCTGTTGTGATTTTTAAGGAATCCTCCATGTGGCTAGATTGAGTGTTTTCAGCTGACTGTGAAGAGTTTCGAAGTTGTGCCGAGTCAGTAGAAGAGGCATTAGAGGCAGGATCCATGGTGGGGAATGAGTCAGGCTCCTAAGGAGTGGGTACCAGTGTTGTCTTGGCCAGTCTGGAGCAATGAGAATCATCTTTGGTCTGTCTGCTCTGGTTTTTAATAGAACTTTGGGCAGCACAGGAAGAGGTGGAAAGGCATAAACTGTCATTGTTGTCCAACTGAGAGTGCGTCCACTTTCCAGGCCTGCGGATGAAAGGTCCTTGAGCAGAATTTTGCCAATTGGTGATTTCTGTGGGAGGCAAAGAGATCTATGTCTGGCCTTCCCCATGCTTGAATTATCTTTGTAAAAACTTGAGGATGCAACTTCCATTCGTGTGGATCTGTCATATTTCTGCTTAGGTTGTCTGCCAGCGTGTTTTCCTTGCCTGGCAGGTACTGTGCTTGAAGTTCAATTTGTAATTCCACAGCCATGTTCCAAAGAGACATGGCTAGCCTGCATAGGGGGTATGAATGGGTTCCTCCCTGTTTGTTTATGTACCACATTACTGTGGTGTTGTCTGTCCTTATCAATAGCTGGCCTGGATGCAGTAGGTCTTTGAAAGCTATAACAGCATTTATTACTGCTAGCATCTCCTTTTGATTGATATGTAGGTGCTTTTCTTTTTGGGACCATTTGCCCTGAATGCACCGATCTGTCATGTGCGCCCCCCCAGGCGTAGTCCGGGGCATCTGTTGTGATGACTTGATTTGCTTGAGGCTTGCAGAATGGGAGACCTGTGTTTCTTTGGCATGCTTGAGCCCACCACAGAAATTCCTTTTGAAGACATGGAATCAGTGGTATTATTGTTTCCAAACTGTGGCTGTGTTGAGACCATAGGTTTTTTAGGTACCATTGAAGTTTCCTCATATGCAGCTTTGCACATGGGATGCAAGATGCCATGAATCCCAGAGCCTGCAGGATTTTCCTTGCAGTCAGCCTGGTGAAAGTTGCCAGTTTTCTGAAGTATTGAGTTAGTTGCCCTTGTTTCTCTGGCGTGAGGTAGGCCATCTGGGTGTTTGTATCCAAGCTGGCACCCAGGAAAATTATTGTTTGAGAGGGTATTAGCCTTGATTTCTTTTTGTTGACTGTGTATCCCAGAGAATTCAACAACATTATTACAAACGCCAGATGTTTCAGAAGTATGTGCTTGCTGTCCGCTTGGATCAGGCAGTCGTCCAAATATGGGTATATTTGTATCCCTTGAAGTCTGCAGTAGGCAATTACTGATGCCAGGCATTTCGTGAACACTCTGGGCGCAGTAGATAAGCCAAAGGGCAATGCAGAGAATTGATAATGTGTTGAACCTGCAAGAAATCTGAGGTATCTTCTGCAATCTTGTCTGATTGGGACATGCAGGTATGCCTCCTTGAGGTCCAATGTTACCAGCCAAGACTCCTTGCCCAGCATGGGAAGAAGCTGCTGTAATGTGAGCATCTTGAATTTTGGCACGAGTAAAAATGTGTTTAGGATGGATAGGTCCAAAATAGGTCTCCAATCTTTGCCCTTCCTTGGTACTAGGAATAGTCTGGAATAAAAACCTTGACTCTGTTCTTGTGCAGGTACCTCTTGAATAGCTTTCATGTCCATGAGATCTGAAATTTGTTTTTGTGCCTCTGCCCTTTGATTGTGTGGCAGGTTTGGCACGCCTCTCATTTTTGGAAGGGTGTGAAAGTGGAATCTGTAGCCTCTGTCTATAATGTCCAGGATCCATTTGTCTTTTGTGACAATATGCCAATTTTTCGAAAATAATGCCAGTTTTCCGCCTAAAGGTGCTGCCATTTGAGCCTTGCTTGGCATGCAAAGGGGAAAGTCATTGGTTTTGCTTTCTGAATGGCTGTGAACTATCCTCACCACCTCTTTGTGTAGGTGCTTGCCATTGTCTGCCTCTAAACGATCCTTGAGATTGCCCTCTACCCCTCGGGCCTGTATCTACCTCTTTGGGGTCTGTCCGTGGCTGGAAAGGACCAATTTTTTGAAGGCCAATTTCTACTGAAACGTGGAGGTTGTACCTGTAGGAAATCTTTCACTGTTTGCATTGATTTTGCCTTTTCCTCCATTTTCTTTAATACCTCCTCAGCCTTAACACCAAACAATACATCTTTTTGCAGAGGTGCATCTAGTAATTTAGCTTTGCATGATCTGGTAAGGTTTGCTCTTTGAGCCAAGCATGTCTACGTATGACTGATCCTGTAACAGCAGCTCTACACGAGGCCTCTAAAGCATCAAAACCACATTGCAAGGTATGTTTACCCACTTGTTCTGCACTATGTAACAAATCCTGCAACTCCTTCAAGTCTGGTTGTTCAGGTTGTGACATTTTGCTTTTCAACTGTGATAACAGAAACTGTTGGTACTTTAACATATGGAACTGACAGTTTAATGCCCTCATGGTTAAGGTGGCCGAGGTGTATACCTTTTTCCCCCACCTTTCTAAAGCTCTGGAATCTCTCTCTGAAGGTAATGGAGTTTTAGCAGTGGAGGCCTTAATTCCCTTGGGACCCTGTGAAATAGTCTCTGGGTCAGCCGCATGGCTTTTGTATAGGAATTGGTGTGAATCAGGAACCCGGTAATACCCGTCAGGCTTGACTGGAGCTGGAGGTAAAGAATCTGGGTGAAGGCAGAACTCCTAATACACATCATCTAGTATGTCTAAGACAGGAGGTATAGCCAGAGGCCTGTGCTGAGGGAGCAAGAGGAAATCCCTAAGCCTTTTCTTGGAGTCTGAGTACTCCTGGCCTTCTCAGTGGAAGTGTTCCCTCAAGGTATGTAAGGTTTCCCCAAAAGAGTAATCCTCAGGGGGGGAGACAGGGGGAATGGACTCCTCTGCATCAGAATCTTCAAAAGGGGAGTATGAATGTTCCTGGTCTTCAGAATGTTCTGAAATAATGGAGGCCTGGTCCGAGGAAGGGGATTCTTCCTCCACTCTGGGCCTTTTGTCCGGGGGGGGGGGTTGAGAACCCCTGATAAGAGTAATCAAATCCTCAGCCATTTTGAGCATCTGCTTTTTAGGCATGGGGCCTTGAGAGGGGCCCTGTGGAGCTTGTCTTTTAGTATGCATGGCTGCTTTAGACTTAGTGAAAGCCTTGATGGATGGAAAAAGAAGAGGAAGGCCTGAAGACACCTTGAGAGGTGGCAGGCCTGTCTAGACTCTGAGTTTCACCGCCAAGAGTGGCTTCGGTATCTGTAGTTGGGGTATGGGCCGAAGAGCCTGCGACCTCGGGCACAGGAGACACCACCAATGATGTGTCATCGGTAGTCAGGGGCTGCGTAGGCGCCTCACTGAGAACCGGACCACCTGTAGTTGGTTTTGGCTTGGTGCCAGTAGAAGTCGCGGACCTCATATGTTGGTCCTTATCTTTGCGTCTTTTACTCAAAACTGGAGTCAGAGTATCTGACGACATAATGTAACTAAACTTTTTGCCAAAATAGTGTTGGGCGAACTCCGCCCGACGCTTAATAGTGCGTCTGTTGAATGTAGCACAAAAACGACAGGCCGAGACGTCATGGTCTGGGCCTAAGCAAGGAATGCAGAGGGAATGAAAATCCTTATGCGGTATTTGCTTCCCACATGAAATGCAATTATTAACTTTGTCTGACATCGTCTGAGGCAAGAAAACTTTCCCCAATGGGGTACTTAGCTTTCAAGAAGACTTCGGTTGAAAAATATTTGTAATCTCAGGAGCTGGCCGACCAGCACTTGCGAACTGCTTCTGCTTTGGGCACCGCGCGGCAAGAAAGACTGAAGAAAATGGCGTCGGCTGGTTCTTTTATACCCCTGTCGCACTGACGTCAGGGAAGAAGCGACGACATCCGACGCCGGACCCAGACTTTGGAATTCGGCCAACCGAGGACCCGCCTGACGGCAGGAGAACCCATCTGTTATGACTGCAGCTGTATGCACGATGAACATCTAAGAGAGACTATCCGGAAGGTGGTGTTTAACAGTATTTTCAAAACAGGGGAAGCACCAAATGAAAAAAAGCTGTGGTGGTTGCAATACTTAAAGATAGTAAAGACACATCAGACCCAGCTTCATATAGGCCCACTTCAATTTTAAATCATGATTATAAGGTATTTATGTCTATAATATCTAAAAGAATGACAAAGATGTTGCTAAAATTCACAAATATGGGATCAGTGTGGTTTTTGTCATTTGTTTTTTGACATTAATAGAAAGTACAGTTGCGTAAAATCTTACCATGATGGTAGATGTCCTTCTCTTCACTGTTGCAGTATTCCTTACAATAGGGATTCCCTGCCAAGGGCATCCCAACGTCCAGCCCGTATACCAAAGCTTTTGGGTTGCTAAGGGTACACATACAGCATACGTATGCTCCCCCACGTACAGCGTATGGCATAAAGGTGACATCTGGACATAGCCTCATTAGGAACATCAATCTAGGAATTAGAGCGGTACCAGGCACATCCAGAAGGCAAAAGAACCAGGGGGAGGAGGGAAGGGAGTGAATACTGAAACAGTGAAGAGAAGAACATCTACTATTATGGTAAGATTTTACACAACTGCACTACGTCCTTCCATTTCACTGTTGCAGTATTCATTACAATAGGAACAGTGCAAAAGCTCATGAAGAAGAGGGAAGAATGAAGGACCAGCAGTGCCCTCTAGCAACTCATGAAGAATGGTCCTAGCAAAACCACCTCTAGCCCTGGATATCACATCTAGCTTATAGTGCTTGGTAAAAGTATGCACAGATGTCCAGGTGGCTGCCTCAAGAACAGAGTTAGTACATAAACCCTTGAAAAAAGCACCAGAAGCAGCAGCAGCCCTAGTAGAATGAGCCTTAACTGAAGAAAAAAAAAAAAAAGACTCTTGCCATGAAAAGAATAAATAAAAAATGCTGCACCGGAGTCCACAAGCAGACCGTTTATTAACAATTTTAGCACTTTAATTCCAATTAAAAAGGAACTTCTTCAAAAACAAACTAGTACTAACCTACTTCCTTTTATAACAAAAAAGGTGCCAAATTAAGATAAACATTCTTAAAAACATTCAATGAAATGCAAGTGCTCCATACTTCTCAACTGTACAGATTTTCACAGACTGTCCAGATTTTTGCCTCATATTTATTGTCCATTTCTCATAAAATTGTGGTTTTCTGGCAAATCATTGAGGGTTGAAGTCAGAAAATGACAACATAAATTTGAGTTTCAAACTTCATACCCTTCAGAAAATTCATGCTAATGCAAAACTGTTATTCTATCAATTTTTTAAGTCTATAAGAGCAATATTTAAAAAGTGTCCCAATTTTTGGGCCTTTGTCCCCAGATTATCGAGTGCTTTGTACAGATTTCTAGCTCTAAGTGGGTGAGAGGTATGAAGTGTTCTATAAAACACTATACATAAAAAAATGATTCTGCTGAATAAAATAGAAGAAATGAGAAAGATAATGTATTTTCTCCACGTAAAAACATATGTTTAAACAAATAAATGAATAATTAACCTTTAATTCATGACTGCGCTATCAAAAGACACTAAAAAACTAAAAGGACTTAAACTATTAAGGTGACGACAAAAAAACTTATAGCAATAAATAAAACTTAACATCAGAGAAATATAAATATGAAAATTATTGTTTTCATTTCAAGGTATCAGCTCTTGTTTTCAATATAGACTTAATAGATATGCAATCATTAAAGACCTGCGGGAACCGTAGCATTCCACATTTGCCAATAATATTCCCTTTTTCCACTAATGTCTCCCAGTCACCACCCCTTTCTGGATGATCAACTTTTCCTAATAGCAAACTCAAACTTTTTGAAATCCTCACATAACACGGAGTGTTTATAAAGGCATTACAAGAATGTTTTTTTCTATTAATGGCATATCAATGCTGATATATTCTTGTCTGTAAGATGCCATTGGTCTTGCCAACTTAAAATGTTGAAAAAGAAACACAAAAACCAATATAAATGACCCATTTTGTGGTACAATTAAACTTTCCTTTCACAGAAGTTAAATTAGGGAAACCATAAACAGAAAAGCTGCTAACTTCCAAGATGTACCCGCATTGTCTACATGTTCCATATATTTTCATTCCCCAAACTTTCACAGTCAACTTTTCACAACTTTTCCTCGATTCCAAAATGGTTTTGCAATTATTATTCTTGCACACAAGCTTGGATGTAAACCTAATTTGTTAGCAAGTCCAAGGGTCCCAAAAACAGTAGACCAATGACTACTAATAAAATTCTTAAGTGAATTGTCTGTGTTGTAATGTAAGACAAACACCTACAATGGATCACAAACAGTCATGGCATTGTTAAAGTTACCCGGACTACTGCCACCCATTGTGGGGGTGTTCATTCACAATAAAGAACCATATCTAAGGTTTCTATGTTGTAGGACATATCCACTGATGTCATCCAACATACTCTGTGGGTAACACCTATTCCTGAACAAGTAACAAAGTTTTTTTTAACTTCAGCTTCAACCATCACTTCATCAGATACTTATCTACTCAACCTTACTAACTGGCCCTTTACTAGGCTTTCTTTTCTGCTATATTGGATGCTGACTACTGAAATGCAAATACGCATCCAAGTAAGTACGTTTCCTGTATATCTCAGATTCATATCTGAAATAGTGCAAATTTTTGTATAATTTTATATCAAGAACTTGTCTCATTGACAGGTGAATTCAAGGAAGTCTGTAGACTAGTTCAGGAAGTTCATAAAAGACCTTAAATCGTCTGTACCACCCTTCCACAAAACACAAATATCATCCATGTACCTCAAAGTCCAAACGTGGAAAAAAAGGAGAACTGAAGACAAAGGAAGTCTCCCAAAACCACAGGACCATATTGGCAAAAATGGGGGCTGAAGCTGCCGAATAACAAAATAAAATGGTTTTAGATATCCAAGAAGAAACGGTTTGCTTGGAAACAGCCAGTCCCAAAGATCTTGGATGAAAGGAAACAAAGTTGATCAATAAATCTGAGTTGCTTATGCACATCCAAAATGGACAAAACCTTCTCACTAACAGACTGTTGAGAAGGGAAAAAAAAAAAAAAAGAGGGCAAATGAATACACTGATTAAGAGACAACTCATTCACTACTTTGGGCATAAAAGAAAGATTAGTACAAAGGGATACTTTGTCCTTATGGAAAACTACAAAAGAGGGAACAGCCACAAAAGCTTGAAGCTCAGACGCTAGTCTGGCAAGAAGTCAGGGCCAACAAAAGAACAGTCTTCCAAGAACAATTCCATAAGGAAGCTGAAGCCGCAGACTCAAAAGGAGACGGAGTCAAATTCTCCAAAACAAAATTAAAGTCCCAGGAAAGAGGAACAGGCTTCCTGGGAGGTCTAATACGAAGGACTCCTTTACTAAATTCCTTAGCCTCAAATCTAGAAGGGAATGGGGATGCTAGAGGCAGACCAGCATAAATAGCTGACAAGTGGGCCTTAACAGAAGAATATGCCAACCCAGCATTGAGGAATTCACACAGATAAGAGATAACCCAAGGAACATCCTCAAAGTGAATCCAGGTAACTAGAAAGGACACCAAACCGAAAACCTCTTCCATTTCGAAAAGTAGGATTTCCTTGTAGTGGGTTTCCTGGCCTCCTGCAGGACCCTAAGCAGGTCCTCAGAAGAAACGTGTCTATATGAAATCAAAATCCTATTACCCACACTGTCAGTTGAAGAGTAGACAGGAGGGGAATAGATACGAGATCCCCTGTCTTGTGCGAGTAAGGACCACCCAGTGATGTATAACTTGTGATGCTTGCCCTTGGCTAAATGCAGAAGAGGTGGGAACCAATGCTGTCTGGGCCAAAAGGGAGTCACCAGCAAGATTTAGGGAGCATACTGTTTTATCCTGAATAGGACTTGTGGAATGAGAGGAAGAGAAAGGAAGACAAAAACATCCCCTCCCAGGAAAAAGGAAGGGCATCCACCTTTCAGGCCAGAGAACATGGGGCTCTGGCACAAAAAAAGAGGCAGTTGCCTATTCAGAAGTGAGGCAAATAGATCTACTACAGGATTAACCCACTGGTGGACAATGTCCAGAAACACATCCCTGTGAAGCATCCACTCATGGGATTGTGTTATGGACTTGCTCAGTGTCTCCACCACAATGTTCTGACCTGAGGGAATGTAAACTGCCCGAAGTATCACTTGATACTGGACACCTAGCTCCCACACTTGAAGTGCTAACCTGCACATGAGATAAAGTACAGTTTTGTACCTACCATAAATGTAGATGTTCGAAGATCCACATTGCTGCAGTCCTTACACTTGGGTAGTCCGCTGTCCTCGGTCGGCCCGAATATCAAAGTATAAGGCTGACGTCGGTCAAGGCGCATTAGACTGACATCAGGACGTCAGGGTACAAATGCGCATGACCGACGTCATATCCTCAGTCTTTTCTTGCCCCAGATGTCAGAAGACCCTAAAAAGAAAGGTCAAAACCAAAAGACAGCAAACAACCAACCAACCACCCTTGCACTAATAATATGTACAATATATACAATATACACAATATTTACAACCAAACCCACACAACCGCCTCTAACTACAGAGGGGAAGGAGGGAGGGTAAATTGGACTGCAGCAATGTGGATCTTGAACATCTACATTTATGGTAGGTACAAAACTGTACTATGTTCTTCATCTCACATTGCTGCAGTCCTTACACTTGGGTAGAATCCCAAAGCAGAGGTAAGGGAGGATGGCAAAACTATAAAGAAGCAGGAGCTGCCAAAATGCCCTGTAAAATAGCAGTGGCAAAACCAGCCCTAGATTTAGAGTAAAGTGGAAGGTGATAATGCTTAGAGAAAGTATGCACTGAACTCCAAGTAGCTGCCTCCAAAATATCTTTAGTTGCCACCCCCCTTAAAAAAGCTGTCGAAGTGGCAGTAGCCCTAGTGGAATGAGGCCTAATCCCAGCTGGAATCTCCTTGCCATGATGGGAATAACAGAACGCAATGCAAAACCCAATCCACTTAGAAATAGTTTGTTTTGACACAGGCTTGCCCTGAGAACTCAAAGCAAAAGAAACAAATAACTGCTGAGACTGCCTGAACCCTTTAGTTCTACTCAAATAATATCGCAACTGCCTGTGTACATCTAAAGTGTGCAAAATCTTTTCCCCTTTATTTTGGGGATTTGCATAAAAAGTAGGCAAATGAATAGTCTGGTTTAAAGCCACACTAGAAACCACTTTAGGCATAAAGGAAGGATTAGTACGCAAAGATACCCTATCCTTATGGAAAATTAAGAAAGGCTCAACCGCCATGAGGGCCTGCAATTCAGAAACCCTTCTTGCAGAGGTAATGGCCAACAAAAAAGCAGTCTTCCATGATAAATATTTCAACTCGGTAGTAGCTGCAGGCTCAAAAGGTTGTAGAGTGAGTTTCTCCAACACAAAATTGAGATCCCAAGCAGGAGTAGGAGCTCTCGTGGGGGTCTTATATTCTTTGCCCTCTAAGAAATTGCTTGAACAAAGGATGAGAAAACAATGGTGGGTCACAGTCATAGTGAGCCGAAATTGCTGCAGCATGAACCTTAATAGAAGAGAAGGACAAACCTTTGTCCAGTAACTCAGTAAGATATTGAAGAGCCACACTCAAATTAGGCTCAGAAACATCAAAATCCTTTGCTGCACTCCAAAATAAAAATCTCTTCCATTTATCTGCGTACACTTTCCTTGTAGTAGGCCTTCTAGCTTCCAAAATAACATTCAAAACTTGCTGTGGAAGTTGAGACCCTCTATGGTTCAAAACAGAATATGCCAGGCTGTTAGGTGAAGAGAGTGAAGCTTGACATTGAGTAAATGACTGTTCTCCTGAGACAACAGGTGTGGAATCGAAGGCAAAGGCCATGGAGGCTCCCGTACCAGACTTCTCAGTAATGGGTACCAGTGCTGTCGAGGCCAATCTGGAGCTATTAAAATCATCTTTGACTTGTCCTGTCTGACCTTCAGAAGTACCTTTGGGAGGAGAGGCAGAGGTGGAAAGGCATACACATGAAGATTGCTCCAATTGAAAGAAAGAGCATCCACTTTCCAAGCTGTGGGATGAAACCTTTTTGTGCAAAACTTTGGCAGCTGGTGGTTTAGTGGAGAAGCGAACAGATCTATGTCTGGAGTTCCCCATGACACTGTCAATTTCTGAAATACATGAGGATCCAATTTCCACTGGTGGGGATCCATAATTCGTCTGCTCAACACATCTGCTAAGGAGTTCTGTGCTCCCGGCAGAAACCTTGCCTGAAGATTTAGCTGTAAACTGAGAGCAGTCTCCCACAAAATCATTGCTTGCCTGCATAGAGGATAAGAATGTGTTCCCCTTGCTTGTTGATGTACCACATGACAGTTGTGTTGTCTGTTAGAATCAACACCTGCCCTGGAAGAAGTAAATCCTTGAAAGCTATTAATGCAAACTGGACTGCTAACATCTCCTTCAAGTTGATATGTAGATGTTGTAGTCTGGCAGGCCACTTGTCTTGTATCCACTTTCCATTTAGATGAGCTCCCAAGCTTTGTCTGAGGCATCTGTCGTTAGAATCTGACTCGCCTCTGGCCGGGTCACAGAGAGTCCCTTGTTTAGGTGACATTCCTGAGCCCACCACAAAAATTCCTTTTGAATGCAAGGTATTATCTGAATGACAGTGTCCAGATCCTGGCAGTGCTGTGTCCATACATTTTTGAGATACCATTGTAGCTTCCTCATATGCAGTTTGGCATTGGGAAGCACCAGAATACAAGATGCCATGAACCCCAAGGCTTGAAGGACTGTCCTTGCAGTCAGCCTGGACTGATGAGACAATTGATGAAAGTAAAGGGAAAGATTCTTTTGTTTGTCCGGGGTCAAAAAGGCCATCTGGGATGCTGTATTCAGCCTTACACCCAGAAAGCACATGTCCTGAGAGGGTACTAGACTGGACTTTATTTCGTTCACAGAATACCCCAGGCATCTTAGCACTGCTATCACATATTCCAAATGATGAAGAAGCTCGTCCCTTCCTTGAGCTAGAATCAGGCAATCGTCCAAATAAGGATAGATCTGTATTCTTTTAGCCTGAAGAAAGCTATCACTGGAGCCAGAACTTTGGTGAACACTCTGGGCGCAGTAGATAAGCCAAAGGGCAATGCAGAGAACTGATAATGAGAAGTCCCAGCTCGAAAACGCAGATACTTCCTGCAACTCAGTCTGATAGGAACATGAAGGTAAGCCTCCTTGAGATCCAAAGTTACCATCCAATGATCTTTGCCCAGCAGAGGTAAAAGCTGTTGTAACGTCAACATTTTGAACTTGGGAATGTCCAGATAAGTGTTGAGGATAGATAGATCCAAAATTGGTCTCCACGTGTTCCCCTTCTTTGGTACTAGGAACAGGCGAGAATAAAATCCTAGTCCCACTTCTGGCACAGGGACCGGCTGTATGGCCCCTATTTGAAGTAGCAGAGAAATTTGTTTGTGAGACTCTATTCTTTGCTGAGGAGGAACGTCTGGCATGCCTTTGAAAGGAGGCAAGGTATGGAAATAAAACCTGTAACCTTGGTGAATGATATCCAATACCCATCTGTCTTGGGTAATTAAACTCCAATTCTCCTTGAAAAGTGCCAACCTTCCTCCCAAAGGTGCTGCCAGACGAGAAGGCTCTGGCAGCTGAAAAGGTAGGTCATTGGGTCTGTTTACGAAAGGACTGACCCCTGCCCTCACCCGAAGACTGTGCAGGTGAACTCCCTGTTCTAGGCCTGAAAGAGCCCTGAGCTCTGCCCATACCACGTCTAGATCTACCCCTAGACTGGGAATCATAAGAAGGATACGTCCACCCCTTGGTAGGCCAATTTCTACTAAACTTCGGAGGCTGAACCTGCAAAAATCTTTAACAGTCTGCATAGACTTAGCCTTGTCTTCCATTTTCTTTAAGACTGCCTCAACAGGTGAACCAAACAACACATCAGATTGTAAAGGAGCATCTAAAATCCTTGTCTTAACATGGTCAGATAAATTCTGATCCCTCAGCCAGGCGTGCCTGCGAAGAACTGACCCAGTGGCAGCCACCCTAGACGAGGCCTGTACAGCATCAAAACCACATTGCAAAGAATGCTTACCCACCTGTTCAGAAACATGTACTAAATCTTGTAACTCCTTACACTCAATACCTTCCGCCAGAGCATCTACCTTAGACTTCAATTGAGAAAGTAGATAGTTTTGGTATTTCAACATGTGAAACTGGCAATTCAAAGCCCTCATAGCAAGGGTGGAAGAAGTATAGACTTTCTTTCCCCATCTATCCAAAGCCCTGGCCTCTTTATCCGGAGGAACCGGATTTTTAACAACAGAAGCCTTAACACCCTTAGGCCCCTGACTAACAGTTTCTGGGTCCGCCTAGGACTCTTAAAAGATACTTATGAGCTTCAGGCACCCTGTAATACCTATCCGGTTTAACAGGAGCAGGAGGCAAAGAGTCAGGATTAAGAGAAGCCTCTGCAAACACATCTTCCACAACATCCAGAACAGGAGGTATAGCCAAAGGCCTATGCTGGGGTAAAAACAAAAATTCCCTAAGCCTTTTCCTGGAATCAGAGAAGTCCTGACCTTCCCACTTAAAATGCTCCCTCATGGAATGAAGAGTCTCTGAAAAAGAAAAATCCTCAGGAGGAGAAGCAGAAGGAGTAGAATCATCCACATCAGAATCAGAATAAGGAGAATACTCCTGCAAGTCTTCAGTCGAAGACTCTGAAACATCCGAAGCCTGCTCAAAACTCCCCAACTCAGGTTCCACCCTAGGTCTCTTATCAGGAGGAGGCAAAGAACCTCTAATCAAAGTAATCAAATCTTCTGCCATTTTAAGCATATGCTTCTTGGGCACAGATCCTGAAGAACTAGGAGTGACACCAACTGAAGCTAAACCTGGCCTGCCTCTGGGAGAAGCCTTGGAAACAGAAGAAGAGGGCCTAACCACCCTAGGAAGGGAGGGGAGTACAGTAACCTGAGAAGCCCCTTCAGCCTGACCTGCCTCCTGAGAGGCCACATCCTGCAATAACAAAGTCTCCCCCTGGGACTCCAGAGAAACCTCCGGCGGAACCCCCGGCTCCACCGACACCTCTAAAGAACCGGCGTCCGGTACGGACGGCTCTTCTAGCCTGGGCTTAGCTGCTTTGTCCTTGCGCTTCTTCGAGGAAGCGGGCGGAGTATCCGACGGCATATTATAATTGCACCGCTTCCCGAAGACTAACCTGGCACAATCTAACCTTCTCTTAATAGTGCGCTTATTGAATCTAGCACAAAAGCGACACCCAACAACGTCGTGCTCAGGTCCTAATCTCTATGCGGTATCTGTTTCCCACAAGAAATACAGTTATTCACTTTTTCTGACATCCAGTAAACCACTGAGGCAAGAAAAAACTAAAATATTCCCCAACGGGGTACTTAGCCAACTTTGACTCGGTCTGAAACTCCGAATTCGAAAAATTTCAGAACGCCGAACGGCACTTGCAATGCTGCTTCTGCATCGGACCATGCGGCAAAAAAGACTGAGGATATGACGTCGGTCATGCGCATTTGTACCCTGACGTCCTGATGTCAGTCTAATGCGCCTTGACCGACGTCAGCCTTATACTTTGATATTCGGGCCGACCGAGGACAGCGGACTACCCAAGTGTAAGGACTTCAGCAATGTGAGATGAAGAACATCATCTTGCCCCCCCCCCTCCCCACTTGTTATCATACCACATCACTCTGGTATTGTCTGTCAGTACCTTGACAGGCCCTGGAATGAAGAGAGGATGAAATGCCTGAAGAGTCAACAGAAAAGTTCTTATCTCTGACATTAATGTGGTCTTTTCTTTGTTGGAGCGACCAGAGGCCTTGCACTTTTATAGAGCCAAAGGAAGCCTCACATCCCACATCAGAAGCATCTGGGTGGGGAGTGGAGGTTGAAAAGGAAGCCCTGGATTGAGGGACAACTGCCAAATCCACCACTGAATTTCCAGCTTGAGACATGGAGGAAGTGAAACTATGAAATCTAGAGGGTGAGAGTGCTGAAGCCAAATTGATTTTAGAAATTACTGAAGCTTTTTCATGTGAAGCGAGCAAAGGAATGGTGGTGGTCACGAAACCCAAAATGCTTCGAAATTCCCTGGATGTATTTGAGGCCAGAGGAAGAAGAGTTTCAAAGAAGACAGAGAGAGTTAAGGCCTTGAGAGGAGGCAAGAATGCCATTATTTAAGCAGCCTGGATCCTGCATCCTAGAAACACATGATCCTGTGAATAAGTCAGAAGAGACTTTGGAAATGTATAGTGAACCCAAAGTTTTGTAGGAGGGATTGCAAAATGAAAATGCTGCAGAAGAATCTCTGAAGAGAATGCATGAAAACAAAGGTCATCCAAACCTGTAACCCCTTTAGCCTGCAAAAAGCAATCACAGGAGTGAGGCATTTGGTGAATACCCTTGGGGCAGTAGAGAGGCCAAAAGGCAAAGCAGAGAACTGAAAATGCCAGAAAGCAACAGAGAGAAACGTAAAAATTTCCCCAAAGGGGGATGAATAGGGATATAAAGATAAGCATCCCTGAGCTCCAGAAAATCTAGAAAAGCCTAAGGAATCAGAGACAACAAGGTCTGAAGGGACAACATGAGAAAGGAAGGGACCTTCAGAAAAGTGTTTAAATGGGAAAGATCCAGAATGGGTCTCCAGGTGCCCTCTCTCCTGAGGACCAAAAACATTCTGGAGTAAAACTCATTCCCCCTTTGAAAACCTGGAACTTCCTGAATAGTTCCCTATGTCAAGAGACCCAGAAGCACCTCTGGAAAAAGGCTAGCTGTTCCTGAGGGGTTGAGGAATGCCCATGAAAGGGGTGAGGGATTTCCAGACCACGTAATATCCTTGGTGAATGATGGAAAGAACACAGTAATCTTGAGTAATCTTTATCCAAAGAGGAAGAGACTGGGAAAGACAGAGAGAAAGAGGAATGCAGCTGAGAAGTACAGGATAGTCAAACAGCACCTATTTTTTCAGGAAAGGGAGACTGCTGTGTAGTAGTGGTCTGGGTAGCCTTAGCAGGAGGAGCCCAGTTTTCACCCTTTATCTTTTGGGGGGTGAGACTGCCTACAAACAAAAGCTGGTTTATTGGGGTAATTTCTTTGGAACAGGATGTATGCTTGTGAGAAGCACAGACTGACAAAATAACACTGCTTGTGACTATCTTTATGGGGAATTCATCTCCCACATGGGCATTTATCCCTTCTGGATGACATGAATCCCATAGCAACAAACAAAAGGAAAAAGATGAGTGTAAAAAATTCCAACAGGGTACTTATCTAAAAAATGGTTTGGAGAACCAACAAATGAAGCGAGCGTTCAGACCAACGATCAAAGATGGCGTTCAGATTGGTGGCAAAGACGTTGAGGATGGAACGTCTGGACTTCACCTTTATGCCCTAAACTGTACGTGGGGAGAATACATGTGACATACAGCACACATTTAGCAAACAAAAGGCTTTGGTACAATGGACAGACGTTGGGCCACCCTTAGCAGGGCATCCCTATTGTAAGGAATACTGCAACAGTGAAATGGATGGACATCAATGATGATATAGAGGGAAGCAGAATGTAAGGAAATACCTCTGTCATTGGTGCATCCTGATGCAGAGAAAGCATTCGACAGAGTAAGGTGGGATTGCACGAGTAGGGCAACGGAAGCATTTGCAATTCCTTATACAATAATAAAGTTAATTAAGAGGATACGTGAAGGATCTGAGGCAAAAAATTAAAGTGGGATGGTCCCTTTCTGATAAGTCGTGTCTGAAAAGAGGAACCAGGAAAGTATGTCTTCTTTCCCCTTTGTTATTTGCGCTATATTTAGAGCCATTGGCAAAGAAAATAAGGGCTTCAGAAACTCGAGGATGTAATTGGTATAGAAATCAAAACAGTTGTCTTTATTTGCAGAAGATACTATTTTGTACCTGATAAAACCAGAAAATGACATCTCAATGTTATGGAACATTTTGAGACCGTTTCATATCTTTTCATGATATAAAATTAATGAAAACAAAACAAAGGCTACAGCTGTAAACTATGTACCCACACATGAATTGGTTCAGCAATACTCATATTTAGGGTGACGCAATAAAATTAAGTATTTAGGAACATGGATTAAAAAGGATTCCATTATGGCAGCTAAAGATATGCGAGACGAGACTAAAGAAAAGATAATACAAAAACTGATAAACTGGACGTTATTGTTTGTGGATATGGGTAGCAAGTTACAACTAGTGAAAAGAGGGCAAGGGTCAGTTAGGTCAAGTTGATCCTTCCAGTAGAACAAAGGGCTATTTTAGAGCTACACAGTTAAAACTCGTATATGTAACACGAGCACCAAAAGCTCTAATTTAAAGTGGAAAGGGATGTTGAAGCATGGGAGAAATTCATGAAATAAGGAGAGAGGGGGATTTTGGATGCAGATCCTTAAGGAGAATAACATACATAATATTATGAAGTAACAAAGTATTCCAAGAACTAAGCCAACACGAGAATATAGAAAGGAAATTTTGCCAATACAAATAACTGCAATTAGGGGTACAAAGAATAGACAAGAGGGGCTGGAATTTACTGGAGAACACTGGTAAGGGAACCAATGTACTGGGAGCAAAAAACTAGAAAGGGAAAGGTAATAGAAATGGAAGTGGTCAAGAAGTCATACAGCAATATAAGTGAAATATGTTTAAGGTTAAGTCAATACAAATTGATTACTTTTGTATAAATGTAAATTTGCCTGTGTCACAAGTAATGATTCAATAAAATGTGTTAAGGAAAAAAAAAGAAAAAGAAATCATTCGGACTGCAGACTAGTGACCGCCTTCCATATCAGGGATTGACAAGAGTATAGGCAGAGAGAAAGTGAAACACCTGTTCTGGTAGAGTTTATAGCTGAATTTAGAACATAATCTGTTGTTAAAAAGGGTTAATTGGGAGGGAATATAAAGTAGTGTACAATAGCAATAGGAACCAAACAGAGGAGGTTATAAAAGATTGTGCAAAGAGATTGAATAAGCAATTCACAAGGAAACAATGGGAGAACATATGTATGGACCCAAATATGCAATAAATTCTAGAAGATTTAGGATTTTTGCTTGGAAAAGAAACTCCAAATATTTTTCCTCAAGTAGGGAAGAAAAAGGTAACTGGGAACATATGTGCTGGGAGTATAGTGAATTGGCAGACAAAAATTTACCTAGAGTACTCTGTCAGAATTATTGACTAAGAGAAGGGTTGTAACCAGGAAATTATTTGTTTAAGGTGGGATACAGGATCTGAACTGCCTAGACATAGTAAGGCCTTGTTAAGTTTAATTCTGCTGGCTGTCGCAAAAAGCAATTACTAGGAAATGGATATTAAAGGCTAAACCAACTGTATTTGAATATTTCAACAGAGATAAAATCCGATCTTTAGAAAAGGGTAGGAGTAAATTACATAAAAAAATTGAAACTGGGAACAATGCACGCAGAATAATGTTTTGGAGGAGGAATGAGGTTTAAGGGAAGGCAGGAATTGAACAATTTATGTATTGTTGGACTGATTATGATTATAAAAAGAAAGTATGTGATATATAATGACTGTAACTGGGAACATATTAATACGGTATGCTTTATTTTATATAAATGTTTGTTTGCCCACGTCTTAAGTGATAATTCATTAAAGATGGTAAAAAAGCTAGGTTGCCTTTATAGAGTAAAAGCACTTGCTTACTGACTCTGCTAGATAAAACATTGCCATTTCTGTTCTACTCCCCATCCTATTGTATGCATTCTTATCCTAACCAATCTCAACTCCTCTCTATCAGCCAAATTAGAACAATACTAAAATAAAGTGGGCAAATTCACAACCAACAATACAGATCACATTAGTGCCTCTCTCTAAAAGAACTAAACTAACTTGAAGTAAATCTCTATTGCACTCATAATTAATTACAACCGTCAAACTACTGCACAACCATGAAAAATTCCTCTCTCTTCCGTCATTATTCAACTTTGTACTACGTTGAGACCTCTACGCGCCACTGACAGATCATTACTATCCATAACTGAACCAAACAACAAAGCAGGATACTGTCTTGCATTCATATTGCATTGCTAACAGCTGGAATATCATCCCACTCCACTTAAGGGCACTCTGCAGCCTCAAAGACTAAATGACAGCTGAAGTAACACCTGCTAGATAAGCGGCTGTGCACCTGCACCATCCCTGGTTAAACGGATACTAATAATACAGCTGTATGAATTTGTGTCAATTCTTTGCTGCACAAAATTTAACGGACTATTGCCACAACTGTATAGTCCTGTGCCATGCCAGTTCCTGTATATTCATTGTGCTTCCTTCCATCCTTCCTTCCTTTCATCTGCTCTATCTTATCTACTTTTGCCCTAGATTTTGATCAAGTCTTTACAGCAGCAAATAGTCTTACATAAAACTTGACAATCTATGCATGCTGCAGATATTATACTGCACAGAGTTCCCTGAATTAAAAAAAAAATTCATATACAACCCCCATAATGGAAACTGTTTGCACATGATGCAATGCAACTGCTGTAAACACTGTGTGAAAAATTAAGCTGTTAGTCATACATGAAATTGCAAATGACTGTAAATGATAAAACAAGGCAAATTATGACCATGATGTTTGCATAATGGAGCTTTTCTCCCTGAGTATCCACTTTAAAAAGGGCACTGCTCAGTCAGACTTTTCAGTAAACAATGCCAATAAATAATACATTCAGGTGAAAAGGAAGGAAAAGAAAAAAAGAATTACAGAAATCATATACAAAGCATTCAACAATATTATAAATGCTGCTTCCACCATTTAACTAATACCAACCAGAAATAGTCCAAATTACAAAACCTGAAAAGACACAATCTTGAAGCATATCAGGAGAACAATGCTAGAAAAACCAAAGACAGAAGAGTAAACTAGTGAAACACTACTTACCCTATAGGGAAATGACAGTTTTTTAAGCTCTCCTTCAAGTTTATCTTTATACTGTTGACTTCCTTTAACGTAAGTGACACCAAGATTTTCAATGGTCTTGAGCACTGAAACAATAAAACAAAAATACTGTACTCAGAGTTGTCAGTCTTTGCAGTTTTTTTTTAAATTTATTATGATAAATACCTTAGCAACAATTACATTAATCTATTAATTATGCAATGAATAAGGATACTGCAGTTCTGCTATACAACTCCATAATGTTGAAGTCCTGCAACATTAAACATGAACACAGTAATGATTGTAGTATCACCCAAGTACTATCTGTAACAGTAGGGATGGAGTTCAATGATACCATAAGTGACCAGGAAGTATCGGTTGCCTTAACCATATGCCATGCCATTATGGATGCCGACAAAAGATAGCTAGATAGACAAAAAAAAAGCAATTAGCAGTAATGGCTTCACATGCGGTCTGCAATATCAAGGGCCGCCTTTTTCAAACTCCACTCTTGTAGTCTGTGTATACGTAAATGCCCTACAACAGGATCTCGGTACCACTAACCAAGATAAATACCAAATGAAACTGAATAAACTGAAGCGGATTGCACTGAAAGTCATCAACAGACAGGTAAAATTACATGTATGCAAAGCAAGTAGATGTCGGGGCACAAAAAGCCTGACAAGTAAGCATCTTTACCAAACAAAGATGACCATTTTTGTAAGTCAACCTTTTTGAAAGATGTTTAAATGAAGTTACATCCAAGAAACCGTATAATGCTGAGGTGATAAATACGTTTAAAATGAAGAATATAAAGAACCTAAAGAACTACAAAACAAGCAGTCCGATATCATCAATTTGTAATGTGATAAGTAGAACTCTAAAAAGAAGTTTGGTGATTTTTTTTTTAAACATAACTAAGAAAACTGAGATACCAAATAAATGATAGCTTCACTGAGAACAGATTCAATGAAAATGAAAGTTATGCACTATTATGAAGGCAAGCAATCAGAAGATCTACTGGACAGACCCATTCACTCCTCAGTAGGCATGAAAGAACGGATTCAAACAACACCATTCAAAAAAGGGGCTTTTCGACATAATTGTTTAGGAAACTTGGGACCAAAATGGGCCAGAGGTCCTTTGTTTTCTTTGGAACCAGAAAGAAGCAGGAGTAAAATCCTGCCCCAATCTGGTGACACCTTCTGCAAGGCACTTTTTTGCAGAAATGAACACACCTCTTGCACAGTGGCCTTCGCCTGACTGAGTGGGACATCTGGCAACAGAAAAAGAGGGTATGGGGGAATTTCCATTTGATAACCTCTGGATATGATCCCTCTTTCACATCTGCCTCGTGCCTGCGAACCACAAAATCAGGGTAAAGTAAAACGTGGCTCCTGACCGTCTCCAGAGTGGAGCAGTGGAGAAAAAGTACAGTTGTGTACCTACCATAAATGCAGATGTTAGAGTGTATTCACTGTTGCAGTCATTACTCTTGAGTTATCCTGCTGGCAGGCTACCCTCAGTCGGCCAGAATTCCAAAGTCTAGGTCCGGCGTCGGTTGCTGTCGCCTCTTCCCTGACATCAGTGCACCAGGGGTATAAAAGATGCAGCAGACGCCATTTTCTTCAGTTTTTCTTGCCACAGATGTCAGGTGCCCCCAAATTGGTAGGCTGAAAAAAATGCCAATAAAAATGCATGCACAAAAATTTTCTTCATCTACAAGCAAATACACCAAAAAGGTTGTATAGGATGGAGAAGTGCAGATAAGTCCCAGCAAAGAAAAGGGGGATGGTGGGCGGGTAACCTGGACTGCAACAGTGAATACACTCGAACATCTACATTTATGGTAGGTACACAACTGTACTATGTTCATAGTGTTTCACTGTTGCAGTCATTACTCTTGGGTTGAATCCCAAAGCTGAGGAAGGGTGGCTGGGCTAAATAAGGTTAGGAGAGGCTATGAGGCCCTGCAGAACTGCAGTGGCAAAGCCTGCTCTGGACTTAGAGTAAAGAGGTAAGCGGTAGTGTTTTGTGAAGGTGTGCACTGAACTCCAAGTTGCAGCCTCTAAGATATCTTTGGTTGGTACTCCTCTGAGGAAGGCTGCAGAAGTGGCTGCTGCTCTGTTAGAATGAGGCCTAATGCCCTTAGGCACTGATTCACCATGTTGAAAATAGCAGAAATGGATGCAATGGCCTATCCATTTAGAAATAGTCTGTTTTGAGATGGCCTTTCCTTGTGATCCTGCAGCATATGACACTAAAAGTTGCTCAGACTTTCTGAAAGCTTTAGTTCTGTCCAAGTAGAAGCATAACTGCCTGTGTATGTCCAAAGAATGCAGAATTTTCTCACCCTTGTTCTGTGGGTTAGGATAAAAGGTAGGCAAGTGAATGGTTTGGTTAAGGGTCACACTGGACACCACCTTAGGCATAAATGTAGGGTTTATCCTCAGAGAAACCCTGTCTGGATGAAAAATGATGAAAGGTTCCACAGCCATGAGTGCTTGTAACTCCGATACTCGCCTTGCAGAGGTTATTGCTAGGAGCAGAGCTGTTTTCCAGGATAAGAATTTAATATCTGCTGTTGATGCTGGCTCGAAAGGAGGCAGTGTCAGTTTTTCCAAAACATAATTGAGATCCCAGGCCAGAATTGGTGCTCTACTTGGAGGTCTAATGTTTTTGGCCCCTCTGAGGTACTGCCTTATTAAAGGTTGAGAAAAGATAGGTGGTTCCGTATTGTAATGGGCTGAAATGGCAGAGGCATGAATCTTAATTGATGAGAAAGAAAGGCCTTTGTTTAGCATCTCAGTTAGGTATTGTAAAATCTGAGGGATATTTAGTACACACGTGTCCCTGCCTTGTTCCTGGTTCCAAGCACAGAATCTCTTCCATTTTTCTGCATAAGATTTTCTGGTACTGGGCCTCCTGGCCTCCAAGATAACATCCATAACAGCTTTTGAAAGAGGAGTGTTCTGAATGGCTACATTATCCGCCATGCTGCCAGATTTAAGGTCATGAGTTGGCTGTGCAGGATCTGATTGTTTTGTTGGGTCAGTAAGTGAGAAGTTTGAGGCAATATCCATGCTGGACCTTGAGACAAGCTCTTTAGGATTGGGTACCAGTGCTGGCGTGGCCAGTCTGGTGCAATCAGTATAATTTTTGGCTTCTCTTGTCTGTCCTTTAGGAGTACACTGGGAAGGAGAGGCAGTGGGGAAAAAGCATATACCTTTAGATTTTTTCCAGCTGAAGGATAGGGAGTCCACTTTCCATGCTTGCTTGTGATAAATCCTTGTGCAAAATCTCTGCAACTGGCAGTTGTGAGGGGAGGCAAATTGATCTATGTCTGGGCATCCTCATTTCCTTGTTATCATGCTGAAGACTTGTGGATCCAGTTTCCATTCGTGGGGATCCATGAGATTTCTGCTTAGTTCATCTGCCAGAGTATTTGTTTTTCCTGGCAGGAATTGTGCTTGCAGGTGAACTTGAAATGACAATGCTGTGTCCCATAAGGTCATTGCTTGTCTGCAGAGGGGGTAGGAATGTGTACCTCCCTGCTTGTTTATGTACCACATGACCGTAGTGTTGTCTGTCTTTATCAGTAACTGTCCTGGATGAAGCAGGTCCTTGAAAGCTGTCAGAGCATTTTGAACAGCTAGCATCGCTTTTTGATTGATGTGAAGATGCATCTGGTTTGCAGGCCATGTGCCCTGAATACATTTTCCTGCCATATGGGCCCCCCCAGGCATAATCTGATGCATCCGTTGTCAGTGTCTGTCTGGCTGTGGGTAATCTGAATGGCAGACCTTTGTTGTGGTGACACGCTTCTGCCCACCATCGAAACTCCTGTTGCAGGCAGGGAATAAGTGCAATTACTGTCTCCAGGCTGTGGCAATGATGAGTCCAAACACTTTTTAGATACCATTGTAGTTTCCTCATATGCAGTCTGGCATATGTAATTAGTAGAATGCAAGATGCCATGAAACCAAAGGCCTGCAAGATTTTCCTTGCAGATAAGTGGGTTTTTATTGCCAATTTCTTGAAGTAAGTAGTCAGTTGCTTTTGTTTGTCTGGCGTGAGATAAGCCATCTGGGCAGTTGTATTTAAGCTTGCACCCAGGAATATTATCTCTTGAGGGGGCACTAGTTTTGATTTCTTTTCGTTTACTGTGTACCCTAGGCCAATTAGTAATCTTTTTACAAACGCCAGATGCTTCAGAAGAATGTCTTTGTTCTCTGCTTGAATTAGGCAATCGTCCAAGTATGGATATATTTGAATTCCTTTTTGTCTGCAAAACGCAATTACTGGTGCCAGGCATTTTGTGAAGACCCTGGGCGCAGTAGATAAGCCAAAGGGCAGTGCAGAGAATTGGTAATGCATTGAGCTAGCTATGAATCTAAGGTATCTTCTGCAAGATTGTCTGATTGGGACATGCAGGTATGCCTCTTATAGGTCCAAAGTTACGAGCCAAGCCTTCTTGCCCAGCATGGGCAGTAGCTGCTGTAGAGTCAACATCTTGAATTTTGGAACTTCCAGAAACCTATTTAGTATAGACAGGTCCAGTATTGGTCTCCAGGTTTTGTCCTTTCTGGGTACTAGAAAGAGTCTGGAGTAAAATCCTTGCCCCTGCTCTTGTTGTGGTACTTGCTGAATGGCCCTTATGTCCATGAGGGCAGTAATTTGTTTTTGTGCCTCTGCCCAATGATTGTGTGGCAGGTCTGGCATACCTTTTGACCTTGGTAGGGTGTGAAAATGTAACCTGCAGCCTTGGGACACTATGTTCAGGACCCATTTGTCTTGGGTAATCATTTGCCAATTTGATGAAAAAAGTGCTAGTTTTCCCCCTAAGGGGGCTGCCAAATGAAAAGTGCTTGGATCTGGTAGAGGAAAGTCATTGAGACTTGTTTCATAGGTTAGTACTAAGCTAACTGCCCTTGCGAGCCATTTTAAGCCTAGCCAATTATCCCTTGTGAGACTCAAACCATGCACCTTGTATTTGTAAGGCAAACATCTTAACCATTAGGCCACCCTGCCAACCCCTATAAGGTTGTGATTTGTCTTTTCCGCTTTTGGAGGTAGGAGCACCCCATTGTTTAGGCCTGTATGAGCCTTGGGGCTGAGGTCTGCCTCTGGGACGCCTGTATCTGGCTCTTTGTGGTCTGTCTGACACTGGAAAGGACCAATTTTTAGAGGGCCAGTTCCTGCTAAACCTGGGTGGCTGTACCTGTAAGAAATCCTTGACTGTCTGCATGGATTTTGCTTTATCCTCCATTTTTTTCAACACCTCTTCTGCTTTAGTACCAAACAAAATATCATACTGTAGTGGTGCATCTAATAATTTTGCTTCAACATGATCAGGCAGATTCTGTTCCTTTAACCAAGCATGCCTCCTAATAACAGATCCTGTAACAGCGGCCCTGCAAGAGGCCTCCAGTGAATCATAACCACATTGAAAAGTATGCTTTCCCACTTGTTCAGCTGCATGCAATAAATCCTGCAATTCCTTTTTCTCTGAACATTCAGTATTTGTCAACATTTTCTGTTTAAGCAGTGACATTAAATATTGCTGATATTTAAGCATATGAAACGGACAATTTAAAGCCCTTAAAGCCAGGGTAGCAGAAGTGCAGACTTTTTTCCCCCATCTGTCTAGAGCCCTACAATCCCTATCAGAGGGGACAGGGTTTTTTGCAGTGGAAGCCTTAACCCCTTTGGGACCCTGAGGAATGGTTTCTGGGTCAGCTGCAGGGTTTTTATATAGGAATTTATGAGAATCCGGGACCCTGTAGTATCCGTCTGGCTTAGCAGGTGCAGGGGGTAAAGAGTCAGGGGACAGGCTGAACTCTGAAAATACATCAACTACAATGTCCAGAACAGGTGGAATAGCAAGGGGTCTGTGCTGAGGAAGTAGCAGAAAGTTTCTGAGCCTTTTCTTAGATTCAGAATAATCTTGGCTCTCCCAGTGTAAATGCTCTCTCATGGTATGCAGGGTTTCCCCAAAAGAATAATCCTCAGGAGGAGAGGCTGAAGGAATGGATTCTTCAGCATCAGAATCCTCATAGGGAAGCATGGAGTAATCCTGTTCAGAAGATTAAATCGGAGGAAATGGAAACCTGATCAGAAGAATCATACTCCGTCTCTTGCCTAGGCCTCTTATCAGGAGGGGTATGGGAGCCCCTGATCAAACTAATTAGGTCTTCGGCCATTCTGAGCATCTGTTTTTAGGCATGGAAGTCTGAGAAGGAGAATGCTGTACTTGTTTCTTTGTCTTTAGAGCTGCTTTAGTCTTTGAAGCTGAAGATGGCTTAATATATAGTTGTGTAGGTCTGAAGACACCCTCAGAAGCCGATGCCTGCTCAGCGGCTCCGGACCCATCTAAGGGAATGATTTAAGAGTGTCCAATACCTTGAGTTTCCAGAGGCCCAGTCAGCTCCACATGGGAGTTGGAAGCGGCCTGTGGCTCTGAGGTAGCGGGCGCCAGGGGCTGCGAAAGCACCTCACTGAGAACCGGCGAACCGGCGACTGGCCTAGCAGAGGCTTCGTCGTCAGTTTTCGACCTCGGATGCCTATCCTTTTCCTTGTCCTTGCGTTTTTTGTAAACTCCGGTTGTCGGCTGGTCTGACGGCATTATATAATTAAATCTTCGGCCAAAGTAATGAAATGCAAAATCGAACAGACGCTTGATAGTGCGTTGGTTAAATCTAGCACAAAACCGACAGCTAGCAACGTTGTGATCAGGTCCTAGGCAAGGAATACAGTAAGTGAAAATCCTTATGAGGTATTTGCTTCAGACAAGAAATTTAATTAAGTTTTACTGACATCGGTCTGGAGCAATAAAAAAGTTTTCCCAATGGGGTACTTAGCTTTAATGAAGACTTCGGTTCTGAAATTCGGATTAAAAAATCTCAGGAGTCGGCCGACCGGCACTTGCAAACTGCTTTTGCTTCGGGCACCGCACGGCAAGAAAGACTGAAGAAAATGGCGTCAGCTGCATCTTTTATACCCTTGGCACACTGACGTCAGGGAAGAGGTGACAGCAACCGATGCCGCACCTAGACTTTGGAATTCTGGCCGACTGAGGGTAGCCTGCCAGCAGGATAACCCAAGAGTAATGACTGCAACAGTGAAACATGATGAACATCTTTCAGGGATTCTCGAGGTGTCCATCAGAGAAATGCCTATGGTATCCCTGTTTCTGCAGACCTCCCAGGCCTCTGGGCATGTGTTCAGAGAAGTGGCCTCCTGTGCCACGGTCACCTCTGTCAGAAGAGGAGTTGTACTGATGTCAAGACTTACTAAACTAGAATAAAGAAGACATTTTTTGTTTCCTATTAAAGATGTGCTGAGGTATCTGAAACTTCATTCCTACCATAGAAAGGATCTTGCCATCTCGCTCACTTTTCTGCATTCTTTCTTTTACTGGAATTAAATGAGGAGAATCCTTCAAAAGGGGGCATTTGTGAAGGACATCTTAAAGATGTCTGTAAAGTCACACAAATGCAACCACACATGGCTTCTCGTGGCGATGCAGAAGTATAGGAAGGGCAATTCCTCAACTCCAAATCCTTAGTGGGACAGTGGTTTATCATTGGGGAAGACCTTACATCTGGAATTGCAAAGAAAAATTTTCAGAATAAAGAAACATAAGAGGTAAAATCAGGTGCTCTGGAACCAATGTAGGAAATAACAATGAAGGAGAAATTGTTCAGGCCTGTTATTAAGCACATGTTTCTGTGTAAAGCTACCCTCTCTATGTATGCCATATAGAGGAGTCCAAATAAGGGAGAAAGATCTCTAGAGATAGTATAGTTTGGCTTACTGCCCTGAATATATTATCAAATATCTATGTGCCATTATGCATTCAAGAGTTAGTGCGCTGAAAGGTCTATTTTCTCAAAGAAAATATGCATACCTCAAGTTATGCTGACAAAGGGATGTTTGTAAAGCAAACAGTATTGCATGCTGTACTGAAGAGATTTTACATAAAATTATGCCATTCTGCCTTTGTACAACACTTCAATCAGACCACGTTTAGTGTACTGTACCACGTTTAGTCTACTGTACACTTAAGTAAACACACCATAACAGTAGATGTCTGAATGATCATTGCTGCAGCAGACTTATCTGCACATCCTCCATTGGATAAAACAGCTGGGCATCTTCTAAAGCTTCAGGGCACCTACAACGTGTCCAAATAATCACATCAAGCTGAGCCAATTAAAAAGACAGGTTTGAGTACCAAGCTCTTCAGAGTTTTCATTTCAACAGATAGAGTGAGGCTGAGGCCTGAAACGCCAATGCCAAGAACAGCAAAAAATTATGCATTCACATCCTACCATAAACAAAGGGGATGGATGGTGTAAGCTTCTACGGCAGCAGTGATGATTCAAACATCCTATTATGTTAAATTTACTTACACTAATATGTTCATCTTGAATGCTGCTGCAGAAGTCCTAGCAGTATGGTGTAGATTACCCAAGCTTATTACATTTGAGAAATGGAAGGAGAAGGGTCCAAGAGCCCCTGGAGAATGGTCCTAGCCAAGTCTGATCTACACCTAGAGAAGTAATTAAGCTTATGTTGCTTTACAAAAGTATGTACAGAGGACCACGTTGCTGCTTCTAGAATACTTAAGAGACTCCAACCCTTTCTAAAAAGCCATAGATGCAACCAAGGCCCTAGTAGAAAGTAGAAAACCACAAAGTAAGAAAAACTAATAAAATATTAAAACCACAACAACCAGTAAAAATCCTAACTTTAATACAAAGTAAAAATCTCTAGCGCCTCGGCACAAAGCCTTTCAAGAGTACAAAACAACACACGCAAAACACATTTTGAGTTCTGACCGAGAGTGCTACTGAAACAACTCAAACTATAAATTGATAAGTATATTTTTTGGCACTTCTTTCCAAAGTTCTACAGTATTCTAATTACTTTTGCTTGATTTATTTAGATCATATTTGCTGGCTTCTGATCTGTGTTGAAAGTGTTATTTTTCTGAGCTGATTTTTCCCCCACCCTGCCCTCTCTATTGGTGTTTTCTTTTATACTTGGTGGCGTTGCAATTGCAACTGTATATTTGATCTGTGACACTCCTCACAGTCTAGTGTCTTTAGCTCATTCTACCTAATACGGAGAGAAAAAAAAAATGTTTGTACTTTATTCATCTGCTTACTGTGTTTGGGTTTCTTCCTACTTTATTACTTTATTTTGCTTTTGCTGCTTGTTCTTAAAAGTACTTAATGGCATTTATTCTGCTGCATTTATTACTGCTTGTTAGTAGCCGATTAAATTGTAACTGTTATTCCAAGCCTTTGGATTACGCACTTGGGCTTCAGACCAGTTGTTTCACATTAGGAAGGTTTGTGGTTTGCACTGTTGTAGCAGGACAGGAAGCTTACATTCTTCTAACTTGGGAGTTGCTTAGTGTCTGTTCTAAAGTTAATTAGATCTTGTTTAAGCACTTGGGCTTTGGGCCAGTTTTTTTACATTAAGAAGGTGTGGTCTGCACTCTTGTGGGAGGCTGGATTCTGCCCTTCTGAGCTGGGAATTTCTGGTTACAGGCTTATTGTGCCTGCTTATTTGAACTGTTTCTTTCTGAAATTGGTGCGCCTTGTTGCTGCAGCATAGACCAGATTCAGGCCTGCTGAATCTTGCTTTGTTTGTATAACTTGAGCACTGACCCAGGCCATCTTTTTTTTTGGAGAAGGTTCCCCTGCACGCTAGCAGCATGAGTGTGCAGTTAGAACTTGTCTGACTGAAGACTGCTGGAGCATAGCTCAGTTTTGAGCTTTTTTCTGGTTAATTGGGTAACTTGTTTAAATCAGTTGTTCATTTTCTATTGTTTTTATATATATATATATATATATATATATATATATATATATATATATAAAAATTGCATTCTATTCATCTGCTTTTACTGTATTTGTGTTTCTTCCTACTTTATTACTAGTGGCATTGACTACAACTCTGATCTGAGATATGTAGCAATAAGTATCCTTTTCTGTGCATTTAAAGAGTTTTTTTTGATTATCTACTTTTTTTTCTGAAAAAAAAAAAATATATATATATATACATACACTTGTTTCCCACCTTTCTAAGCTAGTATAGTCCAGTTTTCAGGTTAAGTGCTGAATTCAGGGCTGTGTTACAAATCTCTGTGTTTGCCCATACCTTACTTGGATAGAAGGAAGTTTCTCTGTTCAACTGTGAGAGGGGGGAGCTTTGAGCAGCCTGTCCCTGGAGGAGTGGTTTCAGCCCAGAAATTAGTAGTTTATTGGCCATTTTGGGGTAATTTCTCTCTCTTTCATTTCCCTGCTATAAATACCGTATTTGCCCGGTTTTGCACGCCAGACAGCACCGGCTAGCTAGGGTATAAGTATTCCAGGCTCCACAAAGTCTCCTCTTCAAATTTTCCATTGGAACTAGACAAACTTTCAACTTAAGCACTCAAGCCATTCATTTCTCAGTCCAGCACTTGCTCAAACCTCATAACTAGCACTTATAAACCCTAGCACTAGACCCTCCTATACTGTACAGAAGGACAAGGCTCTCTATTCAACCTTACCAGCCATTCAGTAAAACAGTTCACTGTACCTATCCAGGCATGTCCAAAGGGCAGTTTTAGGCGTACTCTCCAGTCCAACTGGTGAATCTGGGCATTTTGAGGCAATGTTACAACTGCCTCATGTACACAGACAACCCTCTCCTCCTACCACCAAACACTAATACATGCAAGAGATGCAATTATACAGCCAAACTGGAGGTTAAGCTCTCTCAACCCAAGGCTGGTTCAGACAATCAAGAGGAGAAGGGAAATACTTGCATCACGCCACCAGTCTCACATAGACCCATTAAATCAGCACCGGCAAAAAACACACAAATACACAAAAATATACTCAGAGGTTCTAAATAAAAATCTGCAAAAGCAACAGAGACCTCCAAAGCAGACATCCAAGCAACCTCCACCCCCCAACACAAATCATGAAACACATAACCTCACAAAACCAGTGTGCCATGCAATCACAGCCCTTTAAGCAAAATAACATATCCAACATACTAGTAATAGGTGACACTATAGTCAGGCACACTGACGTCCCACTCACTAGGCTGAATAAGGAGAAGGTTACTGTTAGCTGCCTGTCGGGTGCGAGGATCCGCCACACAACACGAGCACTCAGGTCACTCCAGAACAAGTACAAATATGACTGTTATTGTCCATGTTGGTGTGAATGACCTGAGCCGTACCTCCCTAGACTACATGAAAAGAGACATGGAAGAGCTCTCTGATCTTGTAGCCCAGGCCAGTATGACCCTGACCCTGAGTAACATCCTGCCCTCACCAAGAATGATACCACAGCATAAAGAAAAAAATATAAATTTCAACAATTGGCTAAGTTTCTGGTGTCATTTAAAGGGGATCCAGTGTCTGTCCGCCTGGGACGACATGCTCGACAAGCCACGCTGCTTCGCTAGAGACGGCTTGCACCTGTCACCCTTAGGCTTTCGAATACTGGCCAAGGCTCTTGCCACCCCCATAGTGCCTTTTTTAGGCAAGGCTCAAAAGACAAACCCACCGCCATAAATAGCACAAGTAACAAAAAACTGAGGGTAATACTACTCAATGCCAGAAGTCTAAACCTCAAAATGCACGCACTAGAGGCACTCCTCAGTATGGAGAAAATCGATATATGTGCAGTAACAGAAACCTGGTTTAAGGCTCCAGACAGCACCCCAGCACAACCAGGCTACAACTCATACCATACATTTCGGCCACAGAACCCAGACCGAAATACAAAAAGCAGGGGCGTATCCATATTCATCAAGGATACCCACACCTCCAGGTTAGTGGCACAGCACGATGCTTCAGAGATCGTCCACGTGCAACTAAGAACGGGCAAAACTGCAATTCAAACTGCAGCTGCTACAGATCACCCACCATGTCCCAGGACCCCCATTCCGCATTTCTGGAAACACTGGAAATATAAAGGTCCTACCAAATACCCTAATATTGGGGGATTTCAATTACCCAAACATTAATTGGGAGAACTACTCAAGTACTAACTCCCTTGCCCAACATTTCCTAGAACTTACAAACTCAAACGCCCTGGATCAACTGGTCAACACTCCCACCAGATGTGACAACATATTGGACCTGGTCATCACAAACATGGGCGACCGGTGCTCCACACCAGAGGTCACCCCTCACTGGTTAGATCTGACCATAAACAAATCACTTTGGATATCCACATTCCGCCCCCACCCCCGGACAAGGAAACCACAGTGAAAAACTTTTCAAAAGCAAACCACGTTACTTAAGACCAAGGTGGAAAGTTTCAAGGCCCCCATGCTAAAGCATAACATTGTCCAAGCTGCAAAATCCTTTACTAATGCATTCTATGGGCACCTACAAGAATGCATGGATCATGCTATCCCAAGCAAAACCAAGACTCACTCCTCCAAGAAAAGGAAACCAGTCTGGTGGACTCCTGCCATAAACAGGCTATACAATAGAAGGAGGAAACTAGTACAGAAAAGAGTAAAATCCCAAGAAGGGAAGACATCCCTGATCAGTATCAGCAAGAAACTACGATCCCTCATAAAATCATCCAAGGCGAGTTTCGAAAGAAAAATTGCCAAGGACTCCAAAGATAACCACAAGGCATTCTTTAGCTAGGTCAAGAATCTAAGTGGCAATGCTCGGATCTGCTCGGAGTTAATGCTGAATGGTACAAAACACACTGAACCGACCGATATTGCCAACATCCTGGCAGACAGGTTCAACGCAAACTTCACCCCCCTATCACCCCAAAAAGGGCCCATAACCATACCAGAAGAATGTAGAGCTCCTGAAATCACAGACACTCAGGTTAAAACAGCCCGCTTTAAAGCCACAAACACAGCATCAATGGGACCGGATGGTGTCCCAGGCTGTGTTCTACACGAGCTCAAAGATGCACTAACCCCTCACCTAAACACACTGTTCGAACTCAGTCTCTCCACAGGTTACGTACCCATACAGTGGCGCACAGCAACAGTTATTCCGCGCCACAAAGGTGGAGCCACAACAGACCCCAGGAACTATCGCCCTATAAGCCTGACTAGCTTGGTCTGCAAGGCTATGGGGCGCATTATCGTTGAACTCATTAGCGGAGACATTGGGAACCTCCAAACACTGGACCCTACCCAGTTCGGCTTTGTTAAGGGCAGATCATGCCTCCTAAACCTGGTGGACTTCTTTGAGACAGTTACCAAGGCTATAGATGAGGGAAAGGCGGTACACAGCCTACCTAGACCTCGTAAAAGCCTTTGACACCATTTCCCATTCTGGTATTACAGACAAACTCACCAGCCTGAACATAAACCCCTACGTCACAAGATGGGTTATCAACTGGCTCACAGACAGAGCCCACATGGTAAGAGTTGCAGGAGCTAGGTCTGACTCTAAACCAGTTACAAATGGCGTTCCCCAGGGCTCAGTCCTAGGACTCCTCCTGTTCGGCATATACTTCTCAGAGGTACAGGTAAGCACAGGAGGACTATGGCCAACCAAGTTCGCAGACGACTGCAAACTAGGGGCTACAACTGACTCTCCAGCTGACACAGACATCCTCCAAAAGGGTCTCACTGAGATGGATACCTGGTGTCAAAATCATGGCCTCAAGCTAAATGCCAAAAAGTGCATAGTCATCACCTTTGGAAAAACAAAGTACCCACAAACTACCACATAGGTGGTAGTCCCCTAAATACGGAAGATGTAATAAGGGATCTGGGGACCCAAGTAGATAGTAAACTCTCCTTTGATAATCACATTACCAAAGTGGTTAGAAAATCCTTCTATGTGGCACATCTTATCACAAAAGGGTTCACATCCAGATCAGAAGAGGTCATTGTGCCCCCTCTACTCATCGCTCATCAGACCCATCATAGAGTACAATGCCCCATTTGGGATGCATCTTGCAAAACACCTGCAACAGCTGGAAAGATCACAGAAGTACCTCACCAAGAGGATCACTGGCCTCAAACAGATGCCCTATGCAGCTCGACTGAAGAAACTCCAGCTGTACTCGGCTGCTTACCGCCTACTCAGAGGTGATCTCTGCCTGACATACAAGACCATGTCCAACCTAGAATTGATGGACATGCTCCACCTAAAGAAAACCTTATCCCCTCGAGCCACACGCTCTAGGGATCTAAACCTCACCACAACAATAAATAGGACATGCTAGAGGGATAGATTCCTGTCACAGAGACTTCCCATGCTTTGGAACAAGATTCCAATCTACATTAGGCAGAGCTCTTCGCTAACACTCTTCAACAGAAACCTTGACGAGTGGATGGGAAACAGAAAGTTTACCCCGGGGATCACTTCAGTGGCTCTGCTGGACAGAGGCACAGGGAACTAATCTAAGGGGCGGCGAAAGCCAACACATTCTGGCTTGGCTTATAAATGCCTTCGGGCATATAGCCTAGTACTTACCTATGAACCTAAATACTCAAATCGCATTAAATTAAAACCAATTAATACAGTGGTTCCCAACCTTTTTCGACTTGCGTACCCCCTTGGCATTCCATTTCCCTAAATTATACCCCTCATATTTTTGCGTGTAGTTTTCCATCCCCCCCCCCCCCCACCGCCAATGTAGCTATTCCAGTGTGCCATTACTTGGCTATTTCTCTGTTCAAAACTCTCAGCTTGCAAAGTGTTTTCTGCTTTACTTCTACAATGAGTGCAGATATTTGGATTTAATTTAAAACTTTTCTTTCAAATTTTATAGCACAAACACTGATAGAGATTTGCTAAACAAAGCAGTACAGTCTCACAATGAAAACAGACTTAGCATTAAAACTTCTCTGCCTTTGAAACTCACATTAACTGAAACAGCAATGAAACCCACATTCAAAGAAAAAACATCTGGTCATTAGCGGATTAAGTTTAACTTTGGGCTGTTTTCAAATCATAGGCAACTTGCACACATTTTTAGGACTATGCAAAGGCTTTTTTTGATTCACCTTCCTGATTGTATTACATTATAATAATATAATAATTAAATTACATCCCTTGTATAATACAGCACCATTTGTTAGTGTTTTAAATTTATAGGTTTGAATATTTTTCCAGTAAAGTAAGCAATGAAACAGAACACATGAACCAATAATGACAAAACCGTCCAGTTTAGAACACTTCAAGCATAAAAGGCCACTCAGACTTTTGTCATTACAATTTACCAGTGTCAGTCAATATGCACAATCTGTGCAGAAGTTAAGGTCATCTGAATAATTCCACATTAAAGAGATCTATCTGTAACTAATGTAAAGGTTGCTGCTATCAAACAACTTTATATTTCAGTGTTTCATTCTACTCTACTGGATGTTGGCAATTTGATCTGTTGACACCTCTATTTCTAAAACCAACTTGTACATCTAGCAGGTCTCAGTCCATGTATTGATACTGTTTACATAAATGTTTATATAAATGCTACCCGTACCACTTGCAATTCTGCTTTCCTTCCTGAATTTTATAACAGGCAGCACTGCACATTCAAAATAGAAAAAATAGAAAGTGCATTTACTTCAAAGTAGTATTTCACAGCTGAATTCTAACCAAAGTGCTATTTGACAAGACACATTAAAATTAACAGCCACACCTACAGCAAAAATTACATCAGAATATGATGCAACAAAAGCAATCTTGGTTTGCAGATCCCAGACTGGAAGCACATTACCAATCAACAGTTTATACCCATCATCTTCCCAAATAGGAAATAGTTGTTCTCTTGTTAAACGTAGAACGCTTATGATGATTAGAAAAAAGAATAGAAATCTGAGTGAACCATACACACATGCTTTTGTGTGTGTGTGTGTGTGTGTGTGTGTGTGTGTGTGTGTGTGCGCAACAGACAGGGGTCAACAACAAAATGAGAAACATTGATTAGAATGTACGTAGACAAGACTTGCATACAATTAGATCAACTGCTGACACTTATGGCTTTAATCAAATACCACTAATGATGATTATGAACTCAAGTAAGATAGAAGGGTCCTGCAAAAGATACAAGGCTTTGCTCCTGTTCTGCTATTCCTGGATAGCCTTACGAGTAAGTAACATTATATCCTTTCCATCTTATTATTCCAGTATTACTACTTGTCCCATCTGGCTGGTAGAAGTATCTTTTTAATAACTGCTAACATACCCACACCATAATGACATAACATCCTTATTTTGCCTTACTCTACTCCACTCTCTCTCGCTCTCATATTCCTTTTTCTTCCTTTCCCTACCTCTATTTTCTTTTTCCCTCCTTAATCTCTACAATTTTCATTTCCTTCCCTGTTTACAACTATATTATTCTTAATTTCTGCTCATTTCTTCTCTTTCCTTTTTAATAACAATATTATATGTTTTCTTTCTAATTATCTTCAACTATCACAATTTTTCTAGTGCTGCTAAACAAATTTAACGCTTTACTCTTATGCATCTGTATGTCTGCATCACTTTGCACAAATTATTCCTTTTTTGTCATTTTTTTCCTATTCTGGAGATTTTATACCCTAGCCTCCACTGAAAAGGAGTCACTTGCTGCCCAATTGGACCTTAACAATCAAACTTCATTGTGACAACTTTCAGCCACTAATGAACAAACAGTGACACTGAACTGGCAAGTCTGACACTTCAGAAAAGTAAGGCAGAAAGTGAAGGCCCAGCAACTGCTGAAAATGAGAGCTTTAATGCACTGTTCAGGGTCATTTACTGATACAGCTTCTACAGACTACAATGTCATGGAGTCATTGTATTTAAACAATGATCGTCTGTTGGTACATTGAGGAACACAAACTGCACAGTTACATTAATATGGCAGGTATCAATAACTAACTTGTCAAAGAGCAAGACATGGTTTAATGGAACAGGAAACATACTGATCTTGATGCATCAGTACTGTACAGAGCATCAATGCATGATTAAAATAATTTTGGAATTTAGGGATGTTTTCCTTGAGTGTGTTGTTAATAAAAAAATATGTAAACGTGTCCATGCTCTGTAGACAGTGTTACAAATTTGTCTGGCTTTGTTTTGGAGCCTTAATGCAAGAGGCTAACAGTTCTCTCGGAAGCAGTAGCTTTTGGGCACACACATCTGAAAAAAAAATAAATAAATAAAGATGCTAAATTCAGCTGAGCATGTTACTAGTCTGAAACATGAAGCTAAAATGCAACTATGATTTAAATTAACTATTTACTCATGCATGATAATCATAACTTCTCAAAATCCACAACAATCAAAAAGACTAACAATACCATATCCTTTACCTTATCAACAAGCATTACACTCATGGACTACAATGCCCAATGAGTCTGCGCCAACCATGATACTAGAGCTTGTTTGAAAATGGTATCAGATGAAGGCTGTACTGGTTTCGCTAGCTCATTTAATTCTCACACAGACTGTTAAAGAAGTGTGCAACTAATTGTTATAATTTAATTACTTAGAAAGAGCAGTTATACTTCTTTAAAAAGGGCAACTCACCACCGGCCAGAAACGTTTGTTGTTGTTTCTTCTTCTGCTGTAAGATGTGTAAACCCTCCTAAATATGGTGGACACTTTCACACAGAGTTCTCACGTGTGCCACAGGCCCACAGCACAGATACAAAACCTTCAGGAATAGCTGCTAAATACGTTGGGCACTTTGACTATCATAGGACAGACTTTCTGCGTGCATGGGATTTTTTTTTAATAGTTAAAAAACCCTTTTCTGCCATTATTAACTTTTTTCCTGCACACCCCTAAATGACCAAGCGAGTACCCCTGGGGGTACGCGTACACCAGGTTGGGAATAGCTGAATTAATACATAAAAACATTAATTAAATAAGCATCTTCCAATTGCATTCCGAGTTCACCCCAGCAGGTGTCAGCATATCAAACTTCAAAATAAAAATTGTCTCTTTATAAAGCAACTTATTTTTTTAGTTGTCCAACATCCAAAGCCTTAAGTTTTCTAAAACAGTCCTATGCAAACAACTATTACCCTCCTCCAATAATGGACTTAAAAATGCAAAGCTAAAGGGCTCTCAGCTTTTTTTATTTCTAATATCTCTCAGGTGCTCCTGTAGTCTTACCTTAAAAGGTCTCCTACTTTCCCCTCTATCGAATAGACCACAGGAGCATCTCAGAGCATGCAAAATGCCCTCAGTAGTACAATTAAGAATAGCTTTAGATATAAACCTAACATTATTAAATTCTATCAAATCAGCGAAACACATCCCTACAAACTGAATTACAACACGGAAAGTTTCCCAAACTTCTAAGTTCTCCCAACATTTTCACTCTAGGGGCTGTATAATGACTATGTACAATCATATATTTTATACTACAACCATTTTTATAAGGAAAATGAAGTTTAATAGGCGAACATTTCAAATCCTTGTATTAAAAAAAAAAAAAAAAAAAAAAAAAAAAAAACCAACTAATAACTTCCACAACCTTTTCAGTAAATAGTGTACATAGTTACAAAATAAAACCTACTTGCAGGGACCATATTTCCCCCATCAACAATCTGCTCCACTCAATGGTTGTGTGGCTTCATTATACTCTGACCTCCTGACATTAACCTAGACATAGCACTGTCTATAATATGCAAATCATACTTCCTCTGACTGAACATCCCACATGTTCTGAACAATTCCAATTGTAATTCAGGAAAAAGTAGTAGAAAATATAAGTAGAAGGAAAGCAGTAGAAAAATCCGCCTTGACCCTGCCTGTAGTAGTTTTGCTGTGGTTTGTATAACAAAAAATGTAATAGCCTTAGACAACCATTTGGAAATAGTCTGCTTTGGCACAGGTTGTCCCTCCTCCTTACCTTCATAAGAAATGAACAACTGATCCAAAGATCAGAAAGATTTACTTCTGTCAAAACAGTACCAGAGTTGTTGTCTGAATATCCAATGTATGGATCATCCTTTCTCCCTCATTTTTACATTCAGGAAAGAAAACAGGGAGATGTATAGTTTGGCTTAAAGTAAACTCTTATACCACTTTAGGCATAAACAAGCATTAGTTCTCAAAGAAATCCTGTCTATGTGGAAAATGGGATAGGATTGAGTCACCATAAGAGCTTGCAACTCAAACACCCTCATGACAGAAGTCAGAGCAATCAGTAAAACTCTTTTCCATGTTAAGAACCTCAGGTCAACCAGGTTAGCTGGTTTAAATGGAACAAGCTTTAACAAAAAAATTAGATCCCAGGCAGGAGCCACCAGTTTACTTGGAGACCCCTTATGCAAAACCCCTTTCACAAACATTTTAACATGAGAAAGCACTGAAAGAGGAGGATCCATTGGCAGGCATGCTGAAATGGCCAATGAATGAACTTTGATGGAAGGGTAAGAAAAGCCAGAGGATAGTAGTAATTCAGACAAATATTGTAAAAACCAGAAATAAACTAGCCATTAGTGGGTGCTGGTTATGTTGTTGGTCCCAACTAAAACACTTCTGATTTGCTAATGTATGACTTTCTATTAACAGGCTTTCTTTCCTCCACTAGTACCTGCTGCACATCCTCAGTACACATGTACCTAAAAGGAATTAAGCCCCTATCATCCAAGCGGTCAGTTAAAGTTGACTGAAAATAGTCATCACAAACACCCCTGTTCTTGTTTGAGTAGATCCCGTCTGTGAGGAAACTTGTGGTCACTGCCTTTCAATATTTCTAAAAGAAGGGAGAACCACTGTTGCCTGGGTCAGAAGGGAGTGACTACCAGAAGGGAGGGACTACGATGATCTTGGGAGAATCTTCATAAGTACCATAGATATCAGTGGAAAGAGAGAAAAAGCATGCACAAACATTCTTGTCCAGGAAAAGAGAAGGCATCTATCTTCCAGACCTTCTTGCATGCAGTCCTGGAGCAGAATCTTGTCAGACGATTGTTGAGAGAGGAGGCAAAGAAGTCTTCTTGAGGAACTCACCACAGCCGGATCAAATCTTAGAAGACACTTATGTAGTTACCATTCATGAGAGCCTGCCACACAGTTTAAATCTGACAAAATGTAGGATTTCTATACAGTGAGATTGTGCTGTGAAGCTACATCCTGGGGGAGGGTGTGTCCCTTGAATAGTCAGACCAACTGAGACTGTCCTTGGTTTTCAGGGATTCCTGTATTAATTTTGGGATCCTCTGTCATTTTTTCTTAAATGTCTGTTTACCTGCATTTTGTGGAGACTGTTCATTGCCAAAACTGGATGAGGGGTTAGAGAATCCATTAGAAAACCTGGAAAGGGTGGGGTGAAAAATCTTCCTTGGATCAACTTACCCCTTTTTCATTAGGCATTTTGATCACCTCTGCAGCAGAGTGGTCAAAAACTGCATCTCTATCCGAGAGAGAATTTAAAATCTCATTTTTATCCTCTGGAAGGTTCTTGAGAACGCAGTCAGGTAAATCTCCTCAAAATAGAACACAGTGGTCATAACCCTGGAGGAAATATCAACGGAGTCATACACACACTGTAAACAATGTGTAGTGACTCGAACTGAAGAAAAATTACTTAAAACATTTTTTTCCTCTCAAGAAGGCTAGTCACCTACAAAACTTTCTATGTTTTGTTGGACAGATTAGTCTCAACTTGACTGATGGCTTATTTTCAAAGAAGACAAAAGAGATTTTTTTTCAAATGCTATATAAAGGGCAGTTACTTAAAGATTAAATTAATATGAAAAAAAAGGTACTGGTAGTATTTCTGATAAGTGCTGTGGGATCTTTCACAACCCACTGAGCTTCCATCAACTCTGACAGATGGAACCTCAGTTTAATTATCTCATATGAAGGATGGCACACTCAGGAGTGCAGCATTCCTCGTATGCTGCTCTCAAGTTTCAGTACTGGAAAATGAATCTGAACACCTGTAAAAATAATAACCCAATTTTCTGATCTTGTAGCATCGAAGCAGAATGTGCTACATAGTGAGCCACTGACACTGACTTCTGAAGAAAGCAAATTTGGACTGAAAGCAGCAGGGGTTAGCTACGAATCTGGGCTAGCCACCCAGTGGTATAAACCTTGAGTCTAGATGATTGTCCGTTTTGAAGTGACACTCTGATATCATGTACAAACATGAGAAAAAGGGGTTGTGGATGGATTTGGGTATAAAGCAAACACAGAAGCGAAGGCCATGCAAATAAAATATATGCCTTGTGAAAAAAATCAGTAATAAATATGAATTTTTGCGAGGGCAATTGTAAAACATTTAGGGATACCCTGTCAAGTTCCTTAAAACAAACTATAAAAGTTACATGCCCCAAACTGATAAATAAACCTGTTTAAGTGCTGGAAGCTTACACTTTTTAATTTCCCACAGAGAGTGCTAGCTTTTTTAATGATGATTTATAAGCCTACATGTTTTTTGGTTGCTATGCACACCTTTCTTAATGAGTTTATTCAAGGTTTTGTAGGCTTGCTATGTTTATTTTAATGAAATAATGAAACTTTAAACTAGCATGGAATACACTGGTAATTACAGTGGCTTTGGGGGAGTGGATTCTACTGACCTTAATCTTTATGGTTTGGCTGTGAATCAAATTCTCATACTAGTTTGAGCCATCAGTAATGAGGCACCCTGGAAGACACAATTCTTAAGACAATTTAGGGATATCATGGAAATGTATTACAAATTGCTAGTAAAGACAAGTAATTCAGCCTACTCTGTTATTGGCTGCTGGAGTAGAGCTGACCAGGAAATTAAATGGGATCTTTACCAAGATGCACATAGAGGACTGGGTGGAGGAATCAAGTCCAATCGTTCTACAGAGACACTTAGTGAAGCAGGTAGAAGTTACAGCTTTGCCATCATGGCAGCAGTTATAGACAAATGCAGACTACATGGAATCAGTCTAAAAGGAAATAAAAATTCTGTGTGGGTGACCATATCATATGCAGGTTGTAAACTTATTTCTAGAGTTCAAGTGGCAGACTGTGGAAGACATACATAGTGTCCTACTTTTATCTGCATTACAGTACACAGATCCAGCTTATTACAGCTGTCTTAGCAGCATCCATTCTGGGAAAGAGGCCACAATGCTAGCTCCATGGTGGACAGGGATGAAGCTATGACTGCAAACAAGAAATCAGTTACAGACTCACCCGCTAGAGAAGCCAAAAAGGGAGGACAAAAGTGAGTAGCATCCTGTAGCAAACAGTGCAGCCCAAGTATCTACACTGTTTCTGCTAATCTCACTACTTCAATTAGCAAGGATGGACAACTGATATACAGCATGCAGGGCTTGGGCTGTGGCACATACCTGGCTTTCCCAAGCTACATTCCTGCAGACATCTTCACCGAGTATGTCTGGGAATATATACAATATGCAGAGGGGCACAGTAAGCCCTCACTTAGGTGAGCATACACATCAACTGCCAAGGAATGGGGGATAATACCCAAAAGCCCCTCATCTCTGCCTAGATGATGGCTATAACAAAAACCAGCACTCACCCTGAGAGGAACAATAACAATATCATCATGGTGGTGAGTCAGACTAGTGGCAAGTATGAGGATGAGGGGTGGGGGGAAGGACGCCACAACATCCATGTACATTCCAGCTGTGAATTTTAAATATAGGACTATGTAAAAAGCCTGCTATACATTCCTCTTGTCCACAGCTACAGTAGAATACATAGACCTTTGACAGCCAAGACTTCTGGGGGTATCACCTTAATACTATACTAATATAGGCAAGCAAAGTTCTACCATCTTAAATTCAGCTAATCCAAAAGCTGTATTGAGACAATATGAAATCCTATGAGAGGATCCTAAAAAAATCACCACAGATCTAAAGGAATTAATCTGGTACTGAATTAAAAAAAAAACTAGATTATCAAGAATATTGAAGTGTAAAACCTGTTTTCACTTTATAAAGTTATAACTGAATGAAACAACTCTAACTTAACATGCTTGGGTCTGAAGATCTTTTCTCCTCATGGCCTATAATTAACTGAATATCGCCAAACTATGAACCGCAGATTAAATGGTGCAATAATAAATGCAACATATATCAGCAGGAAACTGTTGTAAATATCCCTGGTAGAGATCGTTATTCTCAAATACCAGTTTGGTTTATTTGCACAAAAATTCTATAGCATTAAGAACATTTACAATACGTAATCAAAATAAATGCGGTTCTGAAGCCTTGTTAATATTGGTAGTTTATGCAAAGGATAAAAATAACTATGAGCCACATCTATATATATATATATATATATATATATATATATACACACACACACACACACACACACACACACATACACATACATACGAGACTGAACATAGCATAAATAAAGAATACTACATATCATTTACAAAATATGCTGTCATAAGTAAACTCTATGAACTTTTCTATCATTACTTCCAAAGAGCTACATATATTGACAGAGACTTAATTGTAATAAAGTAGCTGTAAGCCAATGGTGTGAAAATAAGGCAACATCATTTCAAATTATGATGACTGCTTCAGAAAACTTTGTAAAGCCAAAGTACATGTTCTTACACTACACAGCATCTTGGAAATAACACAATTTAATGTTCTTTTCCATTAGTTTCATAATGTGACTGCTGCTCCAAATATCTGTCCATAATGTACAACTTTATGAGAAGGTAATTGCTAAGAACAGCAACTCTTCATTTTAAGGCTCTCAGATAATGATGTAGTTCAGTCAAGGGATGTTTGGAAAGCTATATGTAAGTGAATTATTCACAGTTATGTTACCAAGCATGACTGCACGATAGAATACTTATTTCACAATGTAATGGCCACAGTGAGTTTTTTTTAAACTACTCATTATATAAACCTGAACTATATAGGAAATCTTGCCCTATGCCCTGTAGTAATTTATTGCAGTAATTTCTGAACTTTTCAAATGCTGAAATAACTAGGCAGTCAGTACATAATTCTGGATTTTTGCCCAGCTTTGAATCCTAGACAAAGTTAAATCCTTCCATAAGGTGACTAAATACTCAAACTGGACAACTAGCAACACAATAAAAGTGGCAAATGTAATAAAACTACATTTGTTTCAGATGTTTTGCTCCTTCGCAAATTATATTTATTAACCAATGCAGTGTGATTATGGATAATGCTTATTCTCCCTTGGGGAGTACAGCACTGCACAAGTCCCAGTCAAGTACCATTAAAGCCATCAAGAATTACAGACATGCAAGAGAAAACAAACTCTAGAACATATCTCAATAGTGAAGTGCAAATGAGTCTGTGTTTTATTTCACATTTCTAATCATAGGCTCACTCACCTGCATAATGTTATTTATAAGATAATAGTTGATAAAAATACATAAAAACAACAAAACTAAAAATTATAGGCAGCTTTTCTCATAACTATGAGCGGAAACTGTAAACAATTGGCTTTTAAACAATTTTAGGATTAGTATGATAATCATATTATTTCTACTAAGCCATGTTTTTTGTCACATTTTCCCAATGAGAATCATGTTACCTGTGAAAGTGACACTTCTTCCTTTTATTTTTATTTATTTAACTATGTTTACACAGGGAGTGCACTGATAAGATTTGACTATTTGCAGGTTCAGCCCAGGTTAAATACATAATAAAAATAAAGTAAGATTAAAGGTATAATTAAATCATACAGTATATGGACATAACAGTCTAGATGTAAAAATTATATACACAGTTATAAAAATGTTTAAAAAGAATCTGGACCATGGAATGCACATTACATGTCTTACAGGTTAACGGAATTGCTGTCCAGCTAAAAAAAATAGTATGTACAAGTATGGGGAGAAATTTTGGCAGTGAAGAGACTAGACATTGTAGAATCTAAAGAGCTGCAATACAAGAGCTAATAACAGAAGTAGTGGGTATTACACAAACAGTAGGGAATGAATAGAAAGTGGTTATGATTTTATATGTTGGACAGGTTAGAGGAGTTTAAGCAGCCAAGGTTTTCTGGGATGAATGTAATACTGTAACCATGGCAGTTAGGTGATACAGTCTGTGTTCTGGCCTGTATGCTTATATTGCTCAGTTGGGTATTGTTTAAACAGAGGTCTGAATGGTTTCTAGTCTTAGAGTGCAGTAAGATCAGGTGGCAATACTTGTCACAGTTTAGGGGCAAGGAGCAAACAAGCTGTGATCTGGGGAATAAAATTTAGTGGCTGGAGTTTTAAGAGTAGGGCTATTAGTGGATTGGCGTCTTAGGCTCTAGTGGGTTATGGTTGTAGTCAGCCTCATACTACGGAGGAGGACGTGCGTTAGTGTAGGAGTTTGAAGAGAAAAGAGCCAAGGAGGAGGGTGGGTCTTACTTGAATGGGTAACCAATTTGTCTTTTCCAAGGTACTGCAGTGATGTTCATATTAAGAGGAGGTGGTGATGAAATAGCAGATTTTATTAGAAAGAGATTGTAAGGTGGAAGTGTTTTTGGAGGGCAGTGGGGTATGCCATATTCTAATTGTGCAAGCATGAGACCTTTGCCTAAAGGCTTCTCTAGCAGGTTGTCAGAGGGAATGAGACACCTTTTGGGCCCAGAACAGGAGGTAGTTGACGTTGGATCGGACATTCTGAATGCAACCTTGGAAGGTGAGGGACTGGTCAAACCAAATGATGTGACTGATTCAATTAGGCTGATGTCTAGGTCTTTGATATGGAGAGGGTTATTGGGTATAGTGAGTCTTTTCTATGTGCCTAACAGCATGGACTTTTACTTATTTATTTTTAGTTGATGAGGGGCTTTTTTTATATATAAAGAACAAAAGCCCCTCATCAACTAAATTTTTTAATTTTTAAACTAGTTTTTGTTGGCATATTTTTGATTATTCTAATGCTTACTTACATTTTGAAAGTGACCATCCTTATCAATTAAAAAAGAACATTGTCAAAGGGCAAATGATTAGGATGGCTAGAATGATTTCAGATAAGGATGAATTTTTAAATGAAATTAATAATGTTGAAAAAATGTTTCAAGAAACAGGATATCCAACTGAATTAAACTAGTTCCATCAAGGAATATGTCCAACTAGGAAGGGGTAATAAATATGTCCCCCTTCTGACCAATGGTGGCACTTTAGATTTAAATTTTAGGTTGGATGTCAAAACAAGTACCCCAAATAGGCAGGATATCAATAGTTTGGATTGCCCAGACATTTTACCGTATTTGACCCTCACCTACTATAAAGGTATAGGATGGTTGAGAAAATGTATCAATGAAACATGGAAGATGTTCAAAAATATGCCAACAAAAACTAATGTATTTCAGTATACAATAAAATATAGTTTTAGGAGGAATAAAAAATATAAAGAATATTATTGAAAAGAAAAAAATAAATTTAGGAGGGACTTGTATGAAATACGGAACCTTCAGATGTGGAAGACGTGCACAGTGTACCTATATTGCTGGGTTAAAAGAAGTTAGAATACCCAGCTTGAAAATTACCCTAAGGGCCAAGAGGTATAATAGTTTACTCCAAAGGGGTAGTCTATTTAGCATTTTGTAAGGCCTGTTGGAGTTATTATATAGGGAAAACTGAATGTCATCTCAGAACTAGAATTTATGAACACATCAGGGACATTAACAAGCATAATGAAAATAATGCCCTGTATAGGCATGCTTTGACATGCAAAGAAGCTGATTTTAAATTTTGGGTGCTGGCAGAAGTTGGTTACCCAGAAAGAGGTGGTGATTGGGAGACACAATTGGAATTCAGAGAAAATATTTGGCAGTTGAGACTCGATGCACGTTGTGGTAAGGGTCTCAATGACCATATCTCCATTACCCCAGCACTGAAATTGCTTGCAGCAGACCCAGAGAGACATAACAATAAAGCAAAAATAAGATGAGAATTATTATTTGAAAAATTTTTCAACATAAAAAGAATGACGAAAGGGTAGAACCAAATATAATATTTAATTTATTATATTTTATTTTACTTAATAGATGATATTTATGGGACCATCACATAAACAGGGACATTTCACTATTAATTTATTATGAACTTATATTTATGCATTGCTTATATTTATTTATATAAATATTTATACTATATATCATACTATATTTTAAACTATATTTATGTGAATTATGGGCAATATATATTTATTTGAATATTTTAAATAAACACAAATGTTTTTTAGCAAAAGCTTTTAAAAGTTTTTACAAGTTTTAATATATCTGGACATGTGTGTACATATATTTATTTGGAAAGATGGCTCAGATAGCTCCGTTGTAATCATACCATTTCAGACTCATTGTTTTTACTGTATTTTGTTACATGCTAGCTCTTTAAATGACAATTAGTAAATTAAAGTCTCCTATTGCCAGCCAATGACTTTGTATAGGAACAATATAAAAAGATGGACTTGTGTGATGTTAACTGATTCTGAAGAAGTCTCCGGAGGGAGATGAAAGCGCTTAATCAGTGAATGTCAATGAATTGTGTATGCTATTTTTGTTTTTTGTTTCCTGAGTGTGGATTTTTTTATTTAAATCATTAAATCATTATCATTATTAGTTTTTCGGACTATTTTGGATTTATTTGGACCATCCAGGTCCAGGGATATACAAAATAGCCTTTTATTGTACCGGAGCCACGCTTTGTGTTTACTTGTGAAGTTCCCCAGGGCTCAGTACTGGGCACACTCCTTTTTAGCGTTGATTTCACTAAAGTGGAAGCAGCTGAAGGCTTATGGCTGACCAAGTCTGCAGATGATTGCCAATTGGTGGTTATCATCGAATCCTCTGTAGATGCTAGCATTCTTCAAGAAGGCCCATCTCTAACAAATGGTGCCAAAGCCAGGTCTTAAACTCATTACTAAGAAATACACAATTGTACCCTTTAGGAAGTCAACCACCCTGGCTAATTACCATGTTGATATTATGCCCCAAAAGAACCAAACCAGTGGCCATGGATCTAAGGTGTGCATATAGACAGTATCCTTATCTCTGTCTACCTTGGCCACACTGGTGAGGAAATCCTTTCATGTTGTGCGACTAATAAGTAAAGGCATGGCACCCAGGTCCAAAGAGGTCATTATTCCACTGTCCTCTGCCCTTATTAGACCAATCATAGAATACAATACTCTTCGGTATGCACCTGACCAGGGATACCCAGCAACTAAGCAACCTTAGAGATTCCTTAAAAGAGAAAAACAAGCCATAATAAACGTGCCTTACAGACAGCACCTTAAAGCCCTTTGCCTTTACTCAATCTCCTACAGATTGCCAAGGGGTTTATCTACTCCTGGCGTAGGTCTCCATAAACCCTACATATTCATAAGTCAAATACAAGGTTCAGGGACCTGAATTTTGTCTGTGACTTAAACAGAACATGCTGGAGAGACAGACATGTATCGCAGAAACTGTTCCTCCTATGGAACAGGCTTCCCATTCATGTAAGGTTCAGCTCATCTATTATCTAGTTTAAGTACAACCAAGACCAGTGGATGGGGAAACAGGTAATTTATACCAGGCATGACATCCATGTCTCTTATGGACACTGGTAGTGTAAAAATGCCTGGTCTTTGATGTCCTGTTTGGATACATGACATCATTATTCTTTTGGGAAAAACTTAAGGCTTAGAAAGGCCCTCCCAGGTGTTTAGCCTACTAATCTATGAATGTAACAATGTTAATTGGATTTGGTGGCTCTGGAACGTCTGCTTACCATATTAAGCAGTTAATGGTAAGTTTTCAAGGTGCATATGGTCACCCTGAAAAGGGAGCAAGATGCCAATGTTGGAAAAATCCACATTCCTCCTAAATGATTGTAGGAATGCATATATTGGAAGGAATTATGGTTGTTATGGATATGGAGAGTCAGATTTTGTGAAGGGACTGTCAAACTCATACATACAGAGAAACAGTTACCAAAACAAAACAGAAACATATAAAGAACTACACACTAGCAAGAGTTTGGATGGGGGCCTAAAGCAATAACTACACGCATACACAGTTATGGGCCCAAGTCAAAAAGTGATTATGTGGCATCTGAAATGGTTCACGTGGAAGTTATCATGAGAAAAGTACTGAATCACAGAAAAAGTAGTTCTTTACATACAACAGTCGACTCAGAATTGGGAAAAGGATGGAATTGCTATTACAGGTAATTGAAATACAACAACCCTATGTGGCCAGTGAGAAAGAAAGATGGGTTACAGCATATGGTAATGGATTTAACACTACTGAGTAAATGTATACTGCAAGCAGCAGCACATTTAGTTTCTTACACTCCTGACGTATATTAATACAAAAGCAAAATGGCTTTCAGTGTTAGAGTTGGCAAATGGATTGTACTTTTAACTCCCATGTCAGCTTTATGCTTTGCTTTTACACACCAAAATCAATATTTCACAACTAGGTTTGCACCAGAGTTTCCATAGCCCTTCTCGACTTTCAAATATCAGCAGGGGGACTGGACCTTTTGAACTTGTCAAATAAAGTACTGCAATCATTTTACGATAATCTGATTCAAACTGAGCGTATGGAAAAACATATACTGATTTTACATAGACTGCAGCTTTACAGCAAGCAGGTTTGAAAATGAATCTTAAGTTGAAATTAAGCACATCACAGGTTAATTTCCTTGCAACAGAAATAACTGCTAAAGGACAAAACCAATTTTGCAATGTGATTTTGGCAGTAACTATTCAAGATGCAATTACTTCTTTCTGCTTTTCCCGGTTAGGGGGTCGCCACAGTGGATCATCTGTCCGCTCATGACTGGCATTGGAGTTTTACAGTGCTGAGTTGCCAGCCCGGTGCCCAACCTTCCACAGGCACACACACACACACACACACACACACACACACACACACCTAGGGCCAATTTAAAGAGTGTCCAATCCACCTACTGCATGTCTTTGGGATGTGGGAGGAAACCGGAGCACCCGGAGGAAACTCACGCGACCACAGGGATGAAATGCAGACTCCGCACAAAAGGCACCCCAGCCAAGAATCGAACAGGAGAACCTCTTGCTGTGAGGTGGCAACGCTAAACACTGCACCATCGTGGCCGCCCATTCAAGATGCAATTACTAATCTTAGGAAATTTTTTGGTCTGGTGAATTTCTGTACGGCATTCATAAATGGTTATACAAGACTAGTTCACAGGATGTATGATTTGTTAAAAATACAAATAAGGGTACAGAAGGAGTACAATGAACAGAAAAAAAAAGTTTTCAAATATAAAAATGCCACTGGTTAATGTTAAAACTCAAAGTTGTTTCACACAAGAGCAGCCCTATTTTTTAATACAACTTCAGGTGAATAGTGATAATACTTAGACAGTGCCATGTTGTTACAGCAGGGCCAAACAAGTGTTTATACAAACAGAGTTGAAGCTTGTTGGATATTTCAGTCAAATATCAAACACCAACGGAAAAGGGATATACCCCATGTGAAAAACCCTGCTAGGAAATTTAATGGATGCGCCATCATGGAAATGATAGATAATGACATAAGAAATCTCCCGACACTGGACTCAACCCAGTTTGGTTTTGTCAAAAGCAGGTCATGCCTACTCTACCTGATGGACTCCTTTGAGAAGGTCACCAAAACAATGAATGAAGGTAAAATGGTCCACACTGCATACCTTGACCTGGTCAAGGCATTTGACACAGTAAACCACTCAGGCATTGTAGACAAACTCAGAAAGTTAGGCACAAACCCTTGTCATCTGGTGGTTAGCCAAATGGCTCACAGACAAGACCCATTAAGTTAAAATTGTGGAGTCCACCTCTACAAAGAGGCCAGTCACAAGCAGAGTCTCTGAGGGACTGGTCCTGGAACCTCTTCTTTTTTGCACTTACTTCTCTGAAGTCAAGGCCAATGTCAGTGGCCTCTAGCTGACTAGATTTGCAGATGATTGCAAATTAGGAGTGGTCATTGAATCCCCCACCAACATAAATGTTCTCCAGGAAGGGATGACACAATCAACTGGTGTCAGAGCCATGGAGTAAAACGAAATGCCAAGAAATGCATAACAGTATCCTTCAGGAAGTAATACACCCCTGGTAACTATCTTATTGACAACACACCTGTAAGAGTTGACCCAGTAGTCAGGGACTTGAGGACACACACAGACAGTAATCTAAACCTTTGATCATTACGTCTCTACAGTAGTAAGGAAATCATTCTGTGTTGTGCAAATTATAAACAAAAATATGGCATCTAGGTCCAAAGAAGTCATTATTCCACTGAATTTGGCATCCATCAAATCGATAGAGTACAATGCCCCTTTCATATGCACCTAAACCTACTAAGCTGGGCATTAATTCCTACGTCAGGCAATGGGTTGCCAACAGGCTTATTGACAGAACCCACACTGTAAAGGTAGCCGACTCAAAATCCAGCTCCAGACAAGTGGAGTACCTCAGGGTTCTGTCCTGGGACCGCTCTTGTTTGGCATCTACTTCTCTGAAGTACAGGCCAACACTAAGGGACTCTGGCTAACAAAGTTCGCAAATGACTGCAAACTGGGAACCATTATTGAATCTCCAAATGATGTGGATATTCTGCAAAAGGGCCTTACAGAAACAGATGTTTGGTGCAGAGCCATGGGCTCAAGCTAAATGCCAACAAATGTATAGTTATCCCCTTTGGGAAAAACCATGTACCCATGAATTACCACATAAGTGGCAATATACTAAACATTGGAAGTCTGATAAGGGACTTTAGGGCCACAGGTGGACAGTGGTCTCACCTTCGATAACCACATCACCACAACAGTCAGGAAATCCTATGTGGCATACCTCATCACTAAGGGCTTTCCATCCAGAAAAAAGGAGGTCACTGTCCCACTGTACTCATCCTTCATTAGACCCATTATAGAGTACAATGCTCCATTTGGTATGTACCTCACAAGACATCTGCAACAACTGGAAAGGCCACAGAAATACCTCACTAAAAGAATCACAGGCCTAAAACAGATGCACTATGCTGACCGTCTAAAAAACTCCAGCTATACTCTGTCGCATATCACCTACTTAGAGGTGATCTCTGCTCAACATACAAGGCCATGTCAAACCCAGAGCTGTTGGACATGCTAGACTTCTAGAAATCCCAATTCCTCAGAGCCACAAGCTCCAGGGATCTAAACCTGGTCATCACAATGAATAAAACATGCTGGAGGGATAGGTTCCTGACCCAGAGACTCCCCACACTCTGGAACAGACTGCCCATACATGTCAAGCTGAGTGCCTCTTTGGGCCTTTTCAAAAGGAACCTTGGTGATTGGATGGGAGATAGAATATTCACCCAGGGGATCACGTCAGTCGCCCTGCTACACAGTGGACCGGGGAAATAGACATTCTGCAAAGAAATAGCCAGGCCATTGTTATGGCTAGGCTTGTATAGGTCCTAGGGCCGATAGCCTAGTACCAACCGATTAAACCTATGCAACAACTGGAACATCCGCAGAAGTTCCTCACTAAAAGAATACAGGGCATAAGAAACATGTCCTATGCAGACTGCCTCAAGGCCCTATCTCTGTATTCTGCCTCCTACAGGCTGTTGAAAGGAGATTTATGCCTCGCATACAAGGTATTGTCAGACGCCACTCTGATGGACCTCCTGCATATCCACAAAACAAACGCACCAGAATTACCTGTTCTGAAGACTTAAACCATGTCTGTGATATAAATAGGACCTGAAAGAAAGATAGGTATACATGCCAGAGACTACCCCTTCTCTGGAGCAGGCCTCCCATTCATGTGAAGCAGAGTTCCTCTCTAAACCAATTCAAGTGCAACTTGGACAACTGGATGGGGATCAAGAAACTCATCCCTGGTTTGGCAACTATGTCCCTAATGGACACAAGCAGCCTGCAAATTGCTAATCTCCCAGGCCCCTGCTTGCACTTAAAGGTACCAGAATTTGTCAGACATTTGGGGTGCATGGCTAGGCTTAAAAAGGCCCTTGTGTTCATTAGCCTAGTAAACATCTATAAACCTAGAAGCCAAAATGGTGCTAAGCATGACTGCATACTCAACACAGGAATTAATGGCATTTTTCCCCTTTGGAGTAAAACAACTAGGGGTTGAAAGGTTATTCATTCATGGTATTCAACAGTGACAGGGCAGAAACTTTGTAACAGAATTTGGAGCTTTCCCTGTGACATCAAGGCACGTGTCATTATATTCACAGTTGGAAGCAGCCTTGCACATACTGAAAATGACAAACAATGACCTTTTTATCAGACAGTTCATATGTAGTTACAAGTCTAACACAGCATCATCTCATATGACAAAGGAGATGAATGATAAATAGTGAAAGTAAACCATTACAGCATGCAGATGGGTTGGAAAATTGGTTTTAAAAGGTAGCCAATGACCCAGAATTTGTCATTTTTGTAAGATCAGAGCACACCAAAAGTCCATTAAGGAAGAATTGGTAGAAGATAATCTAGCAGCTGATAAAGCTGCTTCCTGCAGCTTTAAGTGAAACTCTGATACTCTGAAGATGAACCTCTAGCCAGCTAAGTAGATGTTATTTCAAGGATGCTGCTGCTCAGTCTTGCAGATTTGGCAAGTCTGATGGGGAAAATAGCTGAATTAAGACTGCAAAAAAAAAAAAAAAAAAAAAAAAACTACTACTATTACAAGGAAGTTAATGGGATTGAATTTCCGCACGCACCTGACAGTATGGCCAGACAGTATTTTTTTTTAATCACAAACTTTTGGGACATGTGGGGACACAGAAATACACAAGAGAAAATATTTCAGTCTGGCCTACGGAAAATGTGCCATGACACCATAAAATAAAGTTTGGTGTTTTGACACACTAATGCCAAGGGAAAAGGAAAGGAAAACCAATATTGTGTAGGGTTCCTACAGGTGAGGGAACCTGTCTTTTCCTTCTGCCCAAAACAGGGTGATAGATGGTCCATACTAGTGATAGACGCTTTCAAAATGGTTAAGTAATTCTTATCACTACTGCAAAAGACTTACAGAAAAGCATTTGCTCACTGAGAACTATGTACAGTAACAGAACGTTAATCTTTCCACATTTTGCAAGGCAGGTGAGGAGAAAAATGTGTTACAATGTTGGGAATAAACAGAGGCTTCATATTCCTCACCATCTACAAAGCAGCAGGTGCACTGGAGTAAATCAGCAGGACTAAAGATATGAGATTGAAAAAAAAAATTTGGACAGGTAAAATGACAGTGTTGCAGTTTTCCCTTAGGTGTACAAGAGCATTACCCTATTCTACCCACAGGTATACTACCAGATAAGTTAATGACAGTAAGAAAAATGCCATTAATGCTCCTTAATGATTTTCATCTCCCAAGCTCCAGTCAACAGATGGTGAAAGACATTTAGACAAAAAAAATTTGATGAAGCAAATACAAGAATTACAAAAACGTACAGATGTGTACATCAGCAAAACAATGAGTAGTCTCCTGTGCAACTGGACTACAAGATAGTTTGAAACTGGTACAAAAGTCATGATAAAGCATTTCAAGAAAGTTACAGTATGTAATAAGTGGGAGGACCCTTAAGAGTATATCAAGAAATTGGGGTGAACAGTTGTACATGTAGAAAGGCTTTGTTAAAGCAGAGATTAATTTGACAACACTGTTCATCAGTGATGGTTATAAAATTAGTCCCCAAAAAAGAACCAGTACTCATTTGCTTTGTACACATACATAAAGGAGTCTGGATCCAGCCTTGTTTAGGCTGGGGATAGCTGGAGGAAGGTTCATTGTGTACTTTCCAACTGTTAGATTAGCTTAACACTGTTTAATTTCATCTGCATTTAAGCTTCATGTTTGCTCGTTGCTGCGCATCATACAATGGGGGTTAGTTGTGCCTTGTACAGTTGGAGATGCCTTAAAACACAAATTTTCCCTAGACAACTGTCAGTGGATCCCTCAACAAGATTCTCTGTTGAACTAAAGGCAACTTAACTGTGCACTGAGCAACGTTGCTACACCTAACATCCACAACAGTCAAGTTTAACAAACCTTGATAGTCCTAATGCAAAAACTGGTCAATCTAGTCCACTCCTTTCCCTAATAGCTCATACTGTAAAAACCTGCTAAAATGGACAGGTTTCCCATCATTTCTCCAGCCATCCTGATTGACATGGGAGTACTGAGGCAATGTAGTAATTGCCTCCTGTATATGGACAACCATTTACTCCTACAGCAAACAAATACCCTAAGTGAGAGATGCAAGTACACTATGAAATTGGAATCTCTTCTCTCATGTAACAAACCGGATACCAAACAGGTTGTCAGTACACACTTTTCATCTCTCACACAAACTAAAAACATGACACACAAACCCACATACATGGAGGTACTCACTTGTGTCTCAACAATAAGTCCCTAAGGCAAAACACCTCTAAAACAAATATCCTGGTCATAGGCAACTCCACAGTGAGACACATAGATGTTCCCCCTCAGCAGGCTGGACAAGGAGAAGGTCAACAATCAACTGCCTGTCAGGTGCTGGGATCCATCAGATCACACATGCACTCAAGTCGCTCGACAAGTACCATTACAACTCGGTCATAGTTCATGATGGGGTGAATGACTTGAGACATATCTCTCTGGACTACATGAAGAGACATGACTGAAGTTTTGGACTTTATGTTCCAGGCAGCATTCTACCTTCTCCTAGGATGATGCCACAGTATAAAGAAAAAATGATAGACTTCAACAACTGGCTTAGCTTCTTGTGCTAGTCGGGGGGGGATCCAGTATCTGCCTGCCTGGGATGACATGGTCAACAGGCCACTCTGCTTTGCCAAAGATATCTGCACCTGTCTCCTCTAGGCTTTTAGATACTGGCAAAAGCACTTGCCTCCTCCATAGTGCCTTTTTTAGGCAATGTCAAAGCAACAAAAATTTCCAATGTAAGAAATTCCACCCAAGGCTAGTTGTCTAAACATGAAATGCACTCCCTAGAAATAGAAGTTATGTCCTTACCATAACGTTCCATGTGGAGTGTTCATCTCGCCTTTGTTCTTACACATGGGTTCGGAGCCGATCCTCGGCTCCGTGTCGGCCGCTTGCAAGCTCTGCATCGAGAAGAAGCTCGAGACAATCTAATACCCACAATCCCCTTCTGCCTTTACCTCAGATCTAGTTTGCAAGCAAACCAGTCTCTAGAGAGAGCACACTCATGCTTACATCACATATGCACAGAACTAAGAGTCTATATATATATATATATATATATATATATATATATATATATATAGACACATACACATATATATACATGTCAACTATGTACACAACAACTGCAAAGCAGAAGCAGAATGCCCCAGGCCAGGCACCAAAACTGAACGTTCTTCCTAAGGGCGGAGGGTGGGAATGTAAGAACAAAGGCGAGATGAACACTCCACATGGAACGCGTTATGGTAAGGACATAACTTCTATATGTGATAGTGTTCAATCTCGCTTGTTCTTACACATGGGTAGCGCCCCTAGCTCCTTGTTCCTGACGAACTCACCGAAGGACGTTCTTGAGCACAGTGGAACCAAAGGTTGCCCTGTCCCTAGAAACCTTGTCTACCTTATAATGAGAAATGAATGTATGTGGCTTAGACCAAGTAGCAGCCGCACAAATAGCGTCTAGTGGTAGGCGGGCTGCATGAGCCAAGGATGTAGACACTGACCTTGTGGAATGTCCTTTGGGTTTGTGCAAAAGAGTTTGATTTGAAGAATCATAGACATAGATTATACAATCCGTTAACCACTTAGAAAGAGTTCTTTTGGTAACCGCTAATCCTTTCCTGTTATCAGCAAAGGCCACAAAAAGTTGATCAGTTTTCCTGTGATCTTTTGTTCTATCCAAGTAAAACCTTAGCTGTCTGTGAACATCTAATTTGTGCAACATATACTCCATTTTGTTGGAGTGATTCTTGAAGAAGGTGGGTAATTCAATGGACTGATTAATATTATTAATAGAACAAACTTTAGGAAGGAAGGATGAATTAGTTCAAAGAGAAACTCTGTCAGAGTGAAAGATCAAATACGGGTGCTTAATGGAGAGAGCTTGAAGTTCAGATACTCGCCTAGCGGATGTAATGGCTACCAAAAGAGAGTCTTCCAAGACAAAAATTTCAATGGGCAAGAGGAGGCTGGTTCAAAGGGGCAATATTAATTTAGATAACAATAAGTTTAGACTCCAAGGTGACGTAGGAGATCTAATTGGTGGTCTAATATGAAAAACCCCTTTTAAAAAGGCTTTACAAAGTCTGTGGGCCATAACAGGAGCCCCACATTCTTCCACATGGAAATTAGAAATGGCAGCCAATTGAACTCTTAATGTGGCAGGAGAAGCACCCTGATGGAACAAGTCTGTTAAAACTCTAATATTTTATTCAAAGGAGCTATAAAAGGATCCACTTGCTGTGTATTCCCAGAATACAAATCGCTTCCATTTACTAGAATATGTTTTAGTAGTGGAAGCTTTATGAGAAGCCACCAATATATTCTGAACTGCAGGCGAAAGAAGATCAGACCTGGCTAAGTTGGGAATTGGAGCAGCCAAGCTGCTAGATGGAGGGACAAGAGCGGGATGGGGAGCCCCTGACGAGTGAGTCAATAGATCTGGCTCTGGGTCCAGGATCCAGGGTCCCCGAATGCAGTGTGTCTTCAGGAAGGGAAACCAAATTTGACGAGGCCAGAATGGGGCAATGAGGATTATTGTCCTGTGTAGGTTTCTGGCTTTCTGGAGAAACTTTGATATCAGGGGAAATGGAGGAAATGCGTACAGGAGTCCCGGGGCCAATCGTGAATCAGTGCGTCCTGGGGACTTCCCTGGAGGGGTAATAGGGCAAAGTAGCTCCTGCATTTGGCGTTCATTGGAGACGCAAACAGATCGCAGGAAGGCTGGCCCCACGCGAAATATCTTTTCGCAACTGACTGTTTTAGGGACCACTCGTGCGGTAACAGAATTGCTCTGCTCAGCCTGTCGGCTATGACGTTGGATGACCCGGGATGTGCGTTGCTATTAGAAAGCGACCCGTGGACTCCGCCCATTGCCAGATTCTCATGGCCTCTCTGCATAGCTGATAGGACTTGGTTCCCCCTTGCTTGTTTATGTACCAGACTACCGACATCTTGTCCGTCTGAACTGCAATAGTTCCCAGAGGAAGAAGGGGAGCAAAGTGTTGCAACGCTAGAAACACTGCCCTCAACTCTAGAACATTGATGTGCAGATTGTACTCCAAATTGGTCCATTCGCCTTGGACTGTCTGTCCCTGAAAGATGCCCCCCCACCCTATCAGGGAAGCGTCCGTGGTCACCGTAACTGTAGGCGTGGGTAGCACAAATGGTCTCCCCTTGGAAAGGTTGCACGATTGAAGCCACCAGTTTAGGTGTGTTTTGCATGTGTTCGTTATAAGAATCTCGTGTGTTAGAGGTAGTTGTTGGAACGACCATTGTGCAAACAGTAGCCATTGTAGGACTCTCATGTGCAGCCTTCCCAAGGGTATTGCAATAAGAGAAGCTGACATGAGTCCCAAAACCTTCAGTACCAGTTTTGCTGGGGATTTCCTGGACAAGAGAAGAAGACGTATGTGAGTCTGAAGTGAAAGTATCCTTTCTGGAGGAAGTCTTAGAATTAACTGATGTGTGTTTAATTCGCTCCTATGAACAAGATACTCTGTGATGGCTGAAGTAAGGATTTTCCGAAGTTTACGGAAATTCCTAGGTGAACACACAGTTGAAGAGTATAGTCTCTGGCCTGTACTAGTTGACGCTGGGTGGTTGCAGAAAGGAGCCAGTCGTCCAGATACGGAAACACCTGGAATCCTTGGCGTCTCAAGTGAGACGCTACCACTGCCATGCATTTGGTGAAGACCCTGGGAGCTGAGGTCAGACCAAAGGGCAGGGCTCGAAATTGAAAGTGACTGGCCCCAGCCGGAAGCGCAAATGATCTCTGGATGCCCTGGCCATTTTGATGTGGTAGTATGCATCCTTCAGATCTATTGAGCACATCCAGTCGTCCTTCTGTAAGAATGGAAGGATCGATTGAAGCATGACCATTCGGAACTTTTCTTTCTTGACGAAGGTATTGAGGTCGCTTAGGTCCAGAATGGGCCTCCAGTCCCCTGTTTTCTTTGGAACTAAAAGAACCTTGAGTAAGTCCCGAATCCTTTCTGGTCCGCTGGGACTGGTCGGATGACTTTTTTTCTAGCAGCTTTGAAATTTCTATAGCTGCTGGCTCTCGCAGATGGGGCGGTACATCTGGGAGTCTTTTCTTTGGAATGGGATGGGATAGAAAGGGTATGTTGTAACCTCTGGTAACCACGCTTTTTACCCACTTGTCTGTAGTTATGTTTTGCCAGGCCTGAGGGTATAAAGCTAAGCGACCCCCGACTGCCTCCAGAGCAGGACAGTCGGGCCTCCTCTCAGGAGTGCTGGAAAGGTTTACCAGGGAGTGTATCCCTGTCACCTTGATTCTGCGGACCCCCTCTGCCGCCAGGGCGGCGTCTTCCACCTCTGCCCCCTCCTCTGCCACTAGAAGGGGCATCACCTTGTGTGCCTGGGAAAGATTCTTGGGGTTTTCTAAACCACATTTTTCCACCACGTTGCCCTTTGGGGTACAGTCTGGTTGGGGTGGAAAAACGGACTCCGACAGCAGACAGAGTCTTTCCCTCCTGTTCACACCGGGTAAGGGTCTCCTTTACTTTGAAGCCAAAGAGAGTGGCACCGTCAAATGGGGCGTTAGTAAAGGAAGACTTGAAGGCTTCCGCAAATGAACATAAGCGCATCCAGGATTGTCTGCGAAGAGCAATCGCTGAAGCTGCTGCCCTACTCGAACCTTCGGCTGCGTAAGAGATCAGCCTCATGGACGAGTTCACAATGGATGTAAGGGTATTAAGTTGCGCTGTCACTTTCTCTGAGACAGCAGCATCTGTAGTACCCTGGAGGGTATCTCCCAACTCTTTGACTAGATCCCTCTGTAGTCGTGTAAAGTGGGTCAAATAGTTCAGGGATCGCATGGAAAAAGCCGCTGAACTAAAAATGCGCTTCCCATACCTGTCCATAGTCCTAGAATCTTTATTAGGGGGATGGACAGATGAGGAAGATTCAGACATCTCCTTTTTCGTGGCCGCTGCCACCACCATAGCGTCCACTGGAACTCCTTTTGTTAAGTAAGTCTTGTCCTGGGGTGCAGTGATATACTTATTGGGTTTCCTTGGGACTGGTTCCACTGTGTCAGGAGCCTCCCACGCCCTTCGAGCAATAAGTTCCATTAATTCGTCGAAGGGCGGAGTGACCCAGGAGGAAGAAGGGCGAGCACCGAATGCCTTCAGCAAAACTGACTCATCCTCAGAAGGGGGGAGGGACTGCCAGTCACCTCTCTGTTTCAGGATCTCCAATATGTCCGAAAAAGAGACATCTTCTGAAGGTGACTTAGGGGACCCGTCTGACTCATCTAAGTCAGTATCGGATGTCAAGGATTCTTGTGGAGAATCCAAGTGTCTCCTCTTACACAATCTTTTCCTAGGGACTTCTTCGTGGGGAGCATCCGAAGAAGCCTCCGAGGAAGAGGGGGCACCCTCCAGGGGTGGCTGAGACATTGGTGCTCGACGCTTGGATGTGGCCGTGGGTGCAGAGGAGGATAACGGCCCTTTATGGGGAGGAGAGGTTGCTCCCACTGATGTGGTTGTCTGGGTAGACAACACCTTCCTCATTAGGTCGAAAGCCCCCGGGTCCCGAATCGAAGAATCTCCCGGTTCCGAAGAAATGGGAAGAATCCCCGAAACAGGCACCGAAGGCATCGACCCCGAGGACGGAGCCAAATCAATCCGCGCCGAGGCCCCGAGGGGAAGAGTCGGAACCGAAACGTCGGTTCGACTCTCGGCCCCGGAACCAAGGACAGATCGTCGGCTCCGAGACTCCGGTACCGGGTCCGACGGAGTCGAGGTGAGAGGAACAGACCGAGAAAAGGACGGTTCTGGACCCGATGGCTCCACAATCAGAAGATCAACCTCTTCCGGCTCCAAAGACTGGACAGGTCTCGGAGGAGGAATGGATGGAGACAATGGGAGGCCTTCAAGTTTCGACACCAACTGGGTGGAAACTGAAATAAGTTTGGACAGGGCCGAATGCTCCAATAACTTCTGCACCACACGATCCACATCGACATCGGAGAGCTTGGAAGAAGAACGGGTCGAAGGAACCGAAGACGGAGCCGACCTCAATAAAGTCGATGGAGGGAGCTCCATCACCGGTTCCAAGACTCGAGGCTCAGGAACCGACACCAGTTGAACACTCGGCCCCGAAGTCTGTGGAACCGGTGATCTAACTTTACCCGAAGAGCTCGGAGCCGATGACTTGGGCTCCGACGTCTTCGATTCCTTCGAGGATTTTGATGCCTGGTCTGAAGCATCCAGAGCCTCCTGAAAGGAAGGTTTTAATAATCCTCTGTCCATGAGTTTCCTGCGCCTATCTGTCATGACCCTCCCACTAAAAGAGTGACAGATTGAACAGTCCTCTTGTAAGTGGAGAGGGCCAAGGCAGTAGACACAGGAACTATGGTTGTCAGTAACTGACATTTTTTGGCCACACTGACAACGCTTAAAGCCTGATTTAACTTTATCAGACATTTTACAGGAAAGATAAAAGTCAAGTCCAGTATAAGAGTCAAATCCGGTGGAAAAAAGTCAAATCCGATTTAAATGTCAAGTCCGGTTGTCAAATTTAAGTAGGGTTGGTAGGCCCCGAAAAACTCTAACCAGTTAATAAACTTAACGGTACCGAGAAATTCTACCTACTCATACACACATACACTCAGTATATCAAAAGTTACTATTAGAACAAATTTTCTCTAAAATATAACAAAAATAAAGTTATATCTTATCTCAAGATGCTCGAGCTAGCTCCCAGCGATGCGAACGCAGCAGCGGCAAACTAGATCTGAGGTAAAGGCAGAAGGGGATTGTGGGTATTAGATTGTCTCGAGCTTCTTCTCGATGCAGAGCTTGCAAGCGGCCAGCACGGAGCCGAGGATCGGCTCCGAACCCATGTGTAAGAACAAACGGCGAGATTGAACACTATCACATGCACTCCTTACTGTGGAAGATGCTGACATCTGTGCAGTCAGTGACACATGGTTCAAGGCCATGGAGAGCATCCCAGCCATATGCAAGGCTGCAATGCCTTCCACATGTTCAGACCTCAAAGTGAGCTTGAAAGAGCCAAAGGTGGAGGGGTATCCATCTTCATTAAAGCCAAGTACACCTAGAGACTGGTCAAACAGTACGAATCTCTTAAACTACTCTATGTCCAATTAACTCTAGGCAAAATACCCTACCACATCCTTACTAGTTATAGGTCCCCCACTAGGAACTAAGGAAAGCACACTGCATAACTGGACTTACTGGAATCACTCTCCATACAGCCCAACACCTTAGTCATGGGCGATTTCAACTATTGTTCCATCACTTGGGTGACATATACAAGGGCCAACATGCTCATCCAGAGGATCCTGGACTTTGTTAATTCAAATGCTCTGTAACAGATAGTCCGCACCCCAAAACAGGGGGTTCAAATGTCCTAGACATAGTACACACCAACATGGGGAGTAACCCCCCCCCCCCGTATGATGTTAAGGTCGGACCATAAAGTTGTCTCGTTCAAGGTAACTATTGGACCAAACATCCCCACAGGAGCAAAAAAACTGAAGAACTTTTCCAAAGCTAACTTCAGACTACTAAGCGATCTTATAAAAAGTTTGTACCCTCCACGCTCACAGACAATAATGACTCCTATGCAGAGGTATACTAAGATGTCCTGCAAAAACACTTAAACAGCTGTATTGACTTGAATGTACCTGACCAGATCAAAACCAGGTCCCCCCGAAAAAACAAGCCATCCTGGTGGACCTCAAGCATAAACACATTGTATAACAGGAAGAAACTGACGTCCAAGAATAAGAGGGAACTGACTCAGCAGAGGAAGAATTCCCTCCTCAGCTTGAACAAGCAAATCAGAAATCTCGTGAATCCTCTAAAGTTAAGTATGAAGCTAAAATAGCATCCCTAGCCAAGGATAACCATAATGCATTCTTTAATTAAGTCGAAACCTAAAAGGGAATGCCCACCTCTGTGCAGAACTGGTAATAGATGGCACCACTCACACTGGACCAGAAGAAATCGCCAACCTGCTAGCTGATAGAATTGGTGTAAACTTTACCCCCCACTGACCCCACCAGCCATACCCCAAAGCATACACCAGTCCTCTGCCTAGGATCTCTAGAGATCTGGTCTTATCTGCACTCTCCAAGGCCAAAAACACGGCCTCAAATGAGACCAGATAACATCCCAGGATGCTTATTAAGCAATCTAAACAGGACACAGCAGACCCACTTAGTGTTGTCTTTAACCACAGCCTGCCTGAAAACTGGCTTTGTTCTAGCACAGCAGATAGGCTGAAATCATTGCCACTTTACTCTGTGTCATACAGACTGCTCAGAGACTACTTCCACCTTGCATATAGAACACTCTCTAACCCATCTTTAATGGAAATGCCGCACATTCGCAAATCAAATGTCTTACGGGTCACTCGCTCAAAGGACCTTAACCTGGTATGTGACATCAACAGAACTTCCTGGACAGACAGATTTGTCTCACAGAGATTGCCCCACCTTTGGAACATACTTCCGATTAATGTTAAAGCCCCCTCGTTGGTCCTATTCAAGTGTAATTTGGATTGGACAGGCAACCGGAAATTCACCCCGGGGGTTCCAATTGTGTCCCTCTTGGACAGTGCTAATTTTAGTTTCTACTTGGACCAGACACCCTTAGGAGCACGGGTTGAACTTGGCTAGGCTTGTATGATCCCTGGGACTGTTAGCCTAGTAACATCCTATGAGTGGAGAATAGCAACAGTAATGTCCCTGCACAAAGGGAGGCCATCAACAGACCCTAGAAACTATAGACCCATAATCTAACCATTTTCATTTGCAAGGCCATGGAAGGAATCATTATGGACCTTATTAACAAGGACATAGTCGACCTTCAAACTGTAGACCCAATCCAATTTGGCTCCATTAAGAGTAGACCCTGCTTATTAAACCTAGTGGACTTCTTTGAGAATGTCACCAAACCCTGAATGAAGTTAAGACAATGCATACCGCCTATCTTGATCTGGTCAAGGCTTTTGACAAAATCCCCCACTCAGGTATCATCGGAAAACTCTCTGTTAGGTATAAACTCTACACTGGAATTCATGTCGACAGAATTTATAGTCCTTTAGAAGAAAACTCAGTCATGGAAATAGAATAAAACAGTCATATGGAACAAAGGATCATTCATTGTTAAATAAAAATCATAATGGAGAACTGAAAAAAAAGGGGGGGGTAATCCAAGTGTGGCATGAAGAGACTATAAAAAAAGCATTTGACAGTATCCCACATTCATGGGTAAAAGAATGTTTAAAAATGTATAAGGTATACCCTACACTTATCTATTATAGCGACCATGAAACAGTGGCAAACCACTTTGCAGTTAAGCCATGATAAAGAACAAAATTATTATTTAAGGGATAAAAATTGAAAAGGGATATTCCAGGATGACACTGCTCTTCTGTCCTGCCCATAACCCATTAAGTTGCCTACTTATCAAATTAGGTCATGGCTACAATTTGGCTCCCAGAAAACAAAAGTGTGAAGACTTTTTTCTGTAAATGATTTAAAATTGTACAGTTCATCAGATGAGGAACTGAAAGCACAAATGCAAGTGGTCAGACCTTTCTCAGATGGTATAAGAATGTCATTTGGTCTTCATATATGTGCAGAAGCAACCTTTAAAGCAGGAATGCTGAAGCACAAAGATAAAAAGAAGTTATGTACTCACCATAACGTTCCATGTGAGTTGCTCATCTCGCTTTCATTCTTACAAATGGGTTCGGAGCCGATCCATTACTCCGAGTCGGGCAACTACAAAGCTCGAGGTCTTCAGACAGCTCAAGGCCAAGTCCCTATCCCATGATGCACCCTGTGTTACCTCAGATCTTGTTTGCTGCCTCTAACAATACCATATGCCATTCTATCCCTCTTAGGTAAGGGAACCATAAGAAAGACAAAGCAACCATGATAAAACATGAATCTTGGTCCTCGAAAAAGCCTGGAGGGGGTCGGAGGGTGGGAAGTAAGAATGAAGATGAGATGAACAACTCACATGGAATGTTATGGTGAGTACATAACTTCTTTATGTGCAGTTGTTCTATCTCGCTGTTCATTCTTGCAGATCGGTAGCATCCCAAGCACCATCTTTCTCGGGGTGGCTCACAGGAGTAGGTTTCTCAGGACAGTGGAACCAAAGGGAACCCTGTCCCTGGAGGCCATATCGACTTTGTAATGAGTGCTAAAAGTATGAGGCTTTGACCAAATGGCTGCTGCACAAATACTACCTGTTGGTAGCCCGACGGTAAAGGCTGAAGATGTGGATACAGCTCTGGTTGAATGAGCCTTTATTTTGTGTTGCAGAGGTATATTGTCAGCTGAGTAAGTGAAGGTGATGCAATCAAATAACTACTTCGACAGAGTGGTTTTTGCCACAGGTCTACCTTTTCTGGAATCTGAAAAGGAAACAAAGTTGTTCAGATCTTCTAAATTCTTTGGTTCTATCTACGTAAAATTGAAGTGGTCTGTGAACATCAAGTTTGTGCAGCATATACTCCAAGTTAATGGTGTGTTTGGGGGAAAAAACTAATTCTATGGTTTGGTTAAGATTAGCTTCAGTACAAACTTAAGGTAAGAATGAAGGATTTGTTCGTACTGAAACTATCAGAATGAGTTTTATAGACAAGGCCTGTAGCTCTGAAACTCTTCGGGCAGATGTGATGGCTACTAAAAAGACAGTCTTCTAAGACAATATTTTCAAATCGCATGAAGAAGCTGGCTCAGACGGTGGAAGAATGATGAGTAAAAGCATAAAATTTAGATTCCAAGGTGTACAAGGGGATTTGACAGGTGGTCTAAGGTGAAGAGCCCCCTTGAGAAAAGCTTTGGACAGCTTGTGTGACATTACATTAAAGCCTTCAGTACCAAGATGAAAATTAGAGATTGCAGCGAGGTGCACACGAATGGTGGCTGCCGCCACTCACTTGTTGAAAAGCATAGTCAAAAATTCTAGGATGGAGGAAATAGTGGCTAGGTAAGGGTCAATGTTATTTTGAGAAGCCCATATGGAAAATTTCTTCCATTTGCTGAGGTAAAATTTCACAGTAAATGATTTATGAGAAGATATTAAAATATATTGTTTCAGTTGAGAGGTTATGGAACCTGGCTATGTTGGGAACTGGAGCAGCCAAGCTGTCAATATCAGGGACTGAAGGTAGTGATGGAGACCCCCCCCCCCAGACGAGTGCATCAGAAGGTCTGGAACTGGGTCTAGAATCCAAGGCTCTTCCAACAGATGAAGTCGAAGAAAGGGAAACCAAATCTGACAAGGCCAGTGGGGGGGGCTATAAGAATGATGGCCCTTCTCAGGGTTCTGGCTTTCTGTAACACTTTGGGTATCAGGGATATTGGTGGGAAGGCATAAAGGAGACCCGGGGGCCAATTGTGTACGGATGCGTCCCTTGGGGCATCTCCCATGGGGGGGGGGGTAGGGCAAAATAGCTTCTGCATTTTGTGTTCATGGGGGATGCAAAAAGATCGCAGCAAGGCTGGCCCCATTTGTGGAATATTGTTTCTGCTATTTCTTCTTTGAGGGGCCACTCGTGAGGCAACAAAATTGCCCTGCTCAGTTTGTCTTATCACATTAGATTTCCCCAGGATGTGCATTGTTATCAGAACACACTGAGTGGAGGTAGCCCACTACCATAATCTTAGGGCCTCTCGACAAAGGGGGTAGGACCTGGTTCCTCCTTGCTTGTTTATATACCAGACCACCAACATGTTGTCCATCTGAATCGCAATTGTCCCCAGAGGGAAAGAATCCTGAAAGTACTGCAATGCCAACAGTACTGCTCATCTCCAGAACATTGATATACAAGACGTCTCTCTTGTTCGGTCCATGTGCCTTGGGCTGTTCTTCCCTGAAAATGCCCCCCACCCGATCACGGAAGCGTCCGTAGTCACAGTAGCCGATGGTGAGGGTAGGATAAAAGGATGACCTATCGTTACTTGGAGAAAGGTCAACCACCGCCAAAGATCCTTTTTGTAGGCATTTGTTAGAATGATGAGATGTAACACTGGGAGTTCTTGATAGGACCACTGCGTGAACAGGAGCCATTGCAGAATCCGCATATGTATACGACCCAAGGGAATTGCTATTATTGCAGCCGCCATCGGTCCCCAACAATTTTAGCACATCTCAGGCTGGTACCTCGTCTCTGGATATCAGGTTGAGAATTTGTTGTCGAAGTACCGATATCCTTTCTGAAGGAAGTTTTAAAGTGGTGGTGTCCAAATCTGCTCCGATAAAAACGATATGTTGCAATGGCGGCAAGGCAGATTTTTCTGAGTTTATGGTAATCCCCAGTTAATTGCAAAGAATAAGCGTGGTGTCCCTGGCTTGTATAAGCTGATGCCTGGTGGTGGCGGTGAGGAGTCAATCATCTAAGTATGGAAACACCTGGAATCCCAAACGCCTCAAGTGAGCCATGACCACTGCCATACATTTGGTGAACACTCTGGGGGTTGTAGTGAGACCACAGGGCAGGGCTCAAAACTGGTAGTAATTGGCTCCCAGCCGGAAGCGCAGATGATTCCTGGATGGCCTGGACATTTTTATGTGGTAGTAAGCATCCTGGAGATCTATCCAGCACATCCAATTGTCTTGCCCTAAAAAGGGAAGTATCGACTGTAGCATGACCATCCGGAACTCCTCCTTTTTGACAGATCTGTTTAGTCTGCTAAGGTCCAAAATAGGTCTCCAGTCCCCTGTTTTGTTTGGAACTAAAAAGAATCTTAAGTAAGTTTCAGATCGTATCTGGTCTGTGAGGACCGGTTGGATGACTCTTTTCTAGGAACCTTTGGACCTCTATGGTTGCTTGATACCTGTAACTGGGTGGAACATCAGGAATTTTTGTTATCAAGGGAGGTGGAGTGGCAAAGGGAATAAAATATCCTCTGGATATTATGCTTTGTATCCAGTTGTCATTTGTTATTTTTAGCCAGGTGTCTGGGTACAAAAATAAGCGATCCCTGACTGCCTCCAGAGTTGGAGAGTCGGGCCTCCTTTCAGGAGCGCTGGTAGGGCTCCCCAAAGAACTTATCTCTGTCGCTCCGATTCTGCAGACCCCCTCTGCTGCGAGGGCAGCATCTTCCATTACCCCCCCCTCTGTCCCTGGAGGCGGGTTCACCACGTGTGTCCTGAAAGGCTCCTTGGGCTTTTCGGAACCACGGCTTTCCTCCCTTTTGAGCTTTGGGGTAGGGTCTACTGGGGGTGGAAAAACGGACTCTGACAGCAGACAGAGTCTTTCCTTCCTGTTCACACCTGGTAAGAGTTTCCTTTACTTTGGGCCCGAAAAGAGACGAGCCATTAAAAGGGGTGTTCACAAAGGATGACTTAAAGGGCTCCGCAAAGAACATAAGCACATACAGGAGTGTCTCCTAAGAGCAATTCCTGTACCCGCTGCCCTACTCATTCCATGAGCTGCATATGCTATCACACACATGGAAGAGTTAACTATGGAATTAAGAGTAGCAAGCTAGGAAGCAACCTTGTCTGCAACTCCCTCAGCTACCGTACCCTGTAGAGTATCTCCAAGCTCTTTTAGGAGATCTCTTTGCAGTCTCGTGAAATGTGTTAGTTCAGTGATCACAAGGCAAAAGTCACTGAACTGAAGATGTGCTTCCCGTAACTATCCATGATCCTAGAATCTCTGTTAGGAGGGTGGACAGATGAAGTTTCTGACATCTTCTTTTTGGTGGCTGCCGCCACTACCATGGCATTAACAGACACTCCCTTCATGAGAAAAGTCTTATCCTGAGGAGAAGAAATACATTTATTAGGCCTCCTAGGGACAGGCTCCATGGTGTCCGGAGACTCCCACACCCTTTGTAAGACCAGCTCCATAAGCTCATCAAAGGGCGGAGACACCCAAGAGGTGGAGGGCTGAGATATATCCCACTGACCAAGGCAGCTTTGCAGAAACCGGTCTGGGACCATTAAATATTTATTTAGTCATTCTTGTTTGGTTGTTGTGCTCATTACACCTTGGTGCTGGCTGCTTGTTTACTTATTCCTGATTTGGTTTGGCCTTGCACCTGTCGTACGTGCAGACACTTCTTACTTCACCAGTGGAGGGCTGAGACCCAAAAGCTTTCAGGAGGACCAACTCATCCTCAGTAGGGTTGGTGGGCTTCCAGCCACCCCTCTGTTTTAGAATTTCCAAGATATCTTCAAATGAGATATCCTCCGCGGGGGAATGTGGGGACCCTTCTGACTCATCCAAGTCGGTGTCAAAGGTGACAGATTCCTGCGGGGAGTCTAAATGCTTCCTCTTGCAAATTCTCTTCCTGGGAACCTCATCAATGGGAGCTTCTGATGAGGTCTCGGAAGAGTAGGGTCTGCCCTTTGGGGCTTCCTGAGGCTCAGGGTCTCTACGCTTCAAAGGAATCTGTGAGGCAGAAGTAGACACAGGCACTTTAGGGGAGGAGGTAGTTGGTCCTGATGTTGTGGATGTCCTGGGGGACATTACTCTCCTCATGGCATCAAAGGTACCCCTGATCCAATGCAAAGGAACCCCTGGGTCCAAAGAAGCAGAGGATTTCCTCGGTAAAGAACAGTGGGCTCTGATCCAGAAATAGGAGCCAAACTCCTTTGCGCTGAAGCCCCAAGAGGTAAAGTCGGAGCCAAAAGATGGGTCCAACTGTCCTCCCCGGACCCAAAAGGCAAGTGTCGGCTCCTAGACCCCTCGATAGGCACCTTGGAAGTCTGAGTAGTCGGCACCAATGGCACTGGAACAGGCATAGATTCCAAAGGCTCCATAATCCGCTCCTCCAACTTCTCCGGCTCCGAAAGACCGGTTTGGAGGAGGAAAAAAAGTAGTAGATGGAGGAACAGCTGTTGCTTCTGAAACCACTTGGGTCAGAACTGATAATTTGGCAAACGTCGGTGCCTGTAACAACTTTTGCACCACTTGATCCACATCCAAATAAGATAGACTTAGAGGACTGAGATGAATGGATCAATTATGCCACCGATTGCAAAACTGGCGATTTCAACACTGCAGAGACCGGTTCCAGGACTGGGAACCGGCTCCAAAAAGTTAAGACGCTCGGCTCTCAAAGCTGTGGAGCAGACGTCGATACTTTTTTTGATGGTGTCAGATCCAAAATTCTACGCTCAGAGGATGATGATTTTGATAACTTGGTAGATTTTGGAGATTTAGATGTTTTATCATGCTCGCCCAAAGCTTCTTGAAAAAGAGGATTTTTATAGCCCTCTGTCAATCAACTTTCTCTTTCCTGTAGAACGCGGCTACTGAAAGAATGGCAGATGGAGCAGCTCTCTTGTAAGGGCAAAGCACCCAAACAGTAAACACAGTTAACGTGACCATCAGTCACAGACATTTTCTTTCCACACTTTGGACATTTTTTGAACCCAGACTTGGGTTGTCTTTCCTTCTCTTGATCAGCCATATGTCTAATGTAAATATAAATGCAACACAAGAAAAAAAACCTGTTCAAATTTTCAATAATAATATCTCAAAGAGAAACTATGTTCAACCAACACACAACTATTCAAACAGTAAGTAGCCCCTAAATCAAAACGGGCTCTACAATACTAATCAAGTAGTAACTATTAAAGTTTCTAATAAAACACTTTTCTAATGCTTTCAAACTACTAAAGGAACACCAGAATATGGGAAGGGAAATGATAAAGGCCTAATAAAACGACGGCCAAAGGAGCTCTAGGAAGGCTTAGAAAAAGTAGCCAACAAACTAGTTCTACAAATTCTATAAAAGCTTTTAAATGGAAAGGAAACTTAAAGCTATAATAAAGGTATTTAAAGAGAAAAAACTCTAATGGCCCGAGCTGTGAAGTATCCTCCCATCTGTTGCAGCAGCAAACTAGATCTGGGGTAACACAAGGTGCATCATGGGCTAGGGACTTGGCCTTGAGCTATCTGAAGACCTCAAGTTTTGTAGTTGGCCGACTCAGAGCAGAGGATTGGCTCCGAACCAGTCTGTAAGAATGAACGGCGAGACAGAACAACTTCACATCATTAGTTTGGTACAGGAATGCAATATATATTTAATATCTGTTTACCGGGAAAGTCCTACTTGGAAAGAGCCAATTTTCAGCGGAGGACTAGGGAGAAATGCTCCAGACATGTGTCTTTGTAATTTAGGAGGAAACCGGAGCACCCAGAGAAAATCCACACAAACGCAGGGAGGACATGCAAACTCCACACAGAAGGCACCCCAGGCGAGAATTAAACCAGTGAACCTCTTGCTGTGAGGCAACAATATTAACCGCTGTACCACTCTGCCATCCAAAATGTGTTGGATAGGTTGGACAGGAAAACAAGGATACTTCATGCTCATCAAATGATTTATAAAAAAAAGAAGTTGTGTCTTACCATAATGTTCCATCTGCGTTGTTGATCTTCATCCATTCATCACTGATGGGTTGTCGGTTCCATCCTCGGAACAGAGTCGGCCTTATACCAAGCTCACGCCAGCCAAAAACTCTCAAGCTAAGCTTTTACCCACAATGCCCTTCTCCCAGTTACCTCATATCGAGTTTGCCTGTTATTAGTAAAGCAGAGGCAGTTTCAGCTCAAGTACCCTATTTCAGGACTTGGACCCAAAACATCCTCCAGGAGCCTTAGGAGGGGGAAGGTGGGTGGGACGTGATGAATAGATGAAGAACAACAACACAGATGGAACATTATGGTAAGACATAACTTCTTTATCTGTTGTGGTTCTTCATCCATTCATCACCGATGGGACAGAGTCCCCAGCTACCTCATGTCACTTGGGAGGCCCTATGGAAGAATATTTCTGAGCATTATAAGCCAAAATGAAGCCCTTCCCCTAGAGACCAGATCCAATTATAACGAGTGATAAAGGTATGAGGAGTAGCCAGTGTACCTGCTGCACATATATCATCTAAAAAGCTCTTGAATGAAAGGCCACTGAAGTAGCTATAGATCTACTATAGTGAGCTTTGACTTTCTGTGGAACAGGTTCTTTCTCATGATGGTAGATGAAGCGTATACAATCTCTGATCCATTTAGAAAAGGTTACTTTGAAAACTGACTTTCCCATCCTGGGGCTAGAAAAGGAAACAAATAGCTGGTCACATCTGCGGAATGTAATTGTCCTATCCAGATAAAATTTCAACTGTCTGTGTACGTCCAACGAAAGCAGACAGTATTCTCCTTTATTTGAAAAATTCAGGAAAAAAAAAAACAGTAAGTGAATAATCTGGAAGGCTTTGTCCGGAGTGATACTCTGTCCTTGTGGAAAATCAAATAAGGATGTTTTATGCATAGAGCTTGGAGCTCTGAAATTAGCCTAGCTGATGTGATGGCCACCAGAAAAAGAGATTTCCAAGATAGAAATTTGATGTCACAAGTTGCTGCAGGTTCAAAGGGAGGTTGCGTCAAAGATTGTAGGAATAGTGTAAGGTTCCATGGTTCTATAGGTTGTCTGATCGGGGGTCTAATGTGAGAAACTCCCTTCAGAAAGGTTTTCCACAGACTGTGAAATCAAGGTAGAATTCTCAATACCATTATGAAAGTCTGAAATGGCAGCTAGGTGGACTCATATAGTGGAAGCTGCAGCGCCGTCTGCAAAAAAATTTGACAAGTAGTCCAGTATTGCCGTAACTGGGGTTATGGATATAAATGTCTCTCCTTTGACCAAATCGGAAATCTCTTCCAATTATCCAAATAAAGTTTGCTGGTGGATGGGTTGTGAGAGGCCAGAATAATATCACGTACAGGACAGGAAAGAATGTTCTGTCTGGCTATCAGCGGAAGTGGAGAAACCAAGCTGTCAGCTTGAGACTGGTTAAGTTTGGCAGACACAACCCTTGGGGGTGAGAAATCAGATCTGGAATTGGATCCAGGATCCATGGTCAACATAATAGGTGAGACTGAAGAAAGGGGAACCATACTTGGCGAGGCCAGTAGGGGGCTACAAGGATCACTTTGCTTTTCAAACGAAGAGCTTTCTTCAAGAATTGGAGAATCAGAGGAATGGGGGGGGGGGTAAGCCTACAGAAGTCCCGTGGGCCACTCGTGGATCAGAGCGTCCCGCGGAGACTCCCCCTGCGGGAGGATTAGGGCAAAGTAGTTGCTGCATTTGTGGTCAGATGGAAGGCGAATAGGTCGCAGCAAGGCTGGCCCCAATGGTTGAAAATTTTTGCAGTTATGGATGGATTGAGGGACCACTCATGAGGCATGAGAAAACATCTGCTGAGCTCATCTGTAATCACGTTGGCATCCCCGGGAACATGCATTGCTATCAGAAAGTGACTGGAAGCTATCCCCCATTGTCAAATCCTCATGGCCTCTTGACATATGGGGTAGGACTTGGTTCCTCCTTGTTTGTTGATATAACAGACTACGGACATGTTGTCTGACTGAATGGCAATTGTCCCGGAGGGAAGGACAGACTGGAATGCTTGCAATACTAGAAGCACTGCCCTCAGTTCTAGGACACTGATATGCAGATTGGCCTCCATTGTAGACCACGTGCCTTGGACTGTCATTCCCTGAAAATGCCCCACCCTATCATGGAAGCATCCGTGGTCACAGTGGCTCTGGGCTGAGGAGAATGGAAGGGGTGACTCCACAGTTCTGTCTCTGGCCTTATCCACCACCTTAGGTCTTGTTTGCAACGATTGGTTATGCGTACCTGGAAAGACAAAGGATGCTGATTTGGGTACCATTGAGATAAAAGAAGCCATTAAAGGAGTCTCATGTGAAGTTTCGCAAGAGGTACCATTGGTAGAGAAGCTGCCATAAAACCCAGGAGCTGAAGGACCTCTTGTGCTGACACTTTGTCAAAACAGAGTATCACCTGGAGTTGGAGCCTTACTCTTTGTAATCTGTGATCAGACAGAGAGATCAAACAGGAGTGGGTGTTGAATACTGCTCCTATGAATTCTATGGATTGGGTCAGCATCAGGTTAGATTTCTCCCAATTTATGGATATTCTCAGAAGGTTTGCCAGAGATGGGGTGTTATTTCAGGGTCGTTACCAGCAGATGCTTGGTGGGGGCGGTGAGGAGCCAATCGTCTAAATATGGAAATACCCGGAATCCTTGCAGGCTCAAGTGAGCTGTCACTACTGCCATGCATTTGGTGAACACTCTGGGGGACTGTAGAGAGTCCAAAGGGCAGAACACAGAATTAGTAGTGATTGACTCCCAGCTGAAAGTGAAGTAGCCTTCTGGAGTGCTTGTCCATTTTGATGTGGTAATACACATACTGAAGGTCCACTGAGCACATCCAATCACCTTCCCCCAAAAAGGGGAGAATGGACTCAACCGTGACCATGAGGAATTTCTTTTTTGTGACTAACTTGTTTAAATTGCCGAGATCCAAAATCGGTCTCCAGTCTCCTGTCTTTTTTTGGCACCAAAAAGAACTGGAGAAAAATCTGGATCCACACTGGTCTGGAGGTACTGCTTGGATGACTCTTTTTTGACATAGCCTTATCTCTACAGCTGCTTCTTCCCTTTGACTGGGTGGAACGTTGGGAATTCAGCTTGGTAGTTTTGGGTAACAATAAAATGGGATGCGATATCCTCTGGTTATTTTCTGTACCCAAGAATTGGTGGTTATTGATTGCCAGACAGTGTGGTGCAGAGAGAAACATCCCCCAACTGCTTTCAGAGGAAAGCAAATCGGGCCGCTCTTCAGCAGCGCTGATAGGACTGTCTAGAGAAAAAGTCTCTGGGTCCCTGGTTAAGTGGGCCCCCTCTGCCTCGGTAAGGGTGTCTTCCAGAAGAGTTACCCCCTCTGTTCTGGGAGTAAACTCGCCACTTGTGTCACAAAAAGGACCCAGAGATGTCTTGTGCCACAACTTTCTACTTCTCGGATTCTTAATCAGTAAAAACAAAATGAAAACTCCAGCAAAGCTAGAACTTCCACTGAGTAACCCTTCCAAACTCTTGTCCATTAAAATGATGAAACAAGTCATTGGCATTCAGAATGGCCAATTAGCTGAAACACCTGATATCCATAAGGGTCATTTGCATACATCTCATGTGCCTCTAATACAAGAGGCTTGAGAGGGTCACTCAGTGGAAGTTCTAGCTTTGCTGGAGTTTTCATTTTGTTTTTACAGATTGGTTTTTCAGTGACCTTCTCACTTATTGTTTTACTCCTCTGCTTCCTGGAAAAGAAACGCTTGGGGGGGGGGGGGGAGCGTACACCTACAGCAGACAGGGTCTTACCATCCTTCTCACACTTGGCTAGAGTATGCTTCACTTTTGGGCCGAACAGGGCAGATGCTTCGACTGGAGCGTTCAGCAAGGAAGACTTAAAAGGGTCCGCAAAATCACATAGGCGCACCCAGGCATGATGGCTCAACTTCGCCTGAACCCACAGCTCTTGCCACCCCTTCGGTTGCATGGGATATTAACTTAATGGACGAGTTCGATATTGATTCTGGAGCTGCGAGGCAATTTGCCACTCACCTCAGACGACACCGGTCCTGATAGAGTTCCAGAGAATTCAGAGATAAATTCTCTTTGGAGACTCGTAATATGTGCCAGATAGTTCAAGGACCGTATGGCAAAGGTCGATGAAGCAAAGGCTCACTTCTCTAATCTGTCTACTGTCAGAGACTCCCTGTTAGGTAGGTGAACAGTCTCTCTTCAACGAGCTCTTTGTGGCCGCTGCCCCCACCATAGCATCTACTGGTAAACCTTTAGACCAATGTGGGCTCTCCTCGGAAGGCGTGATAGAATTTTTATCTGGTCTTTCTGGGATTGGCTCAACAGAGTCCGGATTCTTCTAGGCACACTGCACTATGAACTGGACTAGCTCATCTACAGGAGGGGTCACCCAAGAGGTAGATGAACGAGTGTGAAAGGCCTGCAGGAAAACTGATTCCTCAGAGGAAGGATTTTTGGGCTTCCAGTCACCCATCTGTTTCAACATTTCAAGGATGTTCCCAAAGAAGACACCGTCAGGGGGTGACTGTAGGGACCCTTCCCCTTCATTGTAATCTGTATCCTCTGTAAGAGACACCTCAGGGGAGTCTACGTGCTTCCTCTTGCACAACTTCTTCCGTGGCACCTCCTCAGCGGAAACTTCTGAGGAGGACTCTGAAGAAGGGGTACCATGCAGTAAAGTATCCTGTGGGTCTTCTGCTCGCTGTCCCGAAGTGGTAGCTTGTGACAGCTGCAGCTCATGGGGAGGAGACATTTGGGGTTCCGACGCCAGCGGTTTACTTCCAGAACCAAGCGTCCTCTCCATTGCCAAGAAGGCATGCCCACCCGAAGAGGGATGGGATCCCAGAACAGAGCAACACACCCTCTGAATCAGGGTCAAACCCCGCTCCTCCAAGCCTGACCCCGAGAGAGGAGCCTCAAGAGAGATCAGTGCCGGCAGGGACCCCGGCACTGAGGACAGAACCATAATTATATTCGGGACTGTACACTGCACAGAAAAGCCCGCCGTCCAATCCCGGGCCTGAGGAAGACCCATCTCCAAACAAGCTGAAGGCCAAAGGGTCAGTTCCAGGGCCACAAAAGGTCCACTAGTGGCACAAAGGATGTGAGTATCGAAAGGGCATCAGAATCGAAGGCTTTGAAACCTGCAAAGAGGTCAAAGGAGGAGAGTAGGATGGAGTCCATGGAGGAACGGTCCCAAGTCCGGCATGTGGCAGGGTCTTAGTAGGAGTAGGAATCCCCCTGGCTGTGAGCAACTGGTCCAAATGGCGCACCACATCAAATTTGGAAAGGCTCTTGGTGGATCTAGTGGGCATCTCCGACGAGGACTCTGGCCGTTCAAGGAAGGCTCTATATATCTTCCCCAGAAAGGGTTCCACTGACTGGGAGTATCAAGTCTGTGCTGTTGAGTCCAACGACACCACTGTTTCGAGTTGAGACAGGGAGTGGAGCATCCATGGGGTACCAAAGGCAGACTAGGTGCCGAGAGGATAGTCGGTACCGAAAGGGGGTGGCAGTGATCATTGGTGGCTCAGCAATGAATGTAGTCGTAGGCACCGGAAACCAGCTTGGTGCCAAGACAGCACTCGGTACTGAAGAAGGTGAGACAACTGGAAGTGCGGATGTGGATGGTGCTGTACTGGCACCGAAACCAGCGCCGAGAATGAAGGAACAGCAGGGCAGAACTGAGGCTGGTATCGAAAAGACTGGCTTTGGCTCAGATGACAATTTTGGCATCTTAGGTGGTTTTATCCAACACATCAGACTGTAAAGCCGGCATAGAATGGGGTCTCTTTCTCTTTTTTAAGAGGGGGTGAACCCTCCAACTCAGAAAGAGCCTCTGAAAAGGGCGACTTAAGGAGGGCCTTCAGAATTAATTTATTCTTTCGTTCATTTATGGCACGGTTACTAAATCCTTGGCAGATAGAGCATGGTGGTTGTACTGAGAGATGTGGCACCCCCAAACAGTACACACAATCATCTGCAAGTCAAATTTGGCATTTTCCTAGAACATTTTGGGCAATGTTTGCAGCCCGACGTTCCCTTGTTCTCAGACATACTAAAAAGTCAAGTAAACAGCAAAGAGAAAACTCTATATAAAGATATATTTTATATAGATAAATATATATATATATATATATATATATATATATATATATATATATATATTATATATACATATACATATATACATACACACACATTTTTTTTTTTTTTTGTAATAAGGAAGAAGGGGAGAAATACCAGCAATGGTATACAAGGATTACCACTATAGTAGGGAGAAAGGCCGTAACAGCAATGGTACTAAAGTTACCAAAAGGTAAATAGAGAAGAAGACTGTGTGTAAAAGGAAAGGGATAGCGAAAGTTAGACAAAGGGATGAAGGAATACAAGTAATTACTACTAAAACTCTAATAAAATATCAAAAAGTTCAACTTAGCTGAGAGCAGGCTTGGACGCAGCTTTACGGCTACGTGGCAAACGAGATCTGAGGTAACTGGGAGAAAGGCATTATGGGTAAAAGCTTAGCTCAAGAGTTTTTGGCCAGCACAAGCCTGGTATAAGACCGGCTCGGTTCTGAGGATGGAACTGACAAACCCTTCGGTGATGAATGGGATGAAGATTAACAACATCAGATTCAAAGCTTACCGAGATTATATATTCCCCGTTCTGAAGGAGGTAAAGGCTTCCTCGAAATTGCTTAAATGTATCGATCTGCAATCGTGGGATTGCAAATATATCTGCTGACCTCACAAGATCCAAACATAGTGAAAGTTTTGAAACCTGAGGAGAATAAGTTTAAGATGACTTCGCTGCTTAGTTTAGCAGAAGCATATCGATGTCAAGTGGGAATGGAAATTAAACCAGAACTAGATAAAAATCAGGCAGCAACTGAATGTGCCAAAAAAAACAAAAGAAAAAATACAAGGTGAAGGATCAGATGAAAGGCAAGAAATGTGGAAAACGCACACATAGACATTTATAAAAAAGAGTTACAGAAAACTCTTGGAACAACCTCACGTCGATCAGGGTTGAATGCAGGAATGGTTAAGGAGAAATGAATTTAAACCGAAAGACAAAAGATTAATATACTGGTGGCCCAAGATAGTGGACTACGTATACGTTGGTTTACAAAGTCTATTGAACATGTGGGAGAAACACAAACGTAGGCTTTGTAAAACAGAATTGGAAACAGTTGTACATCTTGTTGCTGGTTGTGATATACTAATGGCAGAAGGACTGTACACTGAAAGGCATAATAATGTGGCAAGACTGTTGCATTGGGGAATGTGCAAAAATACTGGAAACATGAGCCACAAAGCATCATAGAAAATAAGAAGTTATGTACCTACCATAACGTTCCATGTTAGTTGTCTTCTTCTCGCCTTCTTTCTTGCTGGATGGGTTCGGAGCCGATCCTCGGCTCCGACTCGGCCAATACTAAAGCTCGAGAGCTAATTCCACCGGCTCGAGGCTCCCCTATATCCCACAATGCTAGGCGGTAACTACTCAGATCTCGTTTGATAGCTAGACCAAGCAATACTAGTCTCCATAGCATGGAGAAGGGTAACCCACCTCTATATAAACCAGAGTGCAAGGTATCCCAGACCTAACAAAGGGGAAATAGAGGTGGTAGAACGTGTGGGAATGAAACTCTTCCCGAGGAAGGTCACAAAATGAATTCCTATCGGTCTGTCCAGGCTAGGGGGAAGGAGGGTGGGACGCAAGAAAGAAGGCGAGAAGAAGACAACTAACATGGAACATTATGGTAGGTACATAACTTCTTAATGTTAAGTTGTCTATCTCGCCTTCATTCTTGCTGGATGGGACCGCGTCCCTAGCACCTTATCCCGGGTGGCCTATCGGAACAGACTCTTGAGAACAGTGGAACCAAAGTTGGCACGGTTTCTGGAGGCCATGTCCAATTTGTAATGTGAAATGAAGGTATGAGGAGAAGCCCAAGTGGCTGCTGCACAAATGGAATCTATTGGCAGCCTGTCCTGAAAAGCTACGGATGTTGAATGAGCTCTAGGTCTTGAAGGCAGTTTTTGATGTCTGATTTCATAGATGAAGGTAATTATAGAGGTAAGCCATCTCGAAAGGGACACTTTAGTAACTGGAAGGCCCAATTTCCCTTCCACATAAGACAGGAAAAGCTGATCAGATTTCCTGAACTGTTTAGTCCTGTCTAAATAATATCTAAGTTGGCGGTGAACATCCAGAAAATGTAACTTTTGTTCGGACCTTGTTGGAATAGTTAGGGAAAAAGACGGGGAGATCAATAGTTTGATTTAGGTTTGTTTGAGAGGAAACCTTAGGTAAAAAGGCTGGATTAGTACGGAGGGACACCCTATCTTTGTGAAACACTAAGTAAGGAGGTCGACTGCACAGAGCATGGAGTTCAGATACCCTTCTCGCTGAAGTTATGGCTACTAGAAAAAGTGTCTTCCATGAAAGCAACTTCAGAGAACATGAAGCCGCTGGTTCGAAAGGGGGAAGGATTAAGGATGTCAGAACCAAGTTCAAGTCCCACTGAGGCGGAGGATCTTTGATTGGAGGTTTGAGAAGAAAAACGCCCCTTAAAAAGGCTTTGCAGAGCTTGTGAGCCATGATGCTAGACTCCGAGACACCTACATGATAATTAGATATAGCAGCCAACTGAACTCTAATGGTAGATGAAGAAGAGCCTAAGTGAAAGAGTTCTGCTAGGAAGTCTAGAATAGACTGTATAGGTGCAGTGAAGGGATCTATATTTTTTGATGTTGCCCAAAAGGAGAAGCGTTTCCATTTGCTATTATAAATCTTCCGGGTAGAAGATTTATGAGAGGCTATCAAGATATCTCGGACCGAGTGAGATATTGAGGGAAGCCTGGCTAAGGTCGGAATCGGAGAAACCATGCTGTGAGGTTGAGAGAATGAAGAGATTGGTGCAGCTGGCCCGATTGGTGGGTCAACAGATCTGGCACTGGGTCCAGATGCCAAGGCTGCTCCAAAAGGTAACGATGAAGGAACGGAAACCATATCTGTCGAGGCCAGTAAGGGGCAATGAGGATCATTGTCACTCTCAAGGGGATGGCTTTCTGGATTAGTTGAGTTATCAGTGGAAAAGGGGGAAAAGCATACAGAAGTCCCCGGGGCCACTCGTGGACTAGAGCGTCTCTGGTGGGATGGCCTGGTAACGGGAAAAGAGTGAAGAAATCGTGACACTTGCTGTTTTGGGGAGTAGCAAAGAGATCGCAGCAAGGCTGGCCCCATCGTTGGAACACTTCTTCCAGTACTGATTTCTTCAGAGACCACTCGTGGGGCATGAAAATTGCCCTGCTCAACTTGTCTGCAATCACGTTGGACTTCCCGGGAATGTGCGTTGCTACCAGAAAACGCTGAGAAGAGATCGCCCATTGCTAAAGTCTGAGTGCCTCTCGACATAAGGGGTATGATCTCGTTCTGCCTTGTTTGTTGATGTACCACACTACGGACATGTTGCCCGTCTGAATTGCAATAGTCCCTGTGGGAAGAGAGTCGTGAAGGGCTTGCAACGCTAAAAGCACTGCTCTCATCTCTAAGACATTTATGTGCAAGTGGCACTCGAAAGGTTGCCACATGCCCTGGACTGTCCTGCCCTGATAATGCCCCCCCCCCGCCCGATCAGGGAGGCGTCTGTTGTCAACGTGGCGACTGGGGGGGGGGGGGTGAGTGAAGGGTCTTCCTTGGAGAACCTGAGGTGATGTGATCCACCAAGATAGTTGATTCTTGCATGATTGAGTTATCAATATGGTGTGGGACATCGGGAGCTGTTGGAAGGACCATTGAGTAAACAGTATCCATTGGAGGATCCTCATGTGGAAGCGAGCTAAGGGGAGAAGGGGGATAGCTGCTGCCTTGAGTCCTAATACCTTCAAAACTAGTCTGGCTTTGACTTTGTTGCATTGTAAGAGAAGGTAAACTTGTTTGCGGATGTCTGACACTCTCTGCTCTGTAAGTCTGGCTGAAAGATTGAGTGTGTCTAATGTGGCGCCTATAAAGATAATAGACTGACCAGGCAGATTTTTCAAAATTTATTGAAATGCCTAGAGCTTGGCAAGTTTGGATAGTGAAGTCTCTGGATAGAAGAAGTTGATGTCTGGTGGTGGCAGTAACGAGCCAGTCGTCTAAATATGGAAACACCTGGAATCCTTGACGTCTCAAGTGAGCCGCGACCACTACCATGCATTTGGTAAACACTCGGGGGGGCTATAGTGAGACCAAAGGGCAGGGCTCTGAACTGGTAGTGACTGGCTCCCAGCCTGAAGTGGAGAAATCTCCTGGAGCGTCTGTTCATCTTGATATGGTAGTACGCGTCCTGAAGATCTATCGAGCACATCCAATTGTCCTGACCCAAGAAGGGTAGAATGGACTGTAGCGTGACCATCCGGAATTTTGTTTTTCTGACATACTTGTTTAAGTTACTGAGATCCAGTATGGGTCTCCAGTCCCCTGTTTTTTTTGGTACCAAAAAGAATTTGGAGTAGATTCCGGATCCTTGTTGGTCTGCTGGGACTGATTGGATAGCTCTTTTTGATAGCAGCTTTGAAATTTCTAGTGCTGCTTGTTCCCTTAGACTGGGTGGAACGTCTGGAAGGGATCCTCTGGGTTGGGATGGAATGTGAATACAGGGAATTTTGTAACCCTCGGATATGATCGACTGTACCCATTTGTCTTGTGTAAGGGAAAGCCAGGCTTTTGGATACAGGGATAATCTTCCCCCGACTGCCTCCGAAGGTGGACAGCCGGGCAGCTCCTCAGGGATGCTGAAAGGGTTCATCAGAGAAAACTTCTCTACTACCCTGGTTTTGCGGACCTCCTCTGCCTCTAGGGTGGCGTCTATTGTTATTCCCCCCTCTGCCTCTAGAGGGGAATCGACCTTGTGCGTCAGATGAGACTCCCTGGGCTTGTTTGCGGAACCACATTTTTCCTCCCCTCTGACCTTTGGGATAAGGCCTAGAAGGGGTAGAAAAACGGACTCCCACGGCAGAGAGAGTCTTACCTTCCACCTCGCACCTAGTCAATGTATCCTTCACCTGAGGGCCAAACAAAGATGATCCATCACAGGGGGAATTGGTGAAGGACGCCTTGAAAGGGTCCGCAAAGTTGCACAGCCACATCCAGGCGTGACGTTGTAAGGCAACGCCTGTGCCTGCGGCTCTACTCGCCCCATCCGCAGCATATGAGATAAGCCACATGGAGGAGTTAACGATGGAGTTCAGGGTTGCCAACTGGGAGTTTATTCTGTCTTGGAACCCCTCAGCTGTTGGATCCTTTACCTCTTCACTCATATCCTTGAGTAAATCCCTCTGGAGACGAGTGAAGTGACATAAATAGTTCAGCGACCGCATTGAGAAGGTCGCTGATGAGAACATCCACTTACCGTACCTGTCCATGGTCCTAGATTCCTTATTAGGAGGATGGACAGGTACCGAAGGATCGGCTAACTCCTTCTTAGTGGCTGCAGCCACCACCATGGCATCGACGGGGACACCTTTAGATAAAAAATCTTTATCTCTATGGGCAGTAATAAACTTAGATGGCCTCCTCGGGGTGGGTTCCACTGAATCAGGAGCCGTCCAGGCCTTCCTTGCCACCACTTCCATAAGGGGGTCAAAGGGAGGGGACACCCAGGAGGTAGAAGGGCGAGAGCCGAACGCCTCAAGGTACACTGACATCCTCTGAAGGGTTAAGGGCTGGCCAGTTCCCTCTCGGTTTCAGGATTTCAAGGATGTCAGCAAAGGAGACATCCTCAGAGGGGGATCGAGGGGAACCTTCAGATTCCTCTAAGTCAGTGTCAGAGGTGATAGACTCAGGGGAGTCAATGTGCTTCCTCTTGCACTGCCTCTTCCTAGGGGGTTCTCCTAGCGGGTCAGGAGAGGCCTCGGAAGAGGAGGAAATTCCCAATGGGGAAACTTGAGGAGTTGGCTCTCTGCGGTCTGAAGCAAGGATGTGGGTAGAAATCACCGCAGGCACTGATGATGGAGGGGCTGATGGAGCCGACTGTAGGGCAGACTCTGGTTCTAGCACGCTCTGCATGACCTCGAAGGCACCCCCGCTCCGAAGAGACCAGGACCTCCCCCGGCACCGACAGGGACGGCTCCAAGGCCGATGTCAGAGCCGAACTCACCAGCGCCGAAGCACCAAGAGGGAGAGTGGGGTCGGACAAGTGTCCGATGCCACTCGCCCCCTCAGAGCCGACGAGGGAAGCTCAGCGCCGAGATCCCTCCAAAGAGGAGATCGGAGCAGACGACGGAGCCGAAAGGGAAGGTATCGGATCCGACGCACCGACAGTCATGGCTCTGATGAGCCCCGGCTCCGAGCTCAAAGGAGTCGAAGGAGGAACACATTGAGGGACAGAAATAGCCACTGACTGATGAGTCGGGCTATGAAGCATTTGGACCAGTGCCTCAGACTTGAGAAGTCTACTCACTACCCTTTGCAAATTGTGGTCAGATAGCCTGGAAGACCGTGAGGAATGCGATTTATGGCTCCGCTCCGAAAGAAGAGGGGACCCTGGCGCCAAGTGAACGGAGCCGATGGAGGGAGACCTAGACCTTTTTCCTAAAGGTTGCTCCGATAAAAGTATCGGAGCTGAGTGAGTCTTATCAGCCTCGGCTCTGGCTGGAGCCGAGGTAATAGTATGAGGCTTAGAAACATCGGCTCCAGCCGGAGCCAATGTCGAAGCAGTTTTGATGCTTCCAGAGGACGGCTCTGAAGCCAGAGCCGACTGTCTGGAAGTCTTAGAAGGCTTCCCCAACACAGACTGGGTCGGGGGGCCTTCAGGCTTTAATAAGCCACGCAAAATTAATTTATTTTTGCGTTCCTGCAGGACTCTAGGGCTGAAACCATGACAGACAGCACAAGAGTCCTGCAGGTGCAAAGGTCCCAGGCAATACACACAAGAAGTGTGACCGTCTGTCAGAGACATTTTCTGACAGCACGAATCACACTTCTTGAAGCCCGAGACCTTTGAATCTTTAGACATTGTAGGATGTTTAATAAAAAACACACAAACACACAAGCACACCTTAAAACAAAGGTATAAAAGCAGTCACACAGAAGGACCAGGAAGGGAAAGAGGCCTAAGGCCTAACTTCTAAAAGAGGAATAAAAGGGTCAGTTAAACACTAAGGGGGACCCGATTAACTCTAGGATACTGTTTAAATTAAATTTTATACTAAAGGGGAGAAAAATAGTTCTAAAAGGATTATTTTACTAATAACTCTACTAACCTGTCAGAGCCGGTAGAAAAGCACCTCGTCAGCTAAGCGGCAAACGAGATCTGAGTAGTTACCGCCTAGCATTGTGGGATATAGGGGAGCCTTGAGCTGGTGGACTTAGCTCTCGAGCTTTAGTATTGGCCGAGTCGGAGCCGAGGATCGGCTCCGAACCCATCCAGCAAGAAAGAAGGTGAGATAGACAACTTAACATTGATGAAGTTTATATCAAATGGGATCATCCATTACCAACAGTTCAAAAAATAGATGTGAGAAAACCAGTTATAGTAATCCATGAAAAGAAGACAAAAGTAGCACTGATCATTGAAATTGCTACAACCAGTGACTACAGGGTCTTGCGTACAGGGAGACAAAGTTATAAAATACCAGGACTTGCAGGCAGAAACAAGGGCAATGTGGAAGGAGGATACCCCAGACAGTAGTAGTAGGAGCAAACAGATCCTATAAAAAAAAATTTAAATCATACATGGCTACATTACTGATACATGCAACTCCATATGAATTGTGGAAAGAGTCATTACTGGCACACTGCATGTGCTGCGAAGAACACTTCTGGTTAACATCAAAGAGTGAAACAATACTAAAGTTCATGAACTTTAATCGTACTTTGACTTAGGAACAGGGTCCATTCCTATCATGGTATTAGAAACCCAAAAGACTTGGAGAAATTAAAAATTAGGGATTAAACCTTACATCCCTAGATGGGTAGCCAACTGGCTCACTGAAAGAACAAATGCTGTCAAAAGTTGGTGACTCCACCTCTACGAGTAGACCCATCACCAGTGGCATACCACAAGGTACTGTTCAGAATCTACTTCTCAGAAGCCCGGGCTAAATTAGAAGGCATTTGCTTAACAAGTTTGCTGATAATTGCAAATTGGGTGCAATCACAGAGTCCCCCAATGATGTTAACATACTGCAGGAAGGGCTAACAAAGATAAATGACTATTGCCTCTATCAAAGTAGAATTTCCCACTAACTACAGTATTGTCAACACCCACCTAAGCTCAAACGCAGAGGTGCAAGACCTAGGAACACAGGTAGAAAGCAATCTGAACTTCGATCACCAAGTCTCCTCTGTGGTACGGAAAGCATTCTACATTGTGCACCTCATAAGTAAGGGCATCACATCCAGGTCTAAGGATGTTACAGCCCCACTGCACTCGACCCTCATCAGACCACTAAGAGTACAATGCTCCTTTTTTGTATGTACCTCAACAGACACCTGCAGCAGTGGGAGAGACCACAGAGATTCCTCACCAAGAAAATACAGGGCCTGCAAACCATGACGTACATGAACAAACTAGAAGCCCTATTATTGTACTCTATCGTACTGGCTGCCGAAAGGAGACTTGTGCCTGGCATACAGGGCAGTCTCCAACCCTGCCCTGATGGATGTTTCACATACACAAATCTAACGGCACAAGAGTCATTAGGGATCTAGGGATCTTAAAGCCTGTGACATCAACAGAGCATGTTGGAGAGAAATGTCTCCCAGAGACTGCCACTTCTCTGGATCAAACTTCCAATTCACATGAAGCAGAGCTCCTCACTGACCCCATTCAACTGCAACCTGGACAAATGGTGGCACCCACGTCTCTCATGAACAGGAAGAGTAGGTGCTGACCGGAAACTAACTCTGCAAAATATGTTTTCTTAATGAGGACAGATGGGGCAACTTGGGATTAACATGGTTAGGCTTGTAAGGGTTCCAGGGCTGCTAGCCTAGTAACCTCCTATGAACCCATCAAGCAGCAGTACCTTGGGAAAAGTTCAAAATTTCTACTGAAAAGCTAAGATTAAAGCAAAGCCAATGTGCCAATATACTTGAAACAACAGTAACTACATCAGTGATCAGTATTGTTATGTAATTTTTAGATATTGTCACAATCTACTGTGTATACAACTGCTAGCGAATTGGGTAGCAGGGTGCGTAATGCAGATGTGACATCTACTAGTGTTTGGCTGGTGAGAAGAAAACATATTCTTTAACGAAGCAATCAATTTCTCAAATGTAATTGAATGATGTTTTACGTACTGCTATAAAGAGGTTAACTAGTACTACAAAATACAAGTTAATATTTAGCTATAGAGATCACTATAAAAGGGAAAACAAGGCTTTATGCATACATCCTGTGGGGAACCTTGGAAAGTTACAACAAATAAATGATAGTAAGGACACAGCAAGCTGTCAAATTTAACCAGATGTATATTTATTAAATCCCTGGAATGGATCTAGGGTAGCAACAGCTGCTTCCATGAATGATGCACGTGAATGTTAATACGAGTGGGGAAAAGACCTGCACCTGTTACCTCCCAAAAGCAAGAGTCTGAAACGACATGGTAGACATTTAGAAATAACGGCAGCACTTATTTACATGGCATTGTAAACTGGATTGTATACATCTCATCATTATGAATTTTGCTTCTTGAAGATGGTTCAAACTGATATAATAGCAATATTTTTTCATAAAAACAAATACAACATATCAATCATCTTTAGATGCCCAGTAAGGTTTATCTACTTGCTCATTAAAAATAAATGACTAGAATACTTCTACAAATTATGCACAATTACATAAAAGACAAATTCAGTTCTAATTCAAACAATGATTTGGGAATGTGCAGTATACGTGGATATATTTGTCCTGTAGGTAATGCTGCTAGTGTTGAGTACTCAGAATACTGGAAGGTAAATAATACACAGTGTGAAATATCTACAAGCAACGCATATAAACCTTTATAAAATGAAGTAATAGTATGGATTAAACATGATTCTGGTGCGACAGCCAAGGATATGTGGGAATGGACTAAACAAAAGATAATACAACAAGAGAGAAAATGAAAGTTTTGTTATATGGATATGGATAGTAAGATACAAACAGTCAAAATGTTTTTACTCCCTTTGGTCTTAAACCCAAGTCAGGTATATTTTAATCAACCAGAGGAAAAGTTGAGGGTAGCAATTAATAAAGAGCTGAAGGACTTCACCTGGGAGGAAAAAATGACAAGAGTCAAGTGGGATAAGCTGATTCTTCCAGTACAACAGGGCAGACTGGGACTACACAATTTGAAGGGGTATTTCAGAGCTACACAGTCAAGGCTCCTATACATAGCACAAGCAGAAAAGTATAATTCAAAGTGGAAAGGGATGATGATGAAATTGGGGGAAGTTCAAGAAACAAGGGGAGACTGGGATTTTGGATGTAGGCCTTTGAGGAGAATGATAATAAAAATACAGAATATTATAGCTGTGAAGTAGCAGAAAGTATTCTAAGAACTAAGCCAACATAGGAATGAAGAAATGACAGTCTGCTGATAGGGATGACTGCAATTAGGGATATAGACAATAGGGGGCTGGAATTTACTTGCGAAAACTGGCAAAGGAACCAAAGTATTGGGAGCTGTGACGCCCTACCACTATCAAGGAGTCTCAATCCTCATTACTGGCAACAGTGGGGGATGTACACTGGGAAGATGACAGGTACACACACAGTATTTCTAGATGCAGCTCTCTGCATCAAGTGCAATTTCCCTTAAGAGCACAGAAACTACAGTCACTCCGGGGTCGGTTTCTCTCTCTTTTTCCAGATCCCCAGTAAGACTGGCAACTGGCACAGCTATACAGTTGAGTCCTTAGCCAGGTTTCCAAGCCAAGTACTCCAACACTCTATCAAACCAGTGCTTCATGCCCCTTCCCAAGTAGCTCCCAAGTAGCTGACACACACACTCTTGGAGAGCTGTTTCAGACACACACATGGGAAAGGCTGGCATAGGTTTACTAGCTATGCCCCCTTCTGCCCAAACTATAAGGCGGTTATTACTGCCACCAGAACCCCTTATCAGCTACTTTAAGGCCCTTAAAGGGTGTCCAATCTTGCTGTATATCAATACAAATGGTAGTCTGACCAAGAGCAAAGCTATTAGGAGTAGCCCACAGTGTCACCAAATAAATACGCAAGTACTCTCAAATCTCTACACAGATCAGCCACAGTGAAAGATTTAAATATATTTAATAAATAATAAAAGAATAACACAATACTAAATATATAGTTACAGTGACATCAGAATTCAAAATTACATGATTAAAAACAACATTGTAGGGCAGCCTCAAATAAATAAAGAAAAATATCTACGCTAAACTTTGCTATGTTCCTGACTATATTTAAAAGAATCACTATACTCTTGTTGACTTAAGAACAAGGCAAATGTGTGGTGAATGGATCTTGATGTTGTCAGGTCCAAGACAGAATACAGAATGCTCTCTCTCACTAAGAGATTTCCCAAATCTCTCAAATGTTACTGTTGGGATAACAAGAATGACAAAGTAATTTAATTTCAGTTATTTTTCTGAAGTTAACCTTCTGTATTACAGTTTCCACTGTCTGCACATTTCTGTTGTCTTCCAGCAGGGCACACGGTGGGATACATCTTATAGGTTCATAGGTTGGCTCTAGGCTATCAGCCCCAGGGCCTATACAAGTCTAGCCATAACAATTCCCTGGCTATTTCTTCCCAGAATATTTACTTCCCTGGTCCCCTGTCTAGCAGGGCAACTGACGTGATCCCCGGGGTGAATTTCTTATCTCCTATCCAATCGTCAAGGTTCCTTTTGAAGGAGGCCAAAGAGGCACACGGCCTGACATATATGGGCAGTCTATTCCAGAGTATGGGGAGTCTCTGGGTCAGAAACCTATCCCTCCAGCATGTTTTGTTCATTGTGATGACCAGGTTTAGATCCCTGGAGCGTGTGGCTCTGAGGGATTGGAATTTCTTTAAGTGTAGCATGTCCAAGAGCACTGGGTTTGACATGGCCTTGTATGTTAAGCAGAGATCGCCTCTGAGTAGGCGATATGCGACAGAGCATAGCTGGAGATTTTTTTAGACGGTCAGCATAGGGCATCTGCTTTAGGCCTGTGACAGAGCATAGCTGGAGATTTTTTTTTAGACGGTCAGCATAGGGCATCTGCTTTAGGCCTGTGATTCTTTTAGTGAGGTATTTCTGCGGCCTTTCCAGTTGTAGCAGATGTCTTGTGAGGTACATACTACATGGGGCATTGTACTCTACAATGGGTCTAATGAGGGATGAGTACAGTGGGACAATGACCTCCTTTTTTCTGGATGAAAAGCCCTTAGTGATTAGATGTGCCACATAGAAGGATTTCCTGACTGTTGTGGCTATGTGGTTATCGAAGGTGAGACCACTGTCCACCTGCGTCCCTAAGTCCCTTATCACACTTTCAGTGTTTAGTGTACTGCCACTTATGTGGTAATTCGTGGTTACATGTTTTTTTCCCCAAAGGGGATAACTATACATTTCTTGGAATTGAGCTTGAGCTTATGGCTCTGGCACCAAGCATCTGTTTCTGTAAGGCCTTTTTGTAGAATATACACATCATTTGGGAATTCAATAATGGGTCCCAGTTTGCAGTCATCTGCGAACTTTGTTAGCCAGAGTCCCTTAGTGCTAGCCTGTACTTCAGAGAAGTAGATGCCAAACAAGAACGGTCCCAGGACTGAACCCTGAGGTACTCAGCTTGTCACTTGTCTGCAGCTGGATTTAGAGTCGGCTACTTTTACAGTGTGGGTTCTGTCAGTAAGCCAGTTGGCAACCCATTGAGTGACGTAGGGATTAATGCCCAGCTTAGTAAGTTTATCTATGATTCCAGAGTGGGGGATGGTGTCGAAGGCCTTGGTGAGGTCCAGATAGGCTGTGTGGACCGCCTTACCCTCGTCCACGGTTCTGGAGACTGATTCGTGTTTTGACTTCACTCAGCAGTCTCAGGCTCAAGATATTGTGCCCCTCAGGGTAGAAAACTCTTAAGACAGCATCTTGAGCTTCAACCTTTTCTGCCTGCATAATCTCACAGAAGGCATGAATCGATTCCCTTTTCTCCAGGAATGAGTCAAATAATCACTGTTCTCATATATATTTGAGATTCACCCATTTTCAGCTGCTTTACTGACTATTTTGCAACTTACTCTTTTTGTTGAAATGATTAAAACTGTAGAAATACAGGTCAGATTATTTTTCCTCTTACAAATCTACTTGGGACTGTGACACTACCTTCCATATTTCTAGTATTTGACAGAATCTTAAGTTCTCCCTCCTAGACCTGTCTTCAAGTTCAGTGAAGTTAAAAAAAAGTACTGTTTGATAAGTTGAATTTAACAAAACAGTGGATGTTGGAATGATCACTGCTGCAGTAGCCTTAGCTAAGGCTATAAAAGCCAGCCAGCTTCAGGGCTCCTTCCATGTGCCCTTTGAAGCAGCTTGAGCTGAGCTGACTAAAAGACAGGTTTGAGCAAAAAGCCCTTCATAGGTTTTCGGCCAGCAAAGAGAGGGATGCTCAGCACTGAAAGGACAAGGCTAGGAATGCTAAAAAATAAATGTCCACAGTCTGGCATAAAAACACACCAAAAAACAAGGGAAATGGAGGCAGTGTGCGTCTACTGCAGAAGTGATCATTTGAACATCTACTGCTATGGTAAGTTCTGCTTGCACAACTGTAACATGTTCTTCATACTGATCACCACTGCAGTAGCTTTAACTATGCAAGTAGATTACCATAGCTAATAATATTCGGAAGGTGGAAGGAGAAGGGTCCAGGAACCCCTGGAGAATGGTTCTAGCAAAGCATGATCAAGATCTAGAGAAGGAATCTAGCTTACAGTGCTTTGTAAAATTATGTACAGAGGACCAAGCAATACCAGCTTTTAGAATACTTAGAGCCAACCCTTTCCAAAAAGCCATAGAGGAAGCCAATGTCCTTGTAGCATTGGCCTTGACCCCGCCTGGAATAGATTTGTCACGATGAGTATAACAGAAGGTAATAGCCTTGGACAACTATTTGGAAATAGTCTGTTTTAGCACAGGTAGACCCTTTTTACCTTCACAAGAAATGATTAGAAGTTATGTACTCACCATAACGTTCCATCTGAGTAGGTATCTTCATTTGTCTGCAGCCTTTGGGATACGGATCCGATCTCGGATCCGAGCCGGCAACTTCTATCACAGCATAGATCCGAGCTCCTAGCTCCTCCCTTTACCCATAATCCCCTGCCAACACTGTCTGACCTCAGATCACGTTTGCCCCATAGCACAGCTAATACTGTGTCCCAGAGGGAACTAATCTAAAGAACCCCAAGTAGGATCATTTTGGTCAGGGGGAAGGAGGGGGGGGGGATGGTTGCAGACAAATGAAGATGCCTACTCAGATGGAATGTTATGGTGAGTACATAACTTCTAAATCTGAAGTAGGACTTCATTTGTCAGCAACCTTTGGGACAGAGTCCCCAGCTACCTAAATCTTGGGTGGCCTTCATGGAAGGATATTCCGGAGCACTGCAGAGCCAAAAGACGCCCTACCTCGGGAGACAATGTCTACTTTGTAGTGGCTTATAAAGGTATGAGATGAAGCCCAAGTGGCTGCGGAAAGTACAGTTTTGTACCTACCATAAATGTAGATGTCCGAACTGGATAGCTTCTGCAGTCATAACAAATGGGTTGTCCTGTCGTCAGGCAGCCCTTCGGTCGGCCGGATTCCAAAGTCTGGGTCCGGCTTCGGCTGATGTCGCACTTCACCCGACGTCATCTCTGCTGGTCTTCGGGTATAAAGGCACCACCCGACGCCATTTTCCTCAGTGTTTCTTGCCCCAGATGCCAGTTGCCCTCTTGGAAGGCTAAATTTTGGATAAATGCCAATGGTTCCAAAAAGGTAGAAGGCAAACACAAAAAATAAGCATGTATGTACATATATACAAACAAATACACCATAAGAGACTCCCCCCCCAGCTAGCTATTAGGAGGGTAAATACCCTAGGAGTACCACAGAGGGGAAGGAGGGTGGGTAATCCTGACTGCAGATGCTATCCAGTTCGGACATCTACATTTATGGTAGGTACAAAACTGTACTATGTCCTTCATGGATGCATCTGCAGTCATAACAAATGGGTAGAATACCATAGCCAAACTCGGGGAGGAGGAAGAAAAATTATGGTGTAGTTAGGATCCCTTGCAGTACAGCAGTGGCAAACCCTGCTCGGGATCTAGAGTACAGAGGTAAATTATAATGCTTGGCAAATATATGCACGGAGGTCCAAGTAGCCGCCTCAATAATGTCCTTGGTTGCCACTCCTCGTAAGAAAGCTGTGGTAGTGGCTGTAGCCCTTGTAGAATGAGGTCTTATGTTCTGTGGAATTGGTTTTCCATGGTAGGAGTAACAGAATCTTATGCAATTTCCTATCCATTTGGAGATTGTCTCTTTGGAAATTGCTTTTCCTTCCCTTCCTGTTGCATAGGCTACTAAAAGTTGGTCAGTTTTTCTGTTACTTTTGGTTCTGTCCAGGTAGTAGCGTAACTGCCTATGTACATCCAAGGTATGCAGCAGTCTTTCCCCCCTGTTCTGTGGATTGGGAAAGAAGGTAGGTAGGTGGATTGCCTGGTTTAAAGACACTCTGGATACCACCTTAGGCATAAATGTAGGATTAGTTCTCATGGACACCCTATCTTGATGGAAGATTAGGAAGGGTTGCACTGCCATTAAGGCCTGTAGTTCCGAAACCCTCCTTGCTGAGGTAATTGCCAGCAGGAAAGCAGTTTTCCATGACAGGTGTTGCAGATCTGCTGTTGCCGCTGGTTCAAAGCGGAGGAGTGTCAACTTTTCTAGCACAAAGTTCAAGTCCCATGCTGGTAATGGTGGTTTCCTAGGAGGTTTTACATTCTTGATCCCTCTGAGGAACTGCCTGAGTAGAGGATGTGAAAAACAGGCGGATCAAAGCTGTATTCTGCTGAAATAGCTGATGCATGTATCTTGATGGAGGAATAGGACAGGCCTGTATGTAGAAGCTCTGCCAAGTACTCCAGAATGTTAGCAATATCTATGTTCGACACATCTTTTCCTCTTTCAGTACTCCAAATGGCAAACCTTTTCCATTTTCCTGCATAGTTCCTTCTTGTTGAAGGTCTGCGGGCTTCAAGGATAATGTCTTTAACCCTTTGGGAAAGGTCTGGGATAGTTGCTGCTATGTGATGTTCCAGGCAGTCAGTTGCAAGGTTTTTAGGTTTGGATGCATGATGTTGTAGTTTTTCTGAGTTAACATCAAAGGCATCAGGGGTATTGACCACATTCTCTCCCGAGACATGCTCCTCAGCAATGGGTACCAGTGTTGTCTTGGCCAATTCGGAGCTACCAGGATTATCCTTGGACGTTCCTCTTTGATTTTCAGTAGTACCTTGTGCATCAAGGGAAGAGGTGGAAATGCATATGCTGTCAGGCCTTTCCAGCTGAAGGATAGAGAGTCCACCTTCCATGCAAGTGGGTGGAATGTCCTTGTGCTGAATTTTTGAGCTGGTGATTGAGTGGGGATGCGAATAGATCTATTTGTGGCATTCCCCATTTCTTTGTGATGGCCTTGAAGATGTCCGGGTGTAGCATCCATTCGTGAGCATCCAAGGTGGTTCTGCTTAACATGTCTGCTAGGGTGTTCTCTTTCCCGGCACAAATATTGCCTGTAACTGGATGTTGTAGCTGAGAGCCAGATTCCAAAGGTCCAAAGTCATTCTGCATAGGGGTATGAATGAGTGCCTCCCTGTTTGTTGATGTACCACATGACTGTGGTGTTGTCTGTCCTTATCATCAAATGGCCTTCTTTGAGGAATGGTCTGAATTTTTGGATTGCCAGTTTTACTGCCAGCATTTCTTTTTGGTTTATGTGCAGGTGCAGCTGGTCTTGAGTCCACAATCCTTGTATGCATTTGTCCAGCATGTGCCCCCATCCTAGGTCTGAGGCGTCCGTTGTGATGGTTTGGCTTGCTCGAAAGTTGTGGAAGGGTAAGCCTGGGTTTGACTGGCATGCTTGAGCCCACCATAGGAACTCCTGTTTTAGGCATGGGATTAGTGGGATTTCTGTTTCTAAGCTGTGCCTGTGCTGAGACCATAAATTCTTTAGGTACCACTGTAGCTTTCTCATATGCAGTCTGGCATGTGGGACCAAGATTATGCATGATGCCATGAAGCCCAAGGCCTGCAGAACTTTTCTTGCTGTTAGTTTGTTCTGCTTTGTTAATGCCAAGAAGTAAAGAGGAAGTTCATTTTGTTTTTCTGCAGTTAGGAATGCCATCTGTTTTACTGTGTCCAATTCAGCCCAAGAATGTTCTTGTTTGGGATGGTATCAGCCTTGACTTTTGTAAATTGACTGTGTATCCCAGGGCTTGTAGCAAGTAAATGACCCTTTGTAAATCTGTTGTCAGCTTGCTTTTGTTGTCCGCTTGTAACAGGCAGTCGTCCAGGTATGGATAAATTTGGATTCCCTGTAGTCTGCAGTGGCGATTACTGATGCCAGGCATTTTGTGAATACTCTGGGTGCAGTAGATAAGCCAAAGGGCAATGCTGAGAATTGATAATGCTCTGATCCTGCAAGAAATCTGAGGTATCTTCTGCAATTTGGTCGAATGGGGACGTGCAGGTATGCCTCCTTGAGATCTAGAGTTACCAGCCAACACTCCTTGCCCAGCATGGGAAGAAGTTGCTGTAGGGTCAGCATTTTGAATTTTGGGACAATGATGTATGTGTTTAAGACGGACAGGTCGAGAATAGGTCTCCAACTTTTCTCTTTTCTTGGTACTAGGAAGAGTCTGGAGTAGAATCCTTTGCCCTGTTCTGTTATTGGTACTCTTTCCACAGCTCTCATCTTTGTTAATTTCGCTATCTGCTGTAGAGCTTCTATTTTTTGATTTGGAGGTAGGTTTGGCATTCCACTTTTTACTGGTAAGGTGTGGAAGTGGAACCGGTAGCCTTGGTCTATGGTTTGCAAAATCCACTTGTCTTTTGTGATATAGTGCCAATTTTTCGAAAATAAGGCTAACTTTCTGCCTAAAAGTGCTGCTATTTGCTCCCTGGTAGGCGGTGTCAGAACCAAGTCACTGTGATTGTCCTGTTGCAGTGGCAGTGGTTGTGTCTGTGCCTCGGTTATTGCCTTGCCACTGTCGTCCTCTGTAGGCACCTCCTCTGGATTGATTTCTGCCTCTAGATCGTCTATTCCTGCCCCTTTGGGATTTTGTGGAGTCTGGAAAGGACCAATTTTTGGCAGGCCAGTTCCTGCTAAACCTTGGGGGCTGAACCTGTAAGAAATCTTTAACTGTTTGTACAGATTTTGCCTTTTCTTCCATTTTCTTCATTACTTGCTGGGCAGGTGTACCAAATAGACTGGCCTTATCCATAGGAGCATCTAACAGCTTTGCTTTAACATGTTCCGGTAAGACCTGTTCTTTCAACCATGCATGCCTTCTTATCACTGTGCCAGTCATGGCTGATCTAAATGAAGCCTCCAGTGCATCATAGCCACATTTTAAGGAATGGTTACTAACCTGTTGGATGTTATTCACCATTTCTAATACATATTTCTTATCTAAGGATTCATCCGAGGACAGTTTTTTAGTTAACTGATCAAGCATAAACTCTTGGTATTGGATCATATGAAACTGACAGTTTAAGGCTCTAGCTGAGAGAGTAGCAGAGGTGTAAACGTTTTTCCCCCATCTCTCTAAGGACCTGGATTCCCTTTCAGAAGGAATAGGGTTTTTTGCTGTGGTCGAGGCTACTGCCTTAGGCCCCTGGGATATAGTTTCGGGATCTGCAAGTGGGGCCTTGTATAGGTGGTGATGAGTGTCTGGCACCCTGTAAAATCTATCTGGTTTGGCAGGGGCTGGAGGTAAAGAATCAGGAGCAATGCAAACATCATTAAATGCATCATCCACAACAGGCAGTACAGGAGGTATAGCTAAGGGCCTATGTTGTGGTAAGTGCAGAAAAGTCCTAAGCCTTTTCTTGAATCTGAGAAATCTTGTCCCTGCCATTGGAATTGTTCGCATGGCATGTAAGGTTTCCCCAAAGGAAAATTCCTCTGGTGGAGAAGCAGCTGGAATGGATTCTTCAGCATCGGAATCTTCATAAGTAGAAAAAGGAGCCTCTGGCTGGTCTGTAATGTCTGAGTCATCCAGAATCATCAGAAGACACTGGCTCGGGGGCTCTGCTCTAGGTCTCTTTTCTGGGGGCTGAGAGGCCCTGTCTGGGTGAGATTGGGATCCCCTAATTAAGGATATTAAATCTTCTGCCAGAGTAAGCATTTGTGAACTTGAAGTGGGCCTGTGTGAAGGGGGCTTAACAGGCACTGATTTAGCAGATTTGGCTGCTTTAGCCCTGGCAAAGGCCTTAATAGACATGGCTGCAGGAGGCCTAGCAGCACCACGTGCTGGGGTAGAGACATCCAAAGGGATGGTGTCTGATAAATCACTAGGAACCACAGTTGTAGGCAAAATTTCTGAGGCCAATTCAACTAGGGTAGCAGGAGCCTCAGTAGTAGTCATGGATTCGGCTGAAGATTGACCGTTTTTCTCGGTTTCGGCCGAAACCGAGACACTCATGACTTGCTTAACCGTGGTTTCGCCGAAACCGCGGACCGCGAGTGTCGGTCTTTTTCTTTGCGTTTTTTAACAATTTGGGTAGTCGGAGGATCCGACGGCATAATGTACGCAAAATCTGAGCCGAAAAACTGTTCAGCAAACTCCGACCAACGCCTAAGCGTTCGTCGGTTGAAGGAAGCACAGGCCGAACAGGCTGCTACGTCGTGGTCTGGGCCTAAGCAAGGCAGACAGTAAGAGTGGAAATCTTTATGAGGTATTTGTTTCCCACAAGTTAAACAGTTATTGACTTTCTGACATCGGCTGAGGCAAGAAAGAGTCCCCAACGGGTACTTAGCTTTTTAGAAGTCTTCGAAGTAGTATTCGGTAGTAGTAATCTCTGGATCTGACCGATCGGCACTTGCGAACAGCTTCTGCTTCGGGCTCCACGCAGCAAGAAAGACTGAGGAAAATGGCGTCGGCTGATGCCTTTATACCCGAAGACCAGCAGAGATGACGTCGGGTGAAGCGACATCAGCGAAGCGGACCCAGACTTTGGAATCCGGCCGACCAAAGGGCTGCCTGACGACAGGACAACCCATTTGTTATGACTGCAGATGCATCCATGAAGGACATCAAATGTCATCCAGAGAAACTCTAGCCTTGAAAGCAGCCGATGTAGCAATAACCCTCGTAGAATGAGCACGGACTCCCTGAGGTGCAGGCCTTCCCGAGCTCTGATATGCTAAAAGAATACAACTAGATATCCATCGGGAGAGGGTAACCTTAGAAACCGACTTGCCGAAGTTGTTTTTGGCAAAGGAGACAAACAACTGATCGGATTGCCTATGACCAGTAGTTCGATGAGTATAAAAACGTAGTTGTCTGTGCACGTCTAAAGAGTGCAGCTTATACTCTCCTTTGTTTTGATAGTTGGGGAAGAATACTGGAAGATTAATAGATTGATTAATGTTAGCTTCCGACGATACCTTAGGTAGAAAAGATGGATTGATCCTGAGGTGAACTCTGTCTGGGTGAAAGACCAAATACGGTGGTTTGACACAGAGAGCCTGGAGTTCAGAGACCCTCTTGGCTGAAGTTATGGCCACCAAAAAGGCAGTTTTCCAAGAGAGGTATTTAAGATCAACAGTGGCCGCCGGCTCAAAAGGGGGGCTAGTCAAGGCCTGTAAGACTAGGGATAAATCCCATGGGGGTACCACCTCCTTGACCGGGGACCTGAGAAGGAAGGTACCCTTAAGGAAGGTTTACACAGTCTGGAAGTAATAAGTGGGCCTGACTCCTGCCCTACATGATAGTGTGAAATTGCAGCAAGCTGTATCTTGACCGTGGAAGAACTAGCCCCCTGGTGAAAGAGAGAAGTTAGAAAATCTAGAACCGACGCTACCGGCGCCATAAAAGGATCTAAATGACGGTGCTCTGCCCAGATGGAAAAACGTTTCCATTTACTTCGATAGACCCTTCTGGTGGAGGGCTTGTGAGCTGCTATAAGGATGGCTTTGACTGGTGATGAAATTCCGGGAGTCCTTATCAAGAGTGGAACTGGAGCAACCAAGCCGTCAGCTTTAGGTTGGCCAGGTTCGGAGTCGGAAGACCCAGGAGGTGTGAGATGAGATCCGGAAGGGGATCCAGCACCCAGGGCGGATGAATCAGGTGAGACCATAGGTAAGGGAACCACATCTGACGACGCCAGAATGGGGCAATGAGGATCATCTTGCTCCCCAACTGACTGGCTTTCTGCAATAGTTTCAACATCAGGGGCAGAGGCGGGTAAGCATAAAGCAGACCGGGAAGCATGAACTAGAGAGTCTCTCGGGGACTCCCACGGAGGGGGGATCAGAGCGAAGTAATTGTTGCATTTGGTATTTGAGTGAGAGGCAAAAAGATCACAACAAGGTCGCCCCCATCGGGCAAATATTTGCTCTGCTACTAGAGGATTGAGAGACCACTCGTAAGGAGTCAGGATAGTACGACTGAACCTGTCCGCTAATATGTTGGACCGTCCCGGAATGTGCATTGCGATGAGAAAGCGGTTGGTGAATATCGCCCATTCCCACACTCTCATGGCCTCGCGGCAGAGTGGGTAAGACCTGGTTCCCCCCTGTTTGTTGATGTACCAGACGACTGACATGTTGTCCGTCTGAACCGCAATCGTCCCCACTGGAAGAGTGTTGTGAAGTGCTTGCAACGTCAAAAGCACCGCCCTCATCTCCAGGACATTGATATGCAAAGAGGTCTCTATGTCGTTCCACATGCCTTGGACTGTTCTGCCCGAATAGTCCCCCCCCACCCCAGGCGAGAAGCGTCCGTGGTCACTGTGGCGACTGGCGGAGGCAGCGAGAAGGGGTGTCCCGTGTGGAGATTGGAGGACTGGAGCCACCACACGAGCGACCTTCTGCAAACTCTGCTTAGGGGGATGGGATGAGACAGGGGATTGCGAGATAGGGACCATTGTACCTGGAGGGTCCATTGTATGACCCTCATATTCAACCGGGCCAATGGCAGCAGCGGAATTGCTGCCGCTATGGACCCTAGAGACCTCAGGACTAATTCCGGCGAAAGAGCTTGAAGTTGATGATGGCCTGCACATGCAACCTCAGGTTCTGAAGCCGATCTGGAGTCAAGAAAGCAAGCATCAGAATTCAAAGATGGCCGCCATTCTATAAGCACTGCAGTACTTCAGCTCTCTAAAGACCAGAGAAAAAAATCAACCCTGCGAATGTACATTTGGAGTTAATCCACTAATTGGCAGCAATTATTAAACTACTAGAAGTCAGTGATCTTCTTGAGGAAAAAAAATTGAAAGAAAATACTTGGTGACAACAGGATTGGAACGGATTGTTAGGTTGACTCTGAACAGAGCACCAAACAAAGGACTGAACTACCTCACTTCTGAAACTTTTCCTTGGGAAATATCTTTATCTGCAGCATTGCAAAATGTCAAAAGAAGATAAAAATATGGATACTACAACTACTAAAACTAAACTGTCAGCATTACAGTCTCCAGAGAAGGAATCTATAATTAAGAGACAGAAAACAATTAAACAACAAGAGACTGCAAAAACAGGGGCAACAACGAAACCTGATCAACAGGTCACAATGGAAGAAATTAAGTCTGCATTACTACCTATACAGGAAGCTTTAAAAGATCTAACATCCCAAACACAAACATTTAGTGATACATGCAACCGAATTCTTGCAAGAATGGAGAAAGCGGAAACCAGAATAGCAGCAAATGAAGACAATATAACATTGCTCACTAAAAGAACTGAGTCCCACGAGGCCGACATTCAAATGATGCAAAACAAAATTCTGGACTTGGAAGCTAGATCGAGACGTAACAACATAATCATCAGAGGGATCCCAGAATCAATCCAATATAATGATCTGACCACTTCCATTATACAAATATTTGAAACACTGCTTAAGGACTCTGTGGCTGTTCAGCAAATTGTCATAGAAAGAGCGCATAGAGCATACAGGGACTCCCAAGCTTGAAATACACCCAGACCTGTGTATGTCAAAATATTAAACTTCCAAGATGTGAGTAAAATACTTCTAACCATTAAAAAATCTGGTGGATCTATAATATGGCAAAACTATAAAGTTTCTATAGCACAGGATTTACCAACACAAATAAGGCAGTCTAGACAAATGCTGGCTCCATACTGTAAGTTTCTGATTGATAAAAACATTAGATTCCAAATGAAATATCCTAACAGTTTAATTTTTACTGTTGATGGCATTAAGTACTCTGTAAACACAAAAAAAGAAGCCAGACCTACCTTTTTGAAGCTTTTTAAGGCTTTGCCACCGTCAGAAAACTGAACAGTCTAACTAGGCTTCTTCCAGCATCAGCGTGAATGGGAGACTTCATTTACGAGGATCTGAGGCTTCAGAATCTTTTGTCTCTTCTTGTTTGTTCAGCAGGCCTGGAAAATTTCCGTTTTATCTTCCCATCTCGTCTTCCCAGCTGAAACACGAAGATTCTACGATGTTTTATGGCTCTAGCGAGCGCTTCTGACCCTCGAGGCAACAGGAAATAAGGTAAAGGAAGCAGGGGGACCGTTTTGAGCGTGGTGCAGCTGGGAGGTCCGTTCGCGAATTGGTTCCCCCGTCGCGAGCGCAAAGGAATGAAGAAGAACTGCCTGAACTGATGCAACTGCTGGGAAGAAAGAAGAACTGCTGAGGAACCAAAACAAAGCTTTTTTGGACTTATTTAAGGGTAAAATGACTGCAGGATGATCATTGAAGTCAAGTGTGTCAGGTAAAGGCTAAAATGAATGGCTTGACTGTTGTAGTAGGAGATTCTATGGCTTAGTGGTTAATTAAGGTAATGCAGTCTTTGTTTTTTTTTCTTTTTCATGCTTGCCTTCTATTCTTACTGTGTTTCTGTCTTGTGAATAATTATGCATCTTTTAAGTTTTATCATTTTAGAGAAAAAGTATAATCTGTAATTAGATAGTGATGCAAGGACACTGAATTTAATAGAGGTAAAAGATTTGGTGACAAGAATAAGGAATATGTAATAATATGGCTAAATATGTCTAAGATAATATATCTTCCTTCTATTTTATTCTTTTCTTGTCTGCTCTCTTTTGGCTTTTTTAACCCTTTTATTCTGCTCTTTGACTACTTACCAGTACAATTAGTAAATGTGCATTATAGTTTATTTTTAACTGCAATGATCTCTAAACATTAGCATGGAACGTTGTAGGATTGTTTTGGAGAAAAATAGCTGACTATAATAATTGCATTATTTAAACAAAATGTATAACAACTGTGTGCTTATTATGTGAACTGATAGTTAAAATGTTTTAGAACAAGTAATTATAATGCTAGTATGTTATTGCTGAATATAAAGTCTGATAAAAGTGAATTATTTGAAATGTAAGGTACAATTAGTTTATATGAATATTGGGGAAAATGTACAGAGCTGTAGTTACTTGAGTGCAGTGTTTAGTAGGGAATGTCTGGGTTAGGCTTTGTAGATGTAGATGTAGTTGGTGTAGGATTTTGCATGATATTTTATTGTTAATTAGTAGAATTAGTAGATTAGCTACTCGGGGAATTCTAAGCAATGTGAAAAGCCTATGTTCATCCTGGTCCGGAGGAATAGTGGATAGGCACTGGGTAGGGATGGGATGGCAGTTTTGCTTCCAAAAAATTTACGAAATGCCAACACTTGTCAATCTAAGGCGGAAAAAAAAAACTAGATATTGTTATACATTAATAAATAGCTTTGAATGTGGATAATAGATTCCTGGAATGTTAAAGGACTCCAGAACATGAAAAAAAGAAAGCTGTTTTTGCATCTGTTTTTTAAATCAATAGCAGGTTTTATTCTATTACAAGAAACGCATTTGACTAATGGCCAGTGGGAAACAATGAAGGACAAGAAATGGATTAGGAAGATTGTGACAGCGGAAAAGACTAGGAATAGTGCTGGGGTGGAAATTATAATCAAGAATCATTTTCATGGAGAAATTTTGGAAGACAAAATAGATAAAGAAGGCAGATGGTGTTTGGTGGTTCTCAAATCCGACAGTTATGATAAACCTATAGTACTTGTATGTGTATATGCCCCTAATGTGAACCAACATCATTTTATAACTTCAATTTACTCCGTTTTACAGTCATATAATAACAGTTACATAGTGATGGGAGGGGACTGGAACTCATACCAAGATTCTAAACTTGATAAGCTGGGGGCTTCTACAGCTTTTAATAAGCAGGCAATGGTAGCGTTGAAAGAACTGAGAACTGATTTCAAACTGTATGACCCTTTTAAACACACACACATACAAGCAAAGGCAGAGAACTTTACCTTTTACTCTAGCTGCCATAAAATGTCGTCGAGAATTGACTTTTTTCTAATTTCAGAAGTATTCATTTCACTTGACCCTAGGGTTTCTAATCAAGCTAGACAGCTCTCTGACCATTCAAAGATAACTTTAACTTTAAATACCAATATTTTGAAAACTAAGAGTCACCGTGGATATAATTGGTCCTTAAACCCATACCTATTGACCAAAGAGGATATATTACAGGAAGTCAAGGAGATACTTAAACAATTATTATATAATATTCCCCATAATAAACATCCAATAGATATAGAATGGGCCACAACTAAAACTTTGTTAAGAGGATTATTTATTCAGAAAGCCACATATTACAAAAAATTACAAAATAAGGAACAACTGGATTTGGAAACCAAAATACAACTACTGGACCAGGAGTTGATGAGGAACTATAATGAACAGACAGAAACCGAGTTGTTAAGATGTCAGAAAGAGCTGTTTCTTTTGCATAATAGAAAATTGACACTGTATGAACAAAGAAGTTTAGTTAAATATGCAACTCATATTCAAACTCCCTCGAAAGCTTTAGCCCGTATTATTAATCAGACGAAATCGACACGATTAATTACGGAAATAAATCATAACAATACTTTATATACTGACAAGTCAGATATCATGAAGATTTTTGAATTAATTTTTAATCAGATGTATGGTGAGCAGCAAATACACGTACAAGATAAAGATAGAAAAGATTTCTTACAGAAAATTAATTTTCCCAATACTGACAAAGACTCTCATGGAGAATTAATTGCACCAATTACAGTCGAGGAAGTCTTGGAGGCAATCAAGAAATTGAAGCCCCATAAAGCCCCAGGGGCCAGATGGTATGACCTCTGAATTCTACAAATCTTTTAGTGTGATTCTGAGCACTGTACTTTCACAGACTTTTAATTATATCATTTTGAATGGCAGCAATGATCCCCACTTTAATGCCTCAAGGACAATCCTGATATTGAAGGAGAATAGTGATCCCAAAAATCCAGACAATTACAGGCCTATATCACTGTTGAATATTGACATGAAAATCATGATATCCATTCTAGCTAGGAGACTGAAAAAAATAATAAATTCGATATCAGAGGAACAGGCGGGGTTTATAGATGGGAGACAGACTACGGACAATACATTAACTCTTCATACATTAATATCTTATGCGAAGTATAAAAATATGAACATATATGCTTTAATAATTGATGCTCAGAAAGCATTCGACAGAGTTAATTTGGCATATTTATTTGATATATTACATATTTCAATATACCTCAGGTCTTTATTTCAACGTTAAGGAAATTATATAATAATGCATACACTAGTTTATCTATAAATCATGAATGCTCCAAAAGGATCCAACTTAAAAATGGAACTCGACAGGGATGCCCATTATCTCCCATATTGTTCAATCTGTATTTGGAGCCTTTATTTCTTCACATGAAGCAAAATGTTTTTTATAACTTTCCTGTACTTCATGGGATAAAGGTTAGGATGGCCGCTTTTGCAGATGATCTAAATATATACTGTTCCACACCGGTTTCGGATACGGAAAAAATACTAACAGCAATACAAAACTTTGAGAGAATTTCTAATTACAAACTAAATTTTAAAAAAACCAAAATATTCCCTTTAAAGACACCTACACCTTTTTCAATGCTACCATTGATAGGACAAGTAAGGACAGAAGAAAGGATAAAATATTTGGGGATTGAATTCTCAACTGAAAATAGAGATTTCTTTATTAATAATATTAAGACAACTGGAGACCGAATAACATTGGATTTGAAAAGATGGAGTAAGTTGAAGTTACCGATGATGGCAAGAGCAGCGATAATAACAATTAATGTTCTCCCCAGAATGCTTTATATTTTTAGAGCAGCACAACTCAAAATCACGAAAACATTTTTCAAGCAGTTTCAGATAGGATTGGGGAAATTTCTGTGGGAACCCAGAAAAACGAGAATATCATATGAGAAACTGATGGCTCCTAAAACTAGGGGGGGGTTGGATTTACCGGATTTTGAGATGTATTACATAGTGATTCAGGCCAATAGGATTTTAAGGGTGTCTTACTTGGACAGTAATAGTAGAAAATGGATACCCAAATGGGTGCTTCTAACTTGTAAACATATAAAAGGAGCAGGAATTAACGTTAAAGCTGTACCATTTTTAAATAATCGAACACTGAGCAAATATGATTTAATGGAGCACATTAAGATATGGGCAATGGCAATTCAAACTCTGTTTGCCTCTTTAAACTTATTAAAATATATGATGATGTTTCAACCGTTTCATGGGAATCCTAACATGACTATTGGTAGTCAATTGATAGATTTAAAGAAATTTCCCCTTAAGGATTTAACTGTGATTGATTTATACCCCTTCTTAGGAGTAGCGGTACATGATATCTTAAAAGAGATTAATCTTCCCATTTCTTATTTAATTATAATGAGGCAGATAAAAGATCTTGCCATAAATTATTTTAATAGGTTCATAGGTTCATACTAGGCTATCTGCCCGAGGGCATTTACAAGCCTAGCCCATCGTTTTGTGGCTTACGCCACCCCTTTAGTATGGGGAACTATACCCATTAATAGCTCCGAAATCAAAGAAGAGGAACTAGTTATCTCTCGCAATCTGTGGGAAAACTTGCAACAAGACAGAAAATACATATCCTCAGCATATAAAATGATAAAAGAGAGGAAATATAATAATCATATTCTTTTATCGAAATACTGGAAAGAGAAATTGCTATCCCTAGATGATAGTAAGATAGTAGAGGCGTTTAACTTAACATTGAAATCAGTATCCCTTCAAAAACTGGTCTTTACTCAACTGATGATATTTAACAATGCGTATTATACCCATCTCACTCTTCATAAATTTGATTCAAAAAATTCACCTAAATGTCCACAGTGTTTAGATCAGACAGCGGACCTGCTACACATGTTCTGGAGTTGCAAGTGCATTTATAAATTGTGGAACTCATTAAAATTGCAGTTACAAAAAATGGGTTACCAAAACTCAACACTCACCTGGGAATTTTGATTCTACACATCCCACGGAGAATTTAGACAAATCAAAGAGGATCGTAATTATGAATATCAGTTTATTAATGAAATTATATATAGCCACAAATTGGTTGAACCCAGCACAGACATTGTGGCAAAAATTCAGGCTGTTAGCGATCAAGCATATTTTAGCGCATAAATTATTAATTAGTAACAACAAGAAAAGTATAAATAGTATAAAAATTTGGGAGCAAATCTTTAACATTATATTGGCTTAGAGGTTCCTATCCACTTTCTTTAAGGACATACAGTAAGTGAACAAACACAGTCTTAGATTAGATAGAAGATATAGAAATAATACAGATTGTTGGCTTGAGTTTGTTTTTAATTTTCTCTGGTAGATGTTTTCGGTTTTTTTTTTGTTTTCCTTTACTTGATTAATACGATATCTATTGTTAATGTATGATGTGGATATTTGAAATGGAACTAAACATTGGAAGCAATTTTGTACATAATGTAAATAGTGTGTGGATTGTATTATGGTTTTGAAAAACAATAAAAATGATTATCGAAAAAAAAAAAAAAGAAAGCAAGCATCAGTCTGGAGTCCAACCTCGCCCCTATGAAATCCAACACTTGTGTAGGAGCCAGGGAGGACTTGGCCATGTTGATGGTCAACCCTAAGAGTGGAGCCAGATTGAGGAAGTAATCCCTGTATGAGCAAAGAAGATGCCTTGTTGGGGCGGTAAGGAGCCAGTCGTCCAGGTACGGAAAGACCTGAATTCCCTGGAGTCTCAGGTGGGCCGCTATCGCTGCCAGGACCTTGGTTAACACCCTGGGGGCTGAGGTGAGACCGAAGGGAAGGGCCCTGAACTGGAAATGGCTGGCTCCCAGCCGAAAGCGGAGAAACCTCCTGGAGCATCTGTCTACGAGAATATGATAGTATGCATCCTTGAGGTCTATTGAGCACATCCAGTCGTTCTCCCGTAGTAGTGGGAGGATAGATTGCAGAGTGACCATCCGGAATGGACATGCTCCACCTCAAAAAATCCAAATCCACCAAAACCACTAGAGCAAGCGACTTAAACCTTAGCACGGATATAAATAGGACGTGCTGGAGGGATAGATTTATCACTCAGACTCCCTATGCTGTGGAATAAAATCCCGGTCCATGTGAGGCAGAGCACCTCGCTGGCTCTGTTCAAGAGAAATCTTGACCTGTGGATGGGAGATCGTAGGTTTATCCCGGGAATCATCTCTGTGTCACTGCTGGACAGAGGCACAACAAACTAATGGGCACAGTATTTTTTCATATAAGGGGTGGCGTAAGCCACAAAACTTTGGGCTAGGCTTATAAATGCCTTAGGGCAGATAGCCTAGTATAAACCTATGAACTTTACTTTTGGTACTGCCAAGTCCAAGAGAGAGAGGTCCAAGATGGGCCTCACGTCCCCCGTCTTTTTTGGCACCAGAAAGAACCTGGAGTAAAACCCTGATCCGTGCTGATCTGGGGGGACGGGCTGGACGGCTCTTTTTTGTAAGAGCTGCTGAATTTCTGCAGCAGCCGCCTCCCTCTGATTGGGTGGTGCATCAGGAAGGCTTCTGATTCTGGGGGGTTATAAAAAAGGGAATTTGGTATCCTCTGGATATAACCCGAAGCACCCAGCGATCCGTTGTTATGGGCTCCCACATTGCTAGGTGCTTCGAAAAACGTCCCCCGACTGCCTCCAGAGTGGAGCAGCCGGGTAACCCCTCAGGGGTTCTGCGTGGGCCTCTCAGAGAAAGGTTCTCTGGACCCAAAATTCCTGGGACCCCCTCTTCCTCTAGGGCAGCGTCCTCCCTGTCTTCCTCTGCCACGAGAGGACTGGTTGTCTGGAGCAGACTGGGATTGATGCGATTTCCGGAACCACATCTTCTTCTGACCCTTTTAGTTCTTGGTAAAGGACCTCTGGGGAGCAGAGAAGCGGACTCCGACGGCAGACGTCTTCCAGTCTTTCTCGCTCTGGACAAGGGTGTCGCGAACGGTTTTGCCAAAGCAAGCAGAACCATCAAAAGGGGCATTCGCAAATGACGCCTTAAAGGGTTCTGAGAAGTCGCAATGTCGGAACCAGGCTTGCCTCCTCATGACCAGCCCGACTCCGCCTGCTCTAGCGGCTCCCTCAGTGGCGTGAGACAAGAGCCACATAGAGGTGTTGGAAATAGAATGTAGGGTGGACATTCGGGAGGAGTACAGTTGCTTGTCCCCTTCCAACATGGACCCTGGGGGGGAAGCAGCGTATTCTTTAATTAGATCCCGCTGCATCCGAATGATGTGTGCCATATAGTTCATGGCCCTCAAGGAGAAGGTTGCTGAACTGAAGGCCCACTTCCCAAGGCGGTCCATCGCACGAGACTCCTTGCTCGGCGGATGAACCGTGGGGCTCTCCTGAGCCAACTCTCTCTTGGTGGCTGCCGCCACCAACATGGCATCCACAGGGGGACCTTTGCTCCAATGGGTTCTCTCTGACTGGGGGCTCAAGATTTTGTCCGGGCGCTTGGGAATAGGCTCTACAGTGTCCGGCTCCCTCCAAGCCCTAGTGGCTATAAGATCCGCCAAGGGGTCGGGGGCAGGGGCAGGGGACACCAAAGAGGTAGATGGCCCTGCCTCGAACGCCTCTAGGAATACGGACTTGTCGGAGGAAGCCTTGGGGGCTGACCACCCCCCCCTGATTCTGAGCATTTCCATGATGTCTCCAAAGGAGACATCCTCAGGGGGTGACCTTGGGGAGCCTTCCCCTTCATCCAAGTCCGTATCTTCAGTGAGGGACTCAGGGGAGTCCACGTGCCTCCTTTTGCACTTCGACTTGCGAGGAACCTCCTCAGGGGGGCTGTCCGAGGAGTCCTCACCAGCAATATCTTGTTCCAATGGAACACCTAAAGGCGCTGAAGCAGGCTGCCCCGAAGGCCGGGTGAGGGGAGCCAGGACCAGCTGAGAGGGAGTGCAGGGAGCAGCCGAAGCCAGGACCGGAGGCCTGGATGTACTCAATAGTACCGTCTCCACCACCGCGAAAGCAGAGGGAGAGCCACTCTCTGACGAATCCGAGATCCGACTCCCACTCAGATCCGAGGTGGGGATCAGACCCGGGGCGGAGACTGTCGGATCCGAAGGACCCGCGAGCTCCGACCGGAACGGGGCTGAAAGCACACAGAGTCCCTCAGATCTGAAGCTCGGCCCACAGCTCCGAGAGGTCGGATCTGACAAACTCGAGGGAATAGTCGGAGCCGAAGTGCCTAGCACTGTCGGCTCCGACTACCCCCGGATCCAACGTGGCTCGGCTCAGACAGCTCCGAACCCGGGAGTCGGGTCGGAGAAGGAGCGATACGGGCAAAAAGGGGGTCGAGCTCCCCCCCCAGGAGGGGGGGGGGGGCAAAAGCACTCCCATCTGCATCTTGGCCTGGATGAACCTCCTCATCATCCGGTCCATGTCCGCATCCAACATACTGAAGGTGGACCTCAAGAAGGCCACCGAGGCAGGCCTGGAGTGCCGCCTCGATGACCTCGACGGGGACTGGGTCACCTCCTCCTCGGGTCCCGGTGAGAAGCAAGGGGATCGGATCCGAGGAGGAGGCGAACCAGAAACCCTGGAGGGAGAAGCCTGTTTGGCAGGTGGGGCCGAGGAGGAGTCTTCGGCCCGCCGCTTAAGGTTATTCTCCATCCGCTTCTCTTTCCTGGCCTCCCTCACCTCCGAAGCCACAGTGGGAGGTTGAGTTCTGGTCGGAGGGAGGGGGGCAGGAGTGGCCGCTACCGAGAACTGGGCAGCAGTCACAGAAGTACCAGAGGCCGGAGCCGGGTCTGGGGGGCAAAAGGCCCGCCAGAACCAGCTTCGACCTCTGATCCTTAAGTGCCCTGGGGTTGAACGTGGCGCAAATCGCACAACCCGAGGAGAGGTGTTCAACCCCAAGGCACCTAAAAATGTATAGTCATACCCTTTGGTAAAAACAAGGTAACCCCAAGTTACCACATAGGTGGCAATCCATTAAGCACAGAAGAGGTTATCAGGGACCTGGGGACCCAAGTTGACAGTAACCTTTCTTTTGATACTCACATTGCCAAAGTAGTTAAGAGGACCTTCTACATTGCCCACCTGATTATGAAGGGATTCACATCCAGATCAAGGGAGGTCATTGTTCCCCTGTACTCTTCACTTATCAGACCAATGATTTAGTACAATGCCCCATTCGGAATGCATCTTACCCGACACCTGCAGCAATTGGAAAGACCCCAAAAGTTCCTCATCAAAAGGATAAAGGGGCTCAAAAATATGCCATAATGCTGCCCGACTGAAGAAACTCCAGCTCTATTCAGTCGCATACCGTCTGCTCAGAAGTGACCTGTGCCTGACATACAAGGCCATGTCCAACCCGGAATTAATGGACATGCTCCACCTCAAAAAATCCAAATCTACCAGAGCCACAAGAGCAAGAAACTTAAACCTCAACACTGATATAAATAGGACGTGCTGGAGGGACAGATTCATCACCCAGAGACTCCCTATGCTGTGGAACAGAATCCCGGTCCATGTGAGACAGAGCACCTCGCTGGCTCTGTTCAAGAGGAATCTTGACCAGTGGATGGGCGATCGTAGGTTTACCCCGGGGATCATCTCTGTATCACTGCTGGACAGAGGCACGGCAAACTAATGGGTATAGTATTCTTCAACCTAGGGGGTGGTGAAAGCCACACAACTCTGGCTAGGCTTATAAATGCCCTAGGGCAGATAGGTTCATAGGTTCATACTAGGCTAACGCACAGAGTGTGGCCATCAGCCGGTGAAAGCTTGTGACCACACTTGGTGCATTTCGAAAAAATAGCTTTAGGGTCCTCCGACATCACTAAAGGAAAACACACACATTAGGCCCCTACACACCACACACACACACACACACACACACACACACTGCAACCAGCGAGAGCAGGGATGAGAAATAAAGATAAAACATTTTAAGCTAATTTAAGCTAAAGTAGTTAAACTAGGACCAGGGAACACACACAAACACTCACTCAAAAAAGGTTCAAGAAAGAAATTAAAATTTTCTTTTCTCACAAGAATACGCCAAGAGCTCTGGAATCTAGCTGTTGCTTGAAGAGCGTCAAACTAGACCTGAGGTCAGTCAGGGTTGGCAGGGGATTATGGGTAAAGGGAGGAGCTAGGAGCTCGGATCTATGCTGTGCTAGAAGTTGCCGGCTCGGATCCGAGATCGGATCCGTATCCCAAAGGTTGCTGACAAATGAAGTCCTACTACAAATCAACCGATATGAAAGATTTCATTCTGTCGAGATAGTACCAGAGCTTTCTGTGGACATTCAAGGTACAGAGTATCCTTTCAGCCTCATTTTTAAGGTTCAGGAAAGAAAATGGGGAGAACGATGGCTTGATATAAAGTAAACTTGGATACTACTTTAAGCATAAAAAGAGGATTAGTCCTCAAAGAAACTCTGTCCTTGTGGAAAATGAGTTACGGCTGACTCACCATAAGACCTTGCAACTCAGATACCCTTTTTGCAGAGGTCAGAGCAATCAGTAAAACGGTCTTCCATGCTAAGAACCTCAAGTCAGCCAGATTAGCTGGTTCAAATGGAACAAGTATTTGTTTCTCTAACACAAATTTAAGATCCCAAGGAACGACCACCAGATTACTTGGAGGCCTCTTATGCAAAATCCCTTTCAACCCCTTTTTACTGTGTTTTACCAATCTATGGGGAAAGACGGATAAAAACATCCTTTTTACTCAAAGAGTACCACACACTGGTAGGCCACTTTGGAGACTAATTTCTTGTCTGGCATGGTGCCTAGGTCTTTGCAGCAATTCACTGCTTCTACTATCTCTTTTTCCCTAGGTAGCATTTTACCTAATATATTTTACTGACCAATAAGAAGTTTGTCCAACTTAAATTTATTGAAATACCATTTAGTTTTGCCCTTTTTGCCAGCATGGGCAGTCTTCCCAATGGTTTTATACATCTGAAGTTGTATTAAAGTGAATTTGTGTTGTCAGCATACTTGAGTGATTTAACGTGTTATGCTATACAGAACAGTTGATGTCCTATTACAGACTTCAGTGCACATCCACATTCTTTACCACTTTATTTTTAGTTGCGTCTGTCATTATCTGATTACCAGCAGACCTTTCAATTGTCTCTATTTTGGAGGAATGTTCCTACCTTCAGGTCTGATTTACCCCCGAACACGAGGGGCCTACTTTTAGAAGTCACTATTTTTAGCCTTGATCCCCACCCCCCCACCCAATGCAATTTTCTGAACCATCTTCATCATGTGATTTCTGAAGTTAACTAGTACACAGAAAAACCACACATCATCACAAACATACCAATGGCAATGGTAATAGGCTCAGTACTTTACACCTTTTCAGCACACACATCTGTACTAGCAGTTTGATATACACATAGTATAACTGTATTAGAACTGTGTATAACACAAATCATTTCAATATTCATCAATGACAAAATTATTTACAAAATTTCAGATAGCTGTGCTGGCAGTATCTCCTTTTGTGACAGGAGCAAATAGCTAGACAGGGAAAGATGACAGAATGGGAATATGCCAAGAATTTATTTAGACTGCAGGTTAGAGGTTGCTTTCTCTATCAATGATTGATATCAGAGTATAGGCAAACAGAAGGAAGTAGGGGGGAGGCCCTAAACGAAAGACCAGCAATGGTAGAGTTTTAGCAGAATCTAAAATAGAAGCTGCCATTGAAAAGAATAATTCGTAGAGCATATAAAATATTGCAGGATAACTATAAGAAGCAATCAGAGAAAGTTAGAGAGGATTGGTAAGATAGACTGGATAAGCAATTCACAAAAAAAGGGTGGACAACCAGTTATGAAGAGAACTACATTCCAAACATGGGGCAAGGTGTGATATGAAAAGGTAGGAAACAATGATGGAGATAGAGGAGTGGACAAAGTCCTGTCAAACCAGCCCAAAGAAGAAAGCACCCAGAAGCCAGTTACCTCTTTACAAGACATAACTGCTGAGCTCCACCTCTGGAAGTCCACTGGTCAGGACCGGCCATCTGCAAAACTCTGTAAGCCATAGAAGGAGATGCTCCATAGTGCCTATGTGCTCAATGAACTGCCAGTCCACGTCAGTTGCCAACAGCCACAGTACCGCATGCCAGGTGACCTAGAAGGGCCCCCTCCATAATCACTCTCTAAAAAGAAGCCTACACCTCCCAACTGGAAAAACTGCAACTGAGGCCACTAGCAAGCTCTCAAGATCAGCCTTGCCAGGTTGAGCTTTGTCACCCTGCAAAAAGGCAGGATTGGGAACTGCTGAAGACTTAGCAGTCAGCATTATTGTTGGTGCAGAGTTCGGTGACACAGCTTCACCACCACCACCATCAGTACTGCAGAATAAGAAAATAAATGAGAAAAACAAAACCGCAACATTAAAAAAAAAAAAAAAAAAAAAAAAAACAGAAAAATGAGACAAAAATACAAATATGCAGTTATGCATAGTAAAGTTTATTAAAATATTGCATTAAATGGGGAAAAACAAAGCAACATAAAAACAAATGGATAGCTGAAGAAAAATAGCACAAAAAACAGTTCAGTTATAAGTGGTACATATTATTGCACTACTGCATTAAATACTGCGAAAAAATTAAAAAGTACATCTAATAATACAATGCCAGTAATGCATTACACCTATTCCGCTGCCCAGACAGATAGCCTCTCTCTTCTGGCAGTCAGTCCTATTGTCCTTAATCTCCTGTGCACTACAAAATGAAAAATAAGCAGTAATAAGCACAGCAAAAGGCAATTATAGCTACAAGTCTATTGTACAGGGACAATGCAAAAAAAAAACTCTTATAATAAACCTGTGACTCTCTCCATAGCTGGTTCGTCCCACTGATGGAGAAGATAAAGTAACTAATACTATAATCAGTAGTTTAAAAGAAGGGAAGCAACAACATCTTGGAAGAAAGGTGGGGTGGCTGTGCTGCCTAAAGATGACAAAGACCCTTCAAACCCAGCTTCATACAGACTCATTTCAATCTTCAACAATCGTTATAAAGTGTTTACATCTACACTAGATAAAAGACTGGCAAAGGTGTCACCAAAACTGATATGGATAAGTGTGGGTTTGTGGAGGAGGGATGCAAACATTTCACAACATTAACAGAATAATAATGTTCCTGAGGGAAGCACAATATAAGAAAACTCTGTTGTTTTGTAGATCTTGATGCAGAGAAAGCATTTGACTGAATAAGCTGTGATTTTATGAGTAGACTCAGCACATTATTGGGGGTTGTACCTCTGAAAGTTTCTAGATTCTTGCCTCATATTACTGGTGTGTTGAAATTTTAATTTCATGTTTTCTGGCAAGTCACTGAGGATTGAAGTCACGGAATAATAAATGCATGCTGGCAAAAATCTTGTTCTAACAACTTTCTAAGTTTATAAAAGCAATATTTAAAATGTTGTCACTAGTTTTCGACTCCTGATCTATTAGTTTTGGCTTTGTCCAGATTTCTTGCTGCAAGGGGTCGAGAGGTATGTCGAGGGCTGAATGATATTACCTCTATTAGTAGTGTTCTTAGACTAAAAGTACCTTGTTAAATGACCTTTAACTCTTCAAACATCATAATTATTAGGGCATGTTGAGGTGGACCCAATTAAATGGATACTAGTTACTGATGTAAGCTTTTATTACAGTAATTTTTATTTTTCGCCCAGTGCAGGTTTCAATATTTTTCTTCTTTTATGGGGATGTTGGACGATTAGTTGGTATAATTTTGCCTGTCAACTCAAACATATAATTGTTTAGTAATTGTTCTGAGTTGAAATGGGACAAGAATGGTTTGTGTTGCATTTTAGTAGGGCAGATACATTAAGACAATTTG